>NW_004955432.1:8324539-8378703 GCF_000276665.1 Chinchilla lanigera
TAGATGTTATGAAAAGTATTTTTAAAGATTAGATGTTGTAAAAAGTATTTAATTACCTACTTTAAATCTCACAGTTTTATACATATGTAAGTATATTTTATAATATACAGATATGTTCAATATCTGTATGTTATAGTTTCTAACAAAATTCATATACATGTTTTGGTAAAGAGCAATGAAATGTATCTCGGTGATTCTGAGAAGACCTAGATCAGGAATTTCCCTGCAGTCTTTTGGCGCTCAGGAAGTCATCCCAGAACTGCCATCCTTTTATCCATACGTGTCTAAGATATGACCAGTGGCACACATTTGCATAAATCTGATTTAATAAACAGTTACACCATTAAAATACAGCATTCTTTTCAGTCAGGGCTAATTACACATCATATAATGCCTGCTCTTTAATGAGGATTTCAATAAATGTTCATTGATAATGATGATTATTAAAATGATATGTTAAGTCCATCTCCTCCTGTGAGTAATACTTTGTTTTGAAATGTTAGACTTACAGCTTTGCCGGCAAATTTTTAATTAAAATAACCACTTTGGTATGAAGCTTAAAATGTGCAAAGTTGCTGCAATTAGTGCCTTGTGCATCCATATGGATGTTACCAAACAGCTTTCAACTTAACGGATTTGGGCTATTTTGAATGATGGACCTTCTGTTAAGCTTAAAACAAAGCCTGTCTATCTCTGCGTTCATTTTAATTAATACTATCTTGTCTGCTAGTCTCAAAGATATACTCTTTTTCTGAAAGGGAGAAGTGTGATTATAATCAGAAATAAGTTATAAAAGTAGTTTTAACTAGTTTTCTACTTCCTCCTGTTTCATACCACCCCCCAAAACACAGACACACACATACACACACGAGCGCGCACACACACACACATGCGCGCACACACACACAGCTTTTGTCCAATGCTAGAGAAATTGGAAAATGCAGATTTTGGATATTCTGAAAGAAGACCTGTATTTCTAAATCATGACATAATTAATCTCACTCCAAAAAATTAGTAAATTAAACTGTCCCCAAATTTTCTGATTTCAGTATGAAATATAGAACTTACCCTTTTGAGTCTAACCTTGATATAAAATCTATAGTATAGGAGTTGATAATGTGTTGTATGTAGCCAAATAAGGATATGTATGTGGATATGTGTGTTTGTGTAGATATGTATGCATATACATGTATAGTCATCCATGTGTATGTGTATGTATAATACTTGTGCTTGCCTAGGTGCTTAGGGGTTAACTTATTTGTGGAATTAATTTTCTACAGTAGCAAACTGTGCTTTAGTATTAATTACTACAAAGATTTATTTTCTTTATTTGTCTTAGTATTTTAACCAGAACAACTCAAAGTGATAGAGCCTTATAAGGTGGTTTGTTTTTCTGAGTACTTTTCACATGAAACCTTGTTGAAATGATAAGAGAAAGGAAGCCTTCTGGACTTTGGTCTCTCTAAAATCAGAAGAGGTGTCAGACAATTACTCATTTTGGTGAAGGTCCTGGTTTTCTAACATTCCCAGCATGTCACCCACAACCGATTTCTACATATCTCCAGAAATAAATTTATTGTAAAGGCCACTGGAATCCGTTGACTGACTGGATGTCCAAATAGGTTCCATTTTGAATGCCAGGTTAGAAAACAAATGGCTACAATGATTTTTAAAATTCTTCATTGAGTTCTTAAGAGTAGATAGAGTAAGCCGGGTGTGGTGGCTCACCATGCCTGTAATCCCAGCACTCAGGAGGCTGAGGCAGGATGATCTTTGTGAGCTCGAGACCAGCCTGGGCTACAGAGTGAGTTCAAGGCTAGCCTGAACTGCATAGTGAGACCCAGTCTCAAAAAAAAAAAAAAAAAAAAAAAAAAAAAAAAAAAGTAGATAGGGTAAAAATGAGAAACTACAGAGCAGAATTGGAATTTACCAGAACATGTGGTTAAACTAATGCATCCAGCATGCACGTGGACAGGCATGAGTGAGTCCACTGGAGATGACCGCCCTGGCAAGCCCTGTTTAGGTTGGGTTTTTCTTTTACTTCAGCATCATGGAAATCTGTTCCCTGTTTCCTCTAGATCTGGCACAATTTTTCCATATTTCTTGGATTATTTACTTTTATTTCCTTTTTTGAAGCACGTAATGAATTTTGTCCCTATCTTTAAATGCCTCTGAGTTACCAGTATTGTGGGTTCCACATCTGAAAAGGAAGTTGGAATTAGTTTTACTCTAGGTTAGAAACAAATACAGCTAAACTTGGTCAGATGGCGTTCTTTTCTCCTTGAAGAAAATCTAATTGTTTCATGATTCTGTCCTGTATTTACTGGGAGGTAGTTTCTCTTCTGTCAGACTTCTGTGTTTTCCCCTTCTGTGTTAGGCGGGGACTTCTTTACAAAGCAGCCTCTGAAATAGAAATGAGCGGATTACCCTGCAGCCTCACACACATCCTGGAGAATATCCTGCTCACAATTTAAGTGATGAAAGGAAAACCTACAGTTGTTTTAATTTGGAACCAAAATAATCACTTCTCTCCAGTGAAGCTTAGAGGGGGGAAAAATGTACCAGAGTCTTCCTGTCGTTAAAAAAAGAGAAAATACTTTGAGGAGGGGCAGTGAGCAGGGAAAAAAAAAAAACAAAAAACAGTAAAACAAATATAGAACCTTCATGCGGGTAAAAATAGGGCAGTGTGCAATGCAGGCCAGCTGATCACATCAGAACACCCTGGGCCAGGTCCTGGGCTAGGTTGCCCCTCCCTCTGGCATGTAAACTGCATGCATGTGTGGAGGGGTGTGTACACACAAAGATTTATCAGGGAGCTCAGAGGGAATTAGAAAGAGACGGGCCGGGTTTTAATTTGGTCTGTTTGCTTGCATTTAGCACTTAAGGGCTTGGACATTCAGTTTGCTCAAAAGAATGATGAAGCACTCCTTGCTTATGCCTCGAATCAGAAATGCATGAAGTGCAGCTGCAGAGATAATACATTTTCCCCAAAGGCTTTGGCTGAGCAAATTAGGTGTCAATGGGGTGCCTGCGCAGGCAGTACTCTCTCTAATTAGTCTCTTGAGCCTAGTTGGTGGCAGGTATGAGATGATCTAATCAATTGGTCTGTGTCTGATGGTTCGTGTAAAAATCCTACCAGGCAGACTCTCTCCCACAGGTCACCCACCTGCACAGCGGGACTGCTCATTTTCATTTTTCATCTCCTCCATCACATGATGCTGACAGTTGGTTTTAAGAAAATTGAATCCAAAAAATATCTAGTTCATAGGGCACATGGGTCAGAACAAAGTTGCATTATGGGTACCGGCAGTCCAATTAATTAATATTTATAGCGGAGAAGCTCTATGTAGATATTTTTGAATAGGAGTTTTATCAATTGAAACCGATTTCTTGTTTTGAAGCAATTCATTTCTAGAGAAAGAGCATTGTAAAAGCTGAAAGCAAGATAAAAATGGCATCCATTAATCTGCTGATTTAGATACCTGTGAGCAAATGCGCACGTCACTGAGCTTATAATTCATATTCACTGTTCGTTTGTAATGTACATGCAGTATATTTTATCTATCAGATGTAAGGGAAGGATTTACACGATACCATATTTTCCTTCCCTATGGTAGTAGGATACCTCCTCTCCTTCTACCTAAACCCCACCCTTCCAATGCACGATTATATTTAGATTTTTAATTTTTTTTCTAGCAATAAACTGACCTACCTTATATGCCCTTGCTAAAGCTCAAAACTTACGCTGCTCAGGCTGGGAGAAAGGAACTCCCGTGCTCTCATGAACAGCAGCAGACAGGTTGGAGGCACCACATGGAATCTTCAAAGTGACCTGGCAGAAATGGAGCTCTTACCGTCATTGGCATGTTCCGTATTTTCTTTTTCACTGGGTTCCTCCGCTGCATTTCAGAATCCAAATCTAAGTAATGAACTTATCATAATCACTGTATTCACCATTTATTATCCAATTACTGTTATTATGTATTATCCCTTATTATCCAATTATGCTTACACCCTAGGTTAGGCACATGTGATTCTCCTAGAGATTATACTCAAAGAATCAGTGCAAAGGGAAGAGTAAAACACCCACTAGTGACTAAAAATGCCTTAGATGGACCCAACGGGATAGTAACATGCTGTTGACTGTGATGACGTCACAGTTTATTGTTATATGAAATCAAATATATGAGAAATCAAATCTTCCCTTTCAATTAGAATATCATGGAATATTTAAAAATCGGGTCCACAGAAAGAAGTTACTCCTACCCCTCATTCTTACGGTGGTGTTATCTGTGGATGACCTGCCCTGTCCCCAGCGCTGTATTGTTGCTGAAATGGCAGCTTTGTTCCAGTCATTTCAGCAACACGTAAGAGGACAGGCGCAGGGTTTGCCCTCCGTCAGAGTGCCATAAGGGAACGCTACACCTCAGACTATTTCTAGTCTTGGGTTTTCAGAACCTACCTTTTCCTTTTCCTGTTCGTTCAAGAATTACTGATAGCTTACAGCCAACCGGAGCTGTCCTCAAGGGAACACATTGGGCAACAAAAGCAAGTTTAATATAGAACATAATAATGCCACCTGCACCCTGACTTGCTTCCTGAGAGGAAGTAGCTCAGAAGGACTAAATAAAGTCCCTAGTTCAGGAGGTCAGCGTGGGTGCCAGATCTCCATTCTGTTGATTGAAGTGGCAGAGGGGAGGAGAATCATGCCAATACTGTATCATTTGCACTTAGTCATAGGAACTCCATGCCTAGGCAAGTAGGTGCCAAGGGAAACCGCATGGCACCCTTGTCTGTGCTGACCGGCCTCCTGGCAGAGCCAGAATCTTAATTTCTGTTTAAGCTACATGGGTAAAAAGGACACTGTTATCATCTAGTTAATAAAAATTCCAAGGTCATTAGTGGGTTTGGAGATTGGATGAAGATGACTGTGGACATACGTGATTGAAATACTATGGGGAAAAGCGCTTATGTATGTCATCCGTCCATAGCCAGGACTCTCCCAGAAACCTGTGGGGACTTTTATTTACACTTTGCCCAGTTACTGAGGAAAGAGAACTGTTAAGAATAGGAGGTTATCACTACCTCTTACCATGTACAAAAATTAACTCAAGATGGACCAAAGATCTAAATACAAAGGCAAAAACTATAAAACTGATAGAAGAAAATATAAATCTTTGTAACCTTGGCTTTCACAATGGAGTTTAGGTGTAACACCAAAAGTACAAGCAATAAAAGAAAAATAATGTACATATTATACATCATTAAATTTAAAACTTGTGTGCATCAAAGGACATGCTCCACAGAATGGTAAGTCCACCCATGAAATAGGAGAAAATATTTGCCGATCATGTATCAGAGATTAGGGATTAATCTCCAGCGTACATAAAGCAGTACAACTGAACAGTGAAAAGACAACCCAGTTTTGAAATATTTCTCAAGACAAGCTATTCCTGTGGCAAATAAACATATGAAAAAATGTTCACCATCACTAACCATAGGGAAATGCAAATCAATACAAATGAAATGCAAGCCACTTCTCCACACTACCATGGCTATAATTTAAAAACAAGCAGGGGAAGAAAATAAAACAGCAGGTGATGACAAGGATGTGGGATCTTTCTACATTGCTGGTGGGAATATACAATGGTGGAGCACTGTGGAAAACAGTTATTCAAAAAGTCAAATATAGAATTGCATATGGTCCAGAAGTCCCACTCCTACATACATACCCAGTAGAATTGGAAGCACATATTGGAGGAAACACATGTACATAAACGTTCTCTGCAGCACTATTCACAGTATCAAGGGTGACATGGCCCAGTATACATTAAGAGAAAAACAAAATACAGTTTTCTGCCATATACAGTAATGAAGTACTGATACATACTACCACATACACAAACTTCAAAAACATACTACATGAAAGCAGCCAGATACACCAAGTCATATAGTGTATGATTCCATTTACATGAGATATGCAGAATAGGTTAATCCATAGAAGCAGAGAGATGGTGAGCGGTCGCCCAGAGATGGTGCACGGGAAGACTGGAGGTGAGAGCTGGAAGAGTGTGGAGTCTTCTTTGAGGATGATGAAAATGCTTTGAAACGAGAGACGGCAGCTGTACATTATGAAATGCACTCCACGCCGCTAAATCAAACTCTTTGAAATTGTTAATTTCATGTTATATGAATTTCACCTCAGTTTTAAAAAGCAAAAGGCAGGTGAACATTCTGAAAAACTATCACAGTAAATGGAAGCGATGAATAGAAGGTAGGTACAGTGCTACTTGTACGGGCTGTAAATGCTCCTGGTATGATCAATAAACATAGTGAATGCTAAACAATTTTAAAAATGTGTTATGGTAAAAGACACATTGTCATTCGTCTCCCCCAAAATACTGCCCTCGTGTCACAGCAGACATACTTATTCCGTGGTTCTTGTCACTTTCTGAAACTTGTGGAATTCCACTTCTGTGAGTGTGTGTAGCTGCACTGTCATGGCTCCCTTATTGACCTGAATTGATTCAAGGCGTTTACCATGTACGGCCATTTTGGTTTCAAGGGAGAGGCAGAAGTTGCACAGTGCCAGGTGTGCTGAATAAGGTGGATGAGGACACCATGCTTTTGTGTTTTAACAAGGCTGCCTTTCCACTGGATGGCCCTTGGTGGCAGCAGTCACTGTATTTTTCAATCACACCTTGTAAAGACCCTCATGAAAGGAGACTTCCAGAACTGCTTCAGAAAATGGCAAGAACTATGGGATAAGTGTGCTCAATATAAGTTAGCACACACTTAGGGGAGCTCATGGTAATGTGTCTTTTATGGTAATTTTTTTTTAATTTAAGTACTCACCATATATTTTGATCACTTCTTGTTTATAAAAGTGGAAGTTTTTGCTCTCTTGGTCAAGGTTTTGCTAGGTCACTGCCATGTAGGGTGATGTGCTTGATACTACAGCTTGTGGGGCACAACTACACTGAAAAGTCTCAAAAAAAAGTCAAAACCTGTATTAGATTTTATCCAAGGTTTCCTCTGGGTCAGGAGGATGACAATATGGCGCTGTAGAAGTGGACAGGCAAGCCTGGCTATGCTTTAAAGACTAGGAGCAAGCTTCTAAACTTAGTTGACGAGTGGGTTCCATGATATGTGTAGCTGATGGATTAACTCCTTCAGTTCTGGAACTTGAACCTAGAAGTTCCACATTTTACTTGGCCAGACATCATTTTCCCATCCTAAAGGCTCAGTGAAGATACTTAAAGACGATGAAGAAAGGTAGAGTGACATGTGGAGGGAACATTCCTTCTTCCTTCCTGAATCATCCACCTGTAAATAGTTACCAAATTGTAGTAGACATCATTAGAAGTGTAGGGTCCTCTGCAGGATGTTAGGAAGGGTGTGCCAATTCAGGTCACGCTGGCCAATTTTTATTCTGTGGAGACTAAAATAGCTGACGTGAAGTAATTGAGGTATTACAGACAGCTGTTCTTTTAAAGCACGTTTGTGATCCACTTTTCTATTTCATGCATATAAAATGTGAACACAATGATACATCTTTTTAATGGTCTGTATGATGCTACAGGCACTTAATTAATACCTTACAACTAATGATTTGGCGAAGAAAATTCTCTGAGTTTCTTTTTCCCCTAACTAATCCAAGAGGAAATGAGACCATTTGAATGTATAGACTTAAATTATTTTAAAGGAAGCAATTAGAAAATTTGCTTATCATACTATGAGTTGTTTGGTTTCGGGAACTCTTCTACCTTGAGTAGATATACTTAGAGTAGCCTGGAGAACACCAGTGAGCTCACTTCGGCCTGACCAATTTTGATGTCTAATATACTTTAGGGAAATTGAATGATGTAAGTTTTTTTTTATATACATATATATAACAATTTTCTCTTTTCCTCCTTCCAGGATTAAGTTGTCATCATTCTGGGAAGAAAAAAAAAAACATTAATGAAGTGGCCAATAATTCAGAGAGAATCATGGATCGGTTTCCTTTTGCTCCCTGTGGTGGATTTCACTTACAAGAAAATTGAAGCTGGCAAGACCCTGTTTTCTCTGCAATTTATTTAAAACCTTGCACGCATTTGGATACCTTGTGATTTCCAAGAACTATGTGAAGATTAAGCTTTGCTTACTGATACATGGCATGTATTCTTTTCAGTCTTTTGTGTTTGATTTTGTTTGATTTCCCTCTGCAGTGCAGCGTCTCTGTAAAGGTTTTAATGCTTTCACCAGCCATGTCTTAAATACATTAAGACAACACATTTGGTGTTCACACTTCTTCAGTAATGTCTCTACTTGAAAGCCACACAGCAGCATAAAACAATGTGTGTTTTCTTTGAGAGCAGTGCACATTTTCCAACCACTAGGAAGGATGTTTTCTGCTTAAGTAAACGGCTATTCTCTGACCAATAGCCAGGTCCCAAAGTGTGGGCCCCCACCTTGAAGGACATTTGCAGAGGTATTTTTTTTTCTTGGAAATCAACACATATTTATATAGGGTATTGGGATCTGCTTAGCATTTTCAAGCCACATAGCACAACTGTTTTCTGAGCAGGATGGAAGTGAAGGAACAAGTACCGAGCAGTAAGAACACAGAGAGGGACTAATTGCTTGTTTTTTCAACCTCTGGAAACAAAGAACTTTTTATGTGTAGTCTGGATCTTGTCATCATATTTTTTTTTCTTTCGACTCCATTACATTTTGTATGTTCTAAGTGGAGAAGAGTGAGGAACAGAATGTTTCAAACTCGGGTGTAAAGGACTGGATGAGCCCTGAAAGCAGTCTTGGCTGATGATTGCTTAGAAAGCAAATCACAGAATCACCCAGAGTTAGAAGTTTGCTGAGTGACAGCAAAGCATCCTGGAATTACGTCTTTAAACAGTATTCTGAACTGACTAGAAGGCAGGCTTGGGTACAGACAGTCTCCTGGAATAACTGTGCAAATGCAGGTTTTGGAAACAGTGCAGGAATCTTCCTTTAAAGGTGCAAACAGGGAAAAAGAAAAGCCCACCTTCCCATTTAAGACACTGAGGGACCTTGGAGGAGGAAGCTGACCTGGGATGCCCAGTGCTCCAGTGCAGAGGGGAGCTGCCGGGGGCAAGCCGGCTCCCGTGGGGCACCCTGGCTGCCATATCCCAGAGATACTGAGGCTAAGGGGCAGTTAGGAAACTTCATCTACATGAGCTTTGCTGGACGTAGCTCCCCGGGACAGAAATTCTCATGGTAATATCTTTGTGCACATTGTTTTACCTTTTCCTATTAGAAGGAGGAGAGATTACAAACTTGACATGTGTTGCACTGTTGTAGGGTCAACACTAGGAATTATGATCCATTTTGACAAAGGCTTTCTGAGAGTGGGGCGAAGGAAAAGCTTCTTTATAGTGAAACCCAATACGCCTATGAAGCGGACCCCGAATTCCTCAGTGGTACGGGGTTAGTGGATCATGGTAAGATCATAACCCATTTTATCCAGATTCAGTACTCACAGTAAATACCAAGCAAGGCATTCCCTGCTGATCCATTTCAACGATAGCAAAAGACACACAGCTAAGAATGTTTACTATTTACTACCTAGAAATACTTTCCATTCCTCTTTCATACATTCCAGCCCCCTAGAAGTCTTCAGAGATATGTTGGTTTAAAGTACACTCACATTAGGATTTCCTAGAGTAAACATGGGGAGAAAACTTTACATGCAATCAAAAGCAGCCTTCCTTGTGATTTGCTTGGGATTACTCATTTGGAAGAAAAGCATAATTTCTGTATTTCACTAAGCTTAAATCAAGAGCTTGATGATTAAATCTTACTATTTAATAAAGTTTCTAACTGGAAACTTTGAAAATACTCAATGCTGAAAGCCTTCAATTAGGAATGTGAGGGTGATGAGAGATCAGTATCCCGTCATAGACAACTTCTCTTAGGAAATAAAGCATAGTACTACCCCATGAGAGGAAGTCCGTCTTATTACAGAGACATGCCTCTCAGGAGGCTGCCTGGTTTTCCTTGCTGTTCATGCAGCAAGTCCAAAGTTTGGTTTGTAGTTGCAGTGGTCTTCTCCCTCCCCTACTTTTTGCTCCTGCCCTCTCAGAGGGCCATCATGAAAATCAATACAGACTGTGGTCATTAGCAGATTTATTATACTTTTGAGAGAGCACTGGAATGTTCTGGGGAGATTTATTTTTATATGAAGGAATAGCTTGAATTCAGGCAGCCAGTAAGAATAGTACAAATAGTCTAGCACAGGGATTGTATCCATACTATGTCTCTGCATACAGTATTGTGAAAGGAGATTTAGGACTTCTGTTTTCCTAAAGATACAGTTTGATTGACTTACAAGTACAAGATATACAGGACCTAAGACTAATGTGTTTGCAGTGTTTAGCAAAAAGTAGAGGGCATAGGCAGGGGTGGAAGCAGGAGGGGCTGCCCTCTGAGATGCAAGGGGGTGAAGCTATTTCTGCCTCCCAGGAACAATTAGAAAAGTTTCCAGGGACCCTCAGGCTTGCAGAGGAAGCAGGACCTCTTAGTATCCCTTCCTCAGTGTGTTTATGACAGCCAGTGTAATCAGTACCCTAGGTATGCGTCCATATGATACTCATCTGTGACTTTCTTAAGAGGTTTGTAATCTTTTGTTGCATAAGAGGATGTTTAGACTGTACATACTGGGGTAGATTATTGCCTCACCCTTATACATAGGAATATGCTGCATAATCACGCATATCTTCCATCTCCTTTACTGGCTTGCAGGCAGAGAAACCTGTATGTTACTACCTTGCAATTTTCTTATACATCAAAAATCAAAATTTTTAAATCTAAAATAAGCAATTTACTGTTATTCCTCTTCCCGTAGCAGCATATTTTAGAAGCACATACAAAATTTACAGTTTCTGTTTGGGAGTGGAAATTTCTTTCTCTCTCTCTCTCTCTCTCTCTCTCTCTCATGCACTGAAATGTGCACGTTCTAATGGGATTGATACCTCAGAAATGTGCTAATAACATCATTCAAAAAACTATTAAACTTCAAAATGACACATGGTAAGGAGAATGGAATAATGTTGCATATTTGTTACCGTTTGTTACACGGCTGTATTATGAAGGATGTAGTGGTTTGTCAGCTGTCACTGTTGTTTCCTTGTAACATGATATGGAATAAAGTATAGCAGAATCTCCATACATCTTGGTACATCTTTTTCATGAATGCCCAATAAGACCATGTATCACATCAGAGAACATGGTCTTACAATTCTGACCCAGCCCTTCTTAAAAGAGTGAAAAAAGAGACCACACAGTCTGTGGGAAGGAGTAACAGGAGTCTTGTAGATCCTCCTGTTTCCTTGAGTTGATATGCTAAATTTAGGTGGATAGGGCCTTGCAAAAGAAGTTCCTCTGTCTCTCAGTGATACCCATGTTCTACCCATCTCAGATATATCTGGAGTACATATATCTGGTTTTGTTTTGATAATTTATCTTGTATTGGCCCCTCATTCTTAAAATTAGGTGAGTAACACCCACTTCTGAATACAAATCAAAGCTTTAGCATAGGGCTGGGGATATAGCTCAGTGATACAGCGCCTGCCTAGCAAGCATAAGGTCCTGAGTTCAATTCCCGGTACCAAAAAAAAAAAAAAGCTTCAGCATACACCTACTGTGCAGAAGCATTACTGCACTTTACTGAGCTGAGCACCCTTCCCTGAAGGCCCCCTCGGGGTTCCCACAGCCTGATGGGCGGGGCATGTTGCGAGCCCACATTTGATTGACAGCACCAACTCCGCAGCTGGTTCTCTTTGCTAGCATCATCTTACAAGGTCCCAATCAAACCCCCATGATTTGACCAATTGTAAATAAGATTCTACCAAGTACAGTCATCAACTAGTGGGTAGGCTACTTGATGATTTAAAAATGCAGCACCAGGGATATAGCACAGTGGCACAGCGCCTTCCTGGCAAGCGCAAGGTCCCAAGTTCAATTCTCAGTACCAACAACAACAACAAAAAAAGGATGATTTTAAAATGCTTACAAGCTCACCCTACAGGTTAAGATCAGGAACCCAGTCTTTCCCCTGGGCAGACCCCTCCCACCCAGGAGCAGCTGGTTCTTTCCTCCCTCTTCTCTATAGCTTGTGACTTCCCTTTTGTCTTGGTTACTTTTCTCTAGTTGCTGGGACAAAATACATGATGCCCAAAATTAAGGAAGGAAAGGTTTATTTAGCTCACAGCTTGTGGAGGTTTCAGTCCATACTGGGCTGGTTCCAAGGCAGAGTGACACATGGCAGAGGGCAAAGGTTCATGGTGGCAGAACACAGCAAAGCAACAAGAGCAAAAGCGGGGAATGGCGGCAAGCAGCCTCTTTCCCTCCCTTACATTGTAAGCAGGCTACCCCCACCCAGGGAGCGTGTAGCTCTCACATAATCTCCATTCCCTCCTCTTCCACAGGCTCAGGATGTATACAAAGTAAGCACCCTGGCTCCCTGCTGAGTCACTTAGCCAAATCTCCAGACTCCCCAAGTTGACACAGTGTATCAGCCATAACACCTTCGTAAGCCCTTCACATAGTGACATCCTCACAAAAGTAAACCAGGATTTTCAGCCAGCGCCTATTCTGCTCCACAACAGCTTGTGAGAGCCACATCTGCAGCACCCACCGAGGTGTATGCACCAACTGCAAAGGCATTTTCAGACAGTGGCTGTCACCACCACTGGATTTGGGGACAGGATGGTGTAGAAGGAGCCTTCATAGCAGTCAAGACTAAGGTATTGTGCACACTTTTTAGTTACACGGGAGCCATAAAGTACATTTGAAATTTATTAGAATGATGGAAGAATACGGGGTAACTTGTGCCAGGGAGGCCTGGTGTTTCAAGGGAGGGAAATGTGTGTCCCTTTTCACTTCCAGCGACGTGCCCGCTGCCGAGGTGATGCCCAGCAGCCTCAGTGCCCGCTCCTGGTTTAGAGCTGGACTGTGCGTATAGACTTAATCACGCTAGCTCTTCACAAAGAGGGCGGTGAGCTAGAGCGCTGGTATCATCTACAAGAGGCCAAAGAAATACCTCTGAGAAATACCCTTAACATTTTAAACTTGGCAGCAGAGATGCCAGCCATCCTCTCCTCTCTGTAATTGCCCAGGGCTCCCTTTTTCCCTCACCAGAGGCCGTTCCAGAACTGCGGGTTGGAGGCTGTGATGTGTGGAGGCTGCGACAAGCAGTCAGATTCAGGAGGGCGGCATGCCTGCGGTTGCTGATGGCCCCCAGCTTAAAGAGAAACCAGAGGGGAAGGTGTTGGAGCAACCTTGTGCCACCGGGTTAACACGTACAGTTGCGGAATAACGGCAGGCATTGTAAATCTCTGCACCGAGAGCCCTATAGTGGCCCGGCAACCTGCTGCTGCCAGTGGGTGGTGGCGTTATGGGCATTAGCTTTGAGAAGCTTACATAGCAGAGGGGGCTAGGATAAAGGACACAAATCAGGGAAAAACTGACAAGATTAAAAAAATCCAAGGCCTCATATTTACTGTTCATTCCCCGTGCTCTCAGTGTGCTATATTGTCTGCGCTGAGTCCTACTGAGAGAGAGCCAGGCACAATAATAGCTCAGAGCTGCCTTCTAGCCCCGGAGCATCCTCTGCCAGTGGTGCTGACTGTGTAAGTGGAGCATGAGGTTCTGATAGAGTTGTCTTTTTTTTCTTCTCTGCAAGACCACCAATAATTATGGAGGACATACTTCGAAGACGGGGTGAGGCTTCCCTGTCGGGGTGTATCCTGAGAAGTGACCCAGCAGGGATTCCTGCAAAAGTGTGTGTGACACAGCGCAAGGTGCACCTGCCTGCCAGATGCAGCTAGTGCCAGGGAAGTCCAGGAACACATCTGAACCAGCAGTTCGAGGGCTTAGGTTAAAATAAGACAGCTTTGTGAATCATAATGCAGTGAAAAACAGTGCCTTTTCACTCTCTCCTTCAACCAAGTCTGTTAACTAAGGCCCTTGCTTCCCCAAAGGAAGGCAAAGAAAGGCAGCGATCCACTAAGGTCCTTGAGGAAAGCAGACACAATTCCTGCAGCTATCCTTCCGAACATTCAGGAAATTCAGACTCTCCTACACATTCTCTCCCAGGGACTCTCAGCCCTGGCTTGCATTTGGATCACTAGGAAATTTTAAAAAACACTTCCACACCAGACCAATCCATAATTGGGGGTGGCAACCTGGCACCGGTCCGTTTTGAGAACTCAACAGGTGATTGTATTCTGCAGCTAGTGTGGGAACTGCTAGGCCCCCTGTCCTCCTACCTACCCCTCGAGGGGGAGCACAGCCAGACTTTTCCTGTAAGTGACAGATAGTGAACACTGTCGGCTTTCCAGGCCAGCCAGTCTCTGTCACAGTGACTTACTCTGCCACTCTCATGTAAAAACAGGTCAGGCCCGTAGATGGGTGGGCATGGATATGTTCCAAAACACAATTTGTGGATACTGAAATACGGGTTTCATGTAAATTTCACAAGCCAGGAAAAATTGGTTTTATTTTTCTTTTTTAAAACTATTAAAAATATGAAAGCTGTTCTTCACTAGCAAACCACGTATAAACTGCAGTGGGTAGGAATTGGCCTGGGAGACAAGGTTTGTGTGTGCCTTGGTTAAGAGTACAGCCCAGGTAATGAAGTAAACTAGGCTACCTCTAGCATTGGCAAGGCCCAAGACAGGAGGACAGGTAAAGGCTCACACGGCATAGATCTAAATATTTAAAATACAAACTCAGCTAACAAAGTGCTCTGTTCTCTGAATTTGGCAAAGATGCCATCATAATGACTGAGAAGACCAGACTTGCACTTAGAATGGTTGAACTCAGAAGAGATTTTCACCAAAACGGGGCACGTAGGGAGTCCCTTGAACTTGAAACTTGTTCATTTCTTTTTTGTTTCCCACCCACAGCTCAGTCCGCAACATGGTGGGCCACACTGTGTGTGTGTGTGTGTGTACACACATACACTCCAGCCTCCACTTTGCACAGTACCCATACCTTTGGCAAATAACACTCTTTGGCCAGCCTTGGTGATGAGGTGCACGCCCTCAGAGAGGGTGGTGTTGGGTAATATTCCATTGCCAGAGACAATTCCAAGGACACATGGAGCACATGGTGTAGATATGTTTCTGCAGGGTATGGCACCACGGATTCTTCATGGGCAGGCATCCATTTAGGGGATCACAACCAGGATATTTAAGCACGGGAGCCAAAGCAGGGGCCCCTCTTGCCCATGTCCAAGCGTACTTACCTGTGGGTGGTGGGAGAATTAGCTCTGGTGAATTTTCAGAAACATCCACTCTACTCGAAATGGATAGAAACAGGCTTCATCACAGTGCGAGACAAAACGTGCTGAGGAAAAGGGGACTGTTATTTTCAGAACATCTCTTTCAGTGAAAGGATCTCCCCTTCAGTCAGTGACACACTGAAACCACCTAATACCAAGTGTTCATGAGAACCAATTGTTATAAAATATTCAGGAATTTTATGAGCCAGTTCTTCAATCAGTGATAGCTGGAAATCAGATGGGGCTGTTTGCCAAAATCGGCAAACTCCATAATCGGATTGTTTATGCTTCTGTATTATTTTGTTTGAGAACCAGTTTCCAGCAGACGCCTGCCTCCTGACCTCTCTGTATCCTGCTTTGCCCGCACCCCTGCTCGTGCTCCCTTCCAAGGTGCCATGCTATCTGCCATCCCACCCCGGGCAGCCTGGCCCTTCTCCTGCCTCTGTTGCTTTGCAGGCGCTGTTTGCTTTCTGTGGTTGAATGCCCTTTCCCATTTTCCTCGAAGGCACATTCCTAGCCCCTTTTCAAGAACAATCTCAGTTGTGAAACATTCTGGAACTCTCTTCAAAACGTTTGCTCCTTCGTCCAGGTCCCCACAGCATTTTAAAAATGGTAACACATAACATTTTAAAAACCTCTGTGCTTGAGCCTCTAAACGGTGCTTAAGGTGTTTAGGAGATGTTTAACAAGTTAATTGTTAAACAAATTAATTATTGATAGAAACACTGATTAAGCAAGAAACTAATGGGAAAGTTTTTCTTTCTAAGAAAGGGTGTGAGTAGGAGTCTTCAAACAATGTGAACATACTATACACACACCATATATTATAGTATTATGATTATATGCAAGGCACTATTTGGTTTTACTGGAGAAATCCATCTGTGCTTGTCCACCTAGAGCTCATGGTGCACCAAGGCGGTAACTGATACACCTGGTTGACCACCAGCATCCCATGAGGAACTTTCTAAACATTCCTGCAAAGCAGAGCAATTGGGGCAGTAGCCCAGGTATGCTCCAAAATCTCTTCAAGGGATTACAATGACCAGCCGTGTATGTGAACTTCTCTGCGGGGATCCTGAGAAAAAGATTAGATGCATAAGCTCCTAACCCAGCCATTTTCTCCCTCTCAAATCCCCCTCAACTCCCTACCCCTGAAGATTCAGTGTAAATTGCAATTCAATTCTGCTGTAGTTTTGCTTCCAACTTTTCAGTGGTTCTTCTTTCCTCCAGGAGGAAGCCTGAGTTCTATAGAATGGCATCGAGCCTCCACCACACCCTCATCTTCCCTTCCTCTACTTTCACCTTCTGTCTCCGTCTTTCATGTTACATCTGGTCTCAGGGAACGCCAAATATTTCCCCCTGTTTTTTACCCTCCCTTGCTTGGTTTATATTCTCACCCACCCACCTTCTCAAGTGGCTGCTCATCTTTAAGGTGCATCCCCTCCATGAAGGAGGACAAGACCATCTCTCCTGGTGATTTGACCTTTTTCATTCTTTATTCTTTCTTCCCTTCAGTGGTACGGTTGGCAGAGACTGGCTAAGTGGTTTTCTCCTGGACTAGACCAGCTGCACAGGCCCTTCGCAGGTGAATGATGCTGAATGGCTGAGATCTGACTGCCGGAATTTGAAAAGAAGTGACTACACCACTTCCGCTTCTCGCCTACGGTCACAACTCCAACACTCTTTCCTTTCTTGAATTCTCCATGCAGGTGAACACAGCCAAGTTGGAAGTCACGTGTTTGTAAAAGATAGAGCCATAGTGTAGGAGCATTACTGCTGGGAAAGGAACTAGAAATGATCAGAGAGGTCCCCTGTGGACTTTATATGTGCAAGGCCTAAATTTCTATTGTGGATTACCTACAAAAGATGAAATTAAATTAAATTTAAAAATTATCCTATACTAATGTATTCAACAAATAATTACTGAGCCCCTGCTGTGTGTCAGAAATATTCTGGGTGCTAGAGGTAGGGTGGTAAATGGTTGCTCTTATAGTGGGAAAGACAAATAATGTTTTAAAATATAGGGAACAGGGGCTGGGGATTTAGCTCAGCGGCACAGCGCTTGCCTGGCAAGGGCAACGACGTGAGTTGGATTCCCGGTACCAGAAAAAAAACAAAATAAATAAATAAACAAATAAAATAAAATAAAATAAAATACAGGGAATGGGATTCAGGACATGCATAGCTCAGCAGTAGAGCACTTGTGGGCCATATTCAACAATGGAAATAAGAACAAGACTATAAGAATGAAAGAACTTCTGAGCATTTCTACATTCCACTTTTCCTCTTTCTTTCTTTTTTTTTTTTTTTTGATACCTCTGTATGTGTCTATACACTAGACTCCCACATTTTAAAGGTATTAGATCTTTTTTATCCTCTGTCTCCAGGGTAAAATTGTCGATAAATGTCGGCTAAACAAATGAAGTTGCAATGCATATGGTGGCAGGGACAATGAAATACGCTTCAAAGGAGATAAAAAGAGACTGTCCCTTCCAGCTGCAAGTAACTGGAAAGGCCTCACGGAGGGGGTGGCATGCAAACTGAACTTCAGCAATGAATTATCACTTAGCACATAGTTTATGAGGGAGGACAGAAGGTCTCACTAAAGCAAAGGAAGCTCACCTAGGATAATGTACATGTAAGACTCACAAGTACCTGGGGAGACACCCGGAAGGAAGCTCAGTTTAGGTACAAGGGTCCAAGAGAGGGATAAACTGGGCATGAACACCCCAGGATCCAGATCACAGAAAGTTTGAACCACGTCTTAGATGGTCAAGCAAAGAAAGCGCACAGCCTGAACTCTGCTTTGGAAGCGCTCACCCTGGCATAGGTTGATTTCACAGAACATCTGTTAAACGCCTTCCCCGTGCCAGATGCTGACCTGGGCCTTGCAGGTAATGAACCAGTGAGACACTATCGTTCTTCACGGTCTTGCTGGGAGAGACAAGTGTGTAGTAAAGATGTCAGGAAAAGTCACAGAGTGGCACAGAACAAGGTCTGATACTTGACCGTGGCTACAGGGATAGGAGTGAGGAGGTTCCTTTGAAAGGCACAAGAGAGTTCCAAGGGGACACAGGCAGGGTTTCCTGACAGATGGGGAGCAGATGCAAACACAAAGCAGGATGCACTCCTGTCACACTAATTCATGCCAATTCTAGGATCCCCGAGCAAAAAAAAAAAAAAAAAAAAAATCAAGGTTTTCCTTTTTTTTCTATCCAAACTAAGTGGTACAATTCAAGGTATCGCTCACTAACTAACCCCCCAGGGAATTCTGCACCTCTGTCCTCAGAACTTGACCTCCTCTCTCT
The DNA here is from genome assembly GCF_000276665.1 of Chinchilla lanigera. Lineage (NCBI taxonomy): Eukaryota > Metazoa > Chordata > Mammalia > Rodentia > Chinchillidae > Chinchilla > Chinchilla lanigera. The sequence goes on from NW_004955432.1 coordinate 8,343,152, forward strand.
GCTCCTTTAGGACAGTGCCTTTCTAAGACACCTCTAGATGCCGATCTCCCTAAGGGTGGACACCTGGTCTTGCTCATCTCACTTCTGCAGCACGTTCCCAGCGTACTTCGGCATTCCCAAGTATTTGCAGTACGGAGAGGTTTGCTTTAGGCACACAGAAAGCACACAGAGAGGAGCCTGTTGGCAAGTGTCTTTTCTGTGTCTTCATAAAGCAAACCAGAAAACAAGGCTCCCAATTCCTCCCCATTTTCTGTGAAATCATGGGGGTACAGCTGAACCCATGCACCTCTGCTTTGAGTGCTGGAATTCTAACAGTGTTATGCTCATCTTACTAGGTCCTGGATGAAAAACCACACCTGAAAGGGAACGGACTGAATTGTCCTTCCATCTGGACCAGTTATCTGCTGAGTTTACCAGAGAAATCACAGGAGGCTGAAGCCCAGCTACACTTTTCTTTTCTGCTTTTGATAGTTATGATCCATGAGAGGTTGCATGCTTTCAATTACCACCAAAATTCAGAACCAACACAGTGCTTTATAAATGGCATTTAAGGATCTCCATTACCACGCATCCTATATCATTTACTTTATTCATAAGGTTATTATGCTATTTTTGCTCATTTCATTTTGTGGCCAGTATGCTGACCCCGAGAAGACAGTTGCATCTACACTAAAATGTTGCTGCCTTTCCACAGGGGGTGCTGGCTCCTGTCTGAGGTTCTAACTACTGTTGGCTGCTTGGTTTCCGGGGAGAGCTCACTGGCAAACTGGCTAAACTCACATGCAAGCCTGAAAGATGAAGAAGTACTGCATTTCCAAAGTCACAGTATTAGTAAATGATGAAGTTGGAGGCTTGGTCTGGTCACTTTGGGACTTAGACTGAACCCTAGAAGTGCAATGCAAGTGCTGCTGCTATAGTCACATAAATCCTTCAGCTAATATCTTTCCTGCTTATGATGACTTCAGCATCATATTTAAACTCTGTGATAGAGATTAGGAGTGGGCACCTTTGTGCTTGTGGCTCTAGCTCAGGAAATTATCTGTCCTTATGAGGGCCACCTCCTCGAGCCTGCAGGCCTTCTTAGAACTGTAACATTTTTCCAGCATGAACATGGAACTCCACCAAATTTAACCACAATGAAAAGTGGGGAAAACAAGCAACAGTTTCAGGAAGTGGTAGTGATGATACTAAACCATATATCTGAAGGTTCTCAATCACACTAAAAGCAAATATCTACCCATTCTGCTTCGTGGGGACAGGATGGCTCTAGCAAGCAGTCTTGCGGGGTCTGGGCAAGGGCCACTGGTCAGGGAACTCACCTGTAGCCTTAGCGGCTGTGTCAAAGCAGCATTGCCTTAACCAGGACAATTGGTGGCCCTACCTGGGCCCTGAGCTTTAGAGGGCCCTGATCTAGCCGTCTGTGGTCTGCTGCTAATCATGCTGTAGGGTCTGAAGTACCTGGGTATAAGCACTCCCAAAACTAGTGGCAGGGCCTTTACGAAACTTCCCTGTTTATCTGAAGGCACGCCATGCCCACTGCCATTGTGTGCAGCCTGAAGCCTGAGCAGTAATGAGGGACAGCTACTCATAAGCTGGAGACGACACCTGGATGAATGGACAAGGGCAGTCCCCAGGGTTCCCACAGTGCAGAGAGAGTCCAGGAGGGAGGGGAAGGGATCTCTGTGGTTTTGAAAGGCATAAAAGCACCAGCATGAGCCACGCATGGTGGCACACACCTGTAATCCAAGCACTCGGGAGGCTGAAGCAGGAGGATCGCTACAAGTTTGAGGCCAGTCTGGGTTACATGGTGAGACTCCCTCTCAAAAAACCCCATAAAAGTGCCAGAATGGAGGTCAGAGCAGCATGAGGAGAGACTCACAGAGTGAACGAGGCTAGAATGTCCAAGGAAATTAGAAAATCAAGAGCTACTAGGTTATTAAGACATGGCACTAAAGCCTCAGTGTCATGGCGTGGAGACAAATAGAGGTCAAAGACCAGTGAAGAGGAGGCAGAAGGTGAGAAACAGTAGCCGGGATGAAATCTGCAGATGCCAACCGGTGCCTATGCTGGTTTGCTGAAAACTTCTGGGGTTCCCATTCTCACAGAACAAAATGTGAGCGGTGCGGCATTGTTCTGATTATTTACTACTATAGATAAATCACTTCAAACATTTAGTGCCTTCAAACAATGGTAATTTATTGTCTCTCATACTTTCCATAGGTCAAGAGTTTAGGAGTACTTTAGTTAGGTGGTTACAACTTACAATTTTTCATGAGGCTGCAATTAGATGGTGTGTAGGCGGGGGTCCTGGGGCTAATGTCACTCGTATATCTGGCATCAAACTTTGGAGCAGTTAATGAACTGGGAGCTGGAGAAGAGCATCTCTTATTTACTATTGTTCTCCACATGCCTCTGAAGCTGCACGGTTTCAGGTGAGCTGAACATCTTATATGGTGGTTCAGGGCTCAAAAAAAACCTAAAGAACAAGAGAGCCAGGTGAAAGCTCTATTGCCTTTTTAACGATCTAGCATTCTGTTAGGTCACTGCGGCCACCCTGTCTTTAAGTGGAAGGGAATTAGATTTCTCTTTTTGATGGGAGGAACATTAAAGAATTATGGCTATACTCTAAAGCCATAGCAGTCTGCCCTTTGGTACAGGTTATTTATATTGATTCCTATCTTAGTTGCTTTTCTCATTGCTGGGAAAAAATACCTGAGACTCACAAGGTAAAGAAGGAAAAGTGTATTTTAGGTCACAGTTCATAGAGGTTTCAGTCCATAGTCTGTGGGCTCCAAGACAGGGCAGCATGGCAGAGGGGGATGGTGAAAAAACAATCCATGGCATTGCAAGCCTTTTTATTCCCTTTCCCTTTTTATTCCACCGAGGCTACAAGCCTATTGGGTGGTGGCATTCACACCCAGGGTGGGTCCTCCCTCTTCAGTGAAACCATTCAGTCACGCCCAGAACTATCAGTGGACTAAGCTAATTATCAGTGGTGAAGCCAATCAGTAGACTAATCTAGTATCGCACACCTATCATCCAATATCACACACAGGGGATCCAGTCACTCCCAAGAGCCACATTTATGAGCACATGAGGCTTTAGGGAGAACATCTCCATACAAGCCATCACAATTGCATATGCCAATAGCTCTCACTCATTCTGAGACACCCCCACCAGATATGTCACCGGTTCTGGTACCAGTCTCTGGCTGAAGACTGAGTAGCTCATTATCTAAATCAGTTTCAGGAGCTACAGACAAAGATATCCAGGTACAAGCCCTCGTATTTGCCCCTCCCATTCCCAAAATACTTTGGTAAAACAGGCAGAGGCTAGCCCACATAGATGTTTCACACACAGAACACAGACAGTAATCAGTAGTCTGTAGCAAGTCTGAAAATCCAGCCAAGGACATGTGGCCAGTTCCTTGGTTACAGCTCAGTATATTCCTTAGAAATGATACCCCTTGGCCCCTAGCTTCATTTCCTGGGCTCTTGGGTTCTCCTTCTGGTTTAATGTGAGAGAGAAGGCCTCTCCTATTAACTGTACCCAAATTTAATGCCTGTGGTTTTCCCAATTTACTTCTTTCCCAAAGAACTGCATGGGGTCCCAAAGCCTCTTTTCATTTTGTACAACTGCTGTTCTACTTAACATTCATTGACAGTGTTTTCATGAGTAAACACCTCGTTAAAACTTTGCATGTTTCCTATCAATGGTATTAGAATCCACAGATGGAAACCGCATCTATAAATCTCATCCAGATAAGCTTTTCTCTTAGCTCCCTCAAGAGCCACTGTGGAACTGTCCTTAAGAGGCATTTTTGCCTAATGGACACATCTGAGAACCATGCCTGTAAGATCTTTAGGGGGTCTTTTGACTGACTGAGAGAAAACTTGAGGCACTACCTTGAATCTGTCTGAGGTCTTGACAAAGATTCTAGGGCCAGTCGCATCGCATCTGCATCTTCAACTGCACATTGTAAGTTTAGCCTTCTTTGCTACCTGGCAAGGATGACACTAAGAAACATTTCTATTTTTGAATCTCCTAAATCTTGGTTCATGTCTTTCTTTAGTTCATCTTTTTACTTTTCTTTTTTACTAGGGGCTAGAAGTACCAGGCATCACCAGCCACAATCTTCCTGGAAATCTCATTAGATCACGGGCTCATTCCATACATTTTCTATTTTCCTTGTTAACACCACTGACAATATTATTAGACTTCCCCTTCCTAGACAAGGGGTCACCTTTCCTCCATTTTGTTCACATTCCCATAATACCTTGCAGACACCATCCAGCCTCCACCACTCACCCAGACCCCAAGCCACAGACATACGCTTCAAGTTCTGTCATGGCAAAACCTCAGTCCGAGGTTAAAAAGCCCTGGTTATCTGTTGTGAAATATCACCCTCAAAATTCATTTGTAGGCTCAAAAAGTCATAATTCACTTTCTTCCCCTCTTTCTTTCCCCCTTAATTTTTCCTGGGTCCTGTAGATCTGGCATTCTGAAAGAATTTGTCTGGGTGGTTTGGGCTCAGTATGTCTTGCAGGCAGATGCTGCTGGAGTTGGGGCCAGCTCAAGGCTTCTTCATTCTATATCTGGAACAGGGACTGGAATGGCTTGAACAGCTGGGCCAAAACTGCTGGGCTCTTTGAGCATCTTTCTGTGTACATGGCCTCTTGATGTGCGGTTTCTCTAGCATGTGGTTTCCATGCTTCAGAGGAATAGACCTCAAGAGCATGACAGCCAGGCTGAAGCTACTGTCTTGTGTGGACCAGCCCAGAAAGCCACATAGAATCTCCTTGTGTAAATTAGAATTGAGTCACTAAGGCCAGCCCCATATTTAATGGGAGAAGAATTAGACTTCACCTCTTGGTGGGACATCTTTCAAAGACTTTGCGCATCTATCAAAACCACATGCTGTAGTTGAGCACAGCAGCCCTATACTAGTATGTGTCTGTCTGCTCATCAGAACAAGTTTGGTGGACTGGGGAGAAAATTCCAGATGGTGAACTTCTTGGAATTCTGGGAGTTAGTCTCCTATTTTTAGGTTTTTGTGCAATTGAACATTATCCCCCATAACCGTTTGGGAAACTTTTGCCGATCCTACTGCTTTTACATCCTGAGTTGATAACTGCCTTATTATGGTTTAGATCTAAGTGTCCCCCAACAGTCCCATGCACTCATAGGTGGGGCTTTGGAAGGTGGTTGGATTATAGAGCTTATAGCTGACTTGCTATTAGGAGCTGATGCCCAGTTGGAAGAGGCAGGTCCCTGTGGGTGTGGCCTGGAAGGGTTTATCTCCGTCCCCAGCTCCTGCCTTCACTCTCTCTCTGCTTCCTGGATGCCATAAGATGAGCAGCTCTTCCTTCACTCTGCTCGTCTGCCGTGCCACCCTGCCTTGGAGCCGGTGGACTATGAACTAAAAGCTCTACAAACTGTGAGCCTAAATAAACCTCTCTTCCTTTAAGTTGTGAGTGTTGAGTATTGTGTCCCAGCAATGAGGAAAGAAAGATATGTCCAGAGCCTACCTGCCTCAGAGGAAATTACACATGATTAGGGGAGTTTTGCTCCCTGTCTCTCATGAGTTGCCTGCTTCCCAAAGCCGGGCAGCCACTCTTCCTGAATAAAAGTAATCCTCCTCAGGTAGCCAAAAGGCAGCACAGTCTCCATCTCTAGTCTCTAAGACTTGCTGGTGCTTGGATTTGACTTAGCCTAAGTCAGTAGCTTTTTAATACTAACTTTTATTTATTTATTTATTTATTTTCTGGTACAGGAAATCGAACTCACGACTTTGCGCTTGCCAGACAGGCGTTATGCCACTGAGCTAAATCCCCAGCCCAATACTAACTTTTAAAAAACCTGCTTGCCGTGGAATTAAATAAGCATCATCTACCTTTAAATGTTTCATGGGGAACTAAATGACATGCTTTGGAACATAAAACCAACTCCTATCCAAGGCAGGAAAATCTCTTGTCTACCAGATTTTTCCTCCACAGTTTTTTATCAGAGCACATTAGATGTACGGGTTCACTGGTTTCATTTTGGCAGATTTGTACTTGTCCATACCAGACTGTCACCCTTGCCCCTATCCCTGCCACCCTCAGCCTTTCCCCTAGTGCTGCCTGTCTTTTGAGGTGGGGAAGTTCAGGGTGTGTAATGTATCTTGATCGTATTCATGCTCCCTGTTACCTGCCCTTACCCATTTCCCTCTCTCTTCTTCCCTGGACTGTGCGGAATGTAAGCTCTGTGGCCACTGCTAAGATAATAAGCAATCAATTTCCCAAATGTAAGGAAATTCTAGGGGTGCAAAGAGTTTATTTGCAGTCCAACAAATGAAAATGTGTATATGGGTGTGGGGTGGTGCAGAGAGTGAGATATCCAACCCTTAAAGGTGACTAGCATCTCCTTTTCTATATTTAGACTGTGTCTTACAGTTCATGAAAATGTAATGCTTGCTCCTCTCTCCCTTAAACCTCTCCTTCTCCCTCTCTCTCCCTCTCTTCCTTCTCTCCCTCTCCCTGTCTCCCTCCCTGTCTCCCTCCCTCCCTCCCTCTTTCTCTCTCCTCCCTGCCCCCCTTCCTCCAGACTTGACTTATTTATGTTTAAAAATAACCGAGTCACATGTGATTCATTCCTAAAGCTCAAGACTTGTCTTTCGCAACTTGCTGAAACACAAATCCCATTGTTCACATCCTTAGGGAGGATCATCTCTCAGAGTTACTCGAGAGGAAAAAAGTAGAAATTTTGTATACATTTCTGATTCCGTGAATAATTTATACTATTAAAATAAATTGTGCAGAAAATGTTACAGATCTTTGAGTAATCCTAAGGTACTGTGTTTTGGACCAGAGGGAAATGGTTGTAATACAGAGAGCTTTGGAGGGAGCTGTGAGGGGGAATGTACATTCCAAGTAGTTTAGTTTGGTTGATGCTATACTTGTTTGCAATGCTGATACTCTATCTCTGGGGCCAGAGGACTCCTCAGTCCCGTCCTGTTTCTTTTCTCCTTCCCACTGTTGATGAGTGTTGCTCAGAGTCAATGGAATTTTGACAGAGACTCAGCCAAGGTAGATTCCACAGATCGGGCCTTTAGGGGAGAGAAAGAAACTTCGGGAAGGAAGGAGGCAGGACAGTAGGCAACGGTGACAAAATTTTCATATTGAATACAGTCAACTTTTAGTTTTCTGTCTCTTCATTTTCATCACATCTTTCTTTCCTGTGTACCGATAATGCTGCTGCCAAAACCCTCCAGCTAGTAGTGACATGAACATTTAAATCTACCAGAGAGACAAATGGCGGCATAAACCTCCTTTGCTGTTTTAGAGGATTGCCAGCCCTGCTGCAGTGTGCAGGGAATGGGACATTAGAGGTAACTACTTCTCACAAGGGTATTTTTTTTAGATTCATCTTCAGGAAGTAAAGATGCTTTATTGTTTGGGCAGATTTTTGTTGGCTAAGATCCTGGGAATTACAACAATAAGAAAAAAAACTAATACTTGAGTGAAGGTCACCAGTTAATAACCGCAGAACTTCCTTTTTGCTCAACATCCCAGATTAAGAGATGATGCTGTCATGGTTTCCAGACCGCTCCTTTCTCCAAAAACTTTGTTCGTGACCATAGAGTGGACACACTAACAGATTGCTTAAACTGTAGAAGGGGGAGACCAGTGACCAAGCCTCGTTTTTTATCAGAAAACCTCAGAGCATTTTGAATCCATGATCATGTACTTAAGTAAAACATGACCTTTTGTTGATTTGTCTTAATTTATTGTGCCATTTCTCTGTCCTGTGACAACCTTTTCCCAAGTTGTCTGATCTTTAACACATCTTACCTCAGGGCGTGGTGGCTCATGCCTGTAATCCCAGCACTCCAGAGGCTGAGGGAGGAAGATCATTTTGAGTTCAAGACCAGCCTGGGTTACAAAGTGAGCTCAAGGCCAGCCTGAACTGCATAACAAGACCTTGTCTCAAAAAAGACAAAAAAAAAAAAATCATGTTATTAATACATTTTAAAATATACCCAGAGTTTAGTCCTTTCTATTTAAAAAAAAAAAAGTTTCATGAGTGATTTAAGAAATTAAAGTCTGCATATCTCCTGCATTTAACAATGACGTTCATTGCAGTTGGTGTGTCAACAAAGGTTACAGAGTTTACTCAGAGGTAGCTCCATGATAGAATCTCTGGTACCTGGGATGGTCCATCTGTTTTGAATGCCAACAGAGAGCAAAATGGGCCTATGCTGTTCAGAGAAATAACAGAGGAAAATGAGACAGTCAATTTAAAACCATATTGCGCATGTTAAGGGCCAGAATAGACTCCACACACTTGAAGGAGACACGGAGACTGATAAACAGGATGATATTTAGAAAAGGAGATGGAGTTCTGTAATCTTTGATTAAAATCTCCTCTTCCAGGGACATAAATGTTAAAACAAGCAACCTCCAATGGCAGAAAAACCCCAGCAGTATCTAAACTTACCCAAAGAGAGGTTTTAAGGCGGGATCCTAGCACAGAGAAAAGATAACTGCATGCAGAATCTTTTGTGTAGCAAGATAATTGAAGTTTTCTAGAGATTAAACAAATTAAATTTAAAAAATCTGTGTCTCATAGAATACCTAAAGTAACCGATGAATCTCAGGATTTAGTTGGCTCTAAACTTGCTTGAATGTGAACACTGGTATTCCCAATGCCACTGTGTGACTTAAATTTTCAACATTTCCACCAACAGCTTCAAATGATTCTTCCTGCCTCCCATCCGTCTCCCTGCAAATCCTGTTCTGTGGTGTAGCCAAGGCAAACTTGAAAGCCCTCTTCTGCCCCTCACCTCACCCGTCTCCTCAGCATCCAGTGCAGAGCAAACACATGCCCTCCCTACCAGCACCTCCTTCCTCTTCCCTGGTTCCTCAGCCTGGAGTCCCATGTTCCCACCACCTGACCCATGGGAACCTTTGCTATGTACCCTCAGGGTACTTCATAGACTACAGTAAATGCCCCTTTTATTATTCTGTCCCACCTGCACAGTTCTGAGTTCTGCTTGCTCCTTACAGGAATGCAGAGTCTGGCACACAGTGTGCCCACAGCAAACCTGTTGAGAGAGGGAGTGGGTGATGTCTGTGTTGTTCCTTCTTCTGCCAGGAATCCTGTCAATGCCAAGACACCCCACAAGGCTGCTCTGGCTCCTACCTCTAAGGTGCTACTCTAGCAACCGGGGTACAACCTCTCATTTATTTTATTTTATCTGCTTACATTAGTTGTAAGTACTTTTGTTTCTTGACTACTTATATAGTGGACATTTCCAAAGAGCCAAACAATCAGCAAGCTCCTGTGATTCAACTTAAGAAAGTAGCAGAACATAGTATTTGTTCAGCAGGCCTACGCTGAATGCCGGCTCTATCATTTTATGTGCTTGGTGATCTTGTCAAGTTCCTTGGCTTCTCTATGCCTCAGTTTTCTTATGTGTACAATGGAAATAATAATAGAAGCCACATCAGAGAGGGAGTGTGAGGGTTCAGTGCAGCAGTTCGTGTTATAAAGCAGAACACAGAGCTTGCTCACCTCACATAATGAAAGCCAGTTGCAATTAGTCGATATGTAAATATTTACTTAGATCTGATCCTGTGCTAGAGCTAGTGTTGGAGGAAGAACCGTGCAGAAGATAAAAGCAAGCTTGTGCTCCTGGAGCTCACAGTCACTGAAAGTTGGAGAATGAGTGTGCTGAGTGCTACAAATGGGGAAGTTCTGAATGTTAACAGTCTGTTTTGCAACTTTCAATCTCCGTTGGAATCATCTTTGTATAGATGTATGTCTTCATCCCTTTCTCATCACTGGGATAAAAGCTGACACCAACAACTTGAAAGAAGAGAGGTTTATTTTGGCTCATGTGTTTCCTCCATGGTTGGCTGGTTCCAAGGGAGGAAGGCATGGTGAAAGGGACTGGAGGAGGGGAGCTGCTCATATCATGGTGGCCAGGAAGCTGAGTGTGAAGGAGAAGGCAGGAAGTGAGGTAAACCCTTCCGGGTCATGCCCCCGTGACCCACCTACCTTTCCTGACAGCAAGTTCCCTATAGTGCCCCATGGTTTAATCACCTTCCAAAGGCCCCACCTGTGAGCTCATGAGACACTTGGGGGATGTCCAGACATAAACCATAACAGTGTAGTTTCCTAAGCAAATGGATAGAGGCCTTTCAGATTATATGAGCTCTTTTTCCATGCCCATAAATCATATAGTAACTGGTTCATGGTGGATATTTAATGTGTGCTGAGTGAATGGATGAATGAACGAATCAATTAAGAAATGAACAATAGTTTTAGCTCTAAAGATACTGGACACAGAAATTTCCCAGGTCATTATTCACAGCTAAAACCACCGAGAGTTTATTTTCAGAAAATTGAAGCTGTCCAGTGTTTTATTATAAAGGTATATGAGCTAGGATCTACCTTTTCTGGAAATGACAAAGAAATATCTTTCTTGGGTTTTGACTGACTATTATTTTTCACCAACCTGTCACAAGATGGTTGCACATAAAAACTGAATTTAAATATTGTTGTTTCTTTAAAATATAATCATGTAAATAAACAAAAAGAAAATGAGAGATGATTTCACTCAGTTCATCATTTACTTATTTTATTCATTCCAGAAACCTATAAGGTGCAATTGAAACACATGGTGAATGTTTCACTTTTTAAAAGTTATTACAGTAAAAGACACAATACCACTAAACCCTCTTTCCCCTCCCCCCGAATAGTCTTCTTTGCTTTGAACACATTCATCCCATCATTCTTGCGACTTTCTGAAGCAGTTCTGGAAGTCTCCTTTTAAGAGTGTCTTTACAAGGAGTGATTTTTTTAAAAATACAGTAAATGCTGCTGCTGCTGCTGCTGCTGCTGCTGCTGCTGCTGCTGCGGCATCCCATCCAGCCAAATGGCAGGCTGGTAAAGACATGGCAGTGTCCTTAGCTACCTATTCAGGGGATCTAGCACCATGCAACTTTTGGCTCTTCCCCCAAATAAAAATACCATAAAAGATAAACATTTTGAAAAAAATCAAGAAGCCATAACAGTGCAACTAAAGAGACTTCGAATCATAGGGAACTGTTCTGAGGGGGATTAATGACAATGTGCCATTTTTAATGTGAACATTCACTGTATTTTTAAAACACACTTCATATGTATTAGGCATTGTTATCTAACAAATGTTTGGGAAATAAACAACTGTCCTGCAGCACCACTGTTGAGTGGATCTCTATTTCAGGCTCTTCTCTCCCTAATTTATCATTGTAGGCATTTATTCATTTATTTAATAGATATTTACCAAGAGTCAGCTCTGTCCTAGGACCTATGGTGGGCAGTAGGACTCACTGCTGAGCAAAAGCTTTCTCAGCCTCCATTTTCATGAAACTTGGAATTTAATGGGGAAGATAGGGGCTGGGGATTTAGCTCAGCGGTAAAGCGCCTGCCTGGCAAGCGCAAGGTTGTGAGTTGGGTTCCCGGTACCAGAAAACAAAACAAAACAAAAATAATAATAATAATGGGGAAGATAGACAGTACCAAAGAGTCCCATAAATACATAGTCAAAATGAAATTACTCCCACAAAGGAAAAAAGAGACCACAATGAGAAGACAGCAAGGGACCTAACAGGGCACTGAGTGGGAAAAGCTTCCTTAAGAAATTATGTTTTAGCTAAGACCTAAGGCTGAGAGGAGGAGAAGGGTCAGGAGGATTGGAAGAAGTTAGGGTTGGGAGTAGAGTAGGCCAGAAGTCCACGGTGACGAAGCTTGGAAGTTCTACCCATTTTAAAGAATATTAAGGAAGGACGTGATCTGCATGGATTTACATGCTCACTCCACTTACCATGCACTACACTGTGAGTTCTAAGGGTCCTGAGGCTGCCTCAGTCTATATCTCTCACTACGTCCAGCAGAGGCTCCAAATGCAGTCAGTGATCATTAATACTGATTGACCACACAGGTGACCATGCACTGGGATTTTGACAGTGCAGTGGATACTGGGATCTCCAAATGGGAGACCCTGAAAACAGTCCCCAGTGATGCCCTCCCAGCCATGTTGTAGGTTGAAAGGACCAGAACACTCTCATTTTCACCTAAATGTTTTAGTCTGAGGCAACTTTTCTAGAAGAGGAACAACCCTTAGCTGTCCCTTTGTCTCTTTGACTAGGAAAATCACCAGTCAGCCGCAGTCTCAGTTGCAAAGCTTGCTGAGCATTGTCCCAGTGACGAGACTTAGGACAGAGAGTAGGATGGGAAGTGTCTTCTCTTTCCCAGCACCTTCTCGTTCTTCTCTTTCACTCAGAGAATCTGCGGACCAAGAGTGGGTTCCATATTCCCTCACTTTGGCCTCTCACCTTCTGAAGGTTCTTGCTATCCTCTGGTCCCCACCTATAACCTGGGCAATGGGATTATGGGTGTTCCTGTGGAATTCTGACTTCTAAGGGATCAACTTCTTTTATATTTTCGGACTGATGCAAATATGATAAATGCTCCCATTCTCTGATGGAGAAAATGTCACCTCTGCCGTCATGAGCAATACATTTGCCACCACTATCTTTAGAAACTAAAGGAGAATAGACAGGGACAAATTCTAGAGGCTCTTTTCATGCAACAATGGTTCTCTCAAAACGAAGCTAGATTGCAGGAATCTTTGTCCCCTCTGGAGAAGCTTTCTTTCCCAGTGAGTGGACAGTGTGTGAATGTGATAACATAAAGGCAGTGGGGAGATGAGCCTCTGATCACTCTTCCAATTATTTAATGCTGGCAGTGATTTCATTTTTAAAGCCACTAATAACTATGGTCAGTGGCTACATTACTCACCTATTCCTAACAGCTTCTGCATTTATCTGTTTGGATTTTTTCGTTCTATCTTCTCCCTCATGCCTTTCTGTAATGCTACCTTGGCCTCAGAGATGCAGTGTGACCGTCTGCTGAACACATGAATACTAAAGAATCGGTTTCCCTAGTAACAATAACCAGGAAGCAGCCCTCAGAACATCCTGCCTTGCTGTCTGTCTGACTTTGTTTGCTTTCTTTCTGTTGATCATATGGAAAAATGCTCAAACCAGGCTCACCCCTAAAGGATGCATATAAATCTTGCAACCTATAAGCAGAAAGGAGATTTGTCTCTGCTGAGTTCTTATTTTTTTTTCTCAACATGATATTCTGTTTTATGTGATCAGGGCTGAGCCAGGGCACCTTTAGAGGTCCATGGGCCATCTCAGAACTTGTTTTCTTTCTTCCAAGTGAAAATCTGGAGTCACAAAACCATACAGCAGGACACATCAGTGAGATGTGCCTTTCACTGTGGACCTCCAATGTGGAATTTTCCAACAAAAAAAAAACAAAATAAACAAAACCAAAATACGTGTTTGCACAATATTTCAAATTAGAAAAAGAAAATGATAATTGAATAGAGAATGATTTGCTGATCTTTCAGTCTTTAAAATTAGAGTCTTTTTGTTATGAGAAATTGCCCTGCTTCCTGCCTCTCTTTCAAGCTCTAGTACAAACTGAAGGGGCTGAGGAACACAGGAGATGCTGCCTCCGGAATCAGCCTGAATTTGGACATTGCAATAAGACTGAAAGGAGACTTTTCCCACAGTGCCATGTGCATCAGCATTCCTGCAGCTCAGGCCCCATGGGAGTGGGCTCCTCCCTAAGGCTCATGTCTCCAAGCAATCTTGGATTTTCAGATTTATCTGGGATTGCCTACTTTTCCACACCTTGCTCTGTATCTCGTGTCTTTTCAACTCCTAAAGCCTGGTACAGCAGTAGGTGCTCAGCAAAGCAATGCTGAATGGGCAAATGAATGAAATTGGAAGAGTTTCCGATTTTCCTCCTGTTTAATAAAACTCAAGGTCTTAACCACTGCAGTCTTATTGCTGACTTCATTCAAAGGTGATAGTTAAAGCCAGATTAATGCTCTGATAGAGCAAATTTAAGCAACCTGATTGTTATCATGCAGACACTCCGTGAGGGACATGTAGTTCCTTATAAAACTAAGGACACAAATGATAGATGTCAAACTACTTCCTCACACCCTTTAGCTAGAAAAGAAGAAACTAAAAAGGTTAAAAGAAAAAATTAATTCTGTACAGTTCTATATTTACTCAGATAAAGAGGTAAGGGTGGGCCCTTTCTCTACCATTTCTGAACCAACTGAAAATTTGGCCAAAGTGATAAGATGCAACAAGTTACATTGTATATACACACAAGAGATAGCAGAGAGGTTCCAATCAGGTTGAGGGAAACATGAGTCACAGCTAATGATTATAATGACTTCTCCCATTTGGTGATATCAACTCATCCTCGTCTTAGAAAAAGTAGAAATTTTAAAAAGAAAACAAAATCAGGAAAAGCAACTGTGTTGTAAAAAACAACATGAGCTCTAATGGAATGAAGAACGCATAATACACTCCAGCCCAGCATTTTAACAATCCAAGGTTTCCTACTTTGTGTACGTGCTCTCCTTGTACACATGTTATTTAATTTGAAAAACTATGTACATCCTATTGGTGTTTTCAGATAGCTTTATTGTTCATCTTTTTTCACAAGTCAAAAATCTTAGTAAACTTACAGTTGTACAACCACCACCAGTTCAGTTTCAAAGCAGTTCCCTCACTCCAAAAACAACTTTCCTATTCATTGTTCCTATAGATTTTAAAGTTCAAAATTTTTTCATTCGAATTCTAAATCAGATCAATCTTTGTGGATAGAAGGTAAAAATATTGAATTTTTAATATAATGAAGAGATGGTTTGTAACTGGACTAACAATTTAAATGGTACAGCTTGATTAAAGACTTTATCTATCTGAATAGAATCTGAGAGAATTTATGAAAAATAGTATTCAAGATTTAGAATCACATCACTTGAAATAAGGTTCATAAGAAAATAAATAAATGAACATGAAATGAGTGTTCCTGGTGCCAGGGACTCTCTGAGCCCCACATTTATCTTCTCTCAAACATTGATGGCAAGCAGTAAGGTTAATAGATTAACAGCCCCATTTTACAGATGGTAATTGGGATGTAGAGAGAATACAATGTCTTGCCACAGGTCAGTAAGTTGCGTAGCCATATTCACACTCAGGCAGTCTGACCACAGAGCAGAAGCTCCTCACAAAGACTCAATGACAGTAGCATTGCAGATGACTCTGCAACCTCACCCATCCCAATGGCTCCTTTTCCTGCACCAGCCCCTGGTTCTGCCACCGAGAACCACGTTTGGGATGTCCATCCTGACAGCCAATTATGCCTGCCTGAGGACACCAGCTCCCAAAACCTGAGCCCTGTCCTTAACACAGCACCATGGGTCCCAGGTCCCTTTCTGAGGCAGCACTCCCAGCTTGCCCCACCCAAGGTGTCACTTGTTGGGACCTAGTGCTCTACTTTGCTCCCCTGACCCAAGGGTGAACACGGACAATGAGAAGAGACATGGAGCTAGTTTAGCCTAGGCAGCCAGGGGGCTCTTGCTGTTAGGGCAGAGGAGCCCTGAGTTGCCGGCTCATCTCCCTTTCATTCACCCAGACGTGGGCACAAGCAATTTAAGTAACACAAGATTCATCTGTCTCCTATTATCTATTAATAGATGCTCAGGTAAACGACTTCATCTCAGCTTAGTAGCTTTCCCTAGAACCTGCAGTATGCCCTCATCCCTGCGTGATGCCTTTCTCCTTTGTGCTCAGAGAGAAGGCCAACTACGTCTTAATTTTCCTGAACTGGTCTCCCATACAGGATTCTGATGAACAAAAGACTCAGGGACCCAATTTACGTGGACCCTTATCCACTTTTTGTACGACAAGATTACTTTCGTCAAAGAAATGAAAATGTAAATGCCAGAAGGGAGAATTGCTATAGCTCTCGTACTCTGTGATAAGGAAGAGCCTTATGGTCACTGGCTCGCTGACCAAAGGCATCCAATCAGCAGTGACTCAGAAGGACACGGGAAAACACAAGGACTTCTTCCAAAGCCATACAATAGTGATTATCATATTTTAGCATATGTTTCCACACTGAATTATTTCACAGTTATAATTAGCTTGCTAATGCAACCCAGAATTGGACTGTATGCTAATTTGGTATACACTTGATCTAATCTGATGGAAAAGTAACATTTAGAGGGCCTTTATTTTTTTAAACAACAATTAAAAAGGACTTCTTCAACTTGAGAACTTTAAGATCACATATCACTTTCTTTTTTCATCAGTATTGTGTTGGGCTTTGGGGGTTGTGTGGGACAGAAAGACAGTGAGAGAGACAGAGAAAGAGAAAGACTGATCTCATCCCGTCACAGGCACAAGCCACACACTCCTCTGATTTCTTTCCTGAATTCATTTAAGATTCTTTTTCTTACTTGCTTCCTCTTCCCCTTTTCTTTTTTGCCTTCGGTGAATTAAAACTAAATTTTCTTCTCTAGGACAATTCTCTGCTCCAGTCATAGTAAATAGCAATTTCATTTCCATACTATTATTTTTCTAATTAAACATTTGTCATGCAAAAGGAGATCTGAGGTGCCTGTTCTTTCCACTCTATAAAATATTCAGTTATGGTAATAGCTTTGGAATGGTATCTCCCTTGAAGGTGTTATGGAAAGAGACCAGGGAAGAAATAAAATAAATTGTTTTACCTTGGACTCCAGCCTGTTTATTTTCTCCTTAATTTGTCATAATTGCTAATATGTACAGTATCTTATCATGAAGGATATGTATAGGTCAAGCATCCTCTAGTAAGAATAATTATGTAAAATTTCTACCTAAAAATTTTTAAAGGTTAAAAATACAACCCTGTTTTATACCGTCTTAGATTCTTCCCCGTGTTTTTCTCTACTATTCACACTTAGCAAAACCTATACTTTTATTCTTGATGAAATGTGCTTCTGAGCTCAGATTGTTTCAGAACAAAGTAGGAATATGCCAGAAGGACAACCTGATATTTCTTGAAAATTCTTTCTTCCTTCTTATGACAAAGCCCAAGGGGGTAGGCTCTGCTGAAGGAGAATTTACTTTCTAAACCCTTTGAACACAAAGCTTTTCTATTTTCTGGGGCAAGATATTTTTTCAGCCAAATACAATCACATCTTATATCTATATTTATATCAAAATGTATATGTTTATATTTTTTGTGTGTATGTATATTTATACACATATGTCATCTGTTGGTCTGTAAATTCTTAGATTTTAATTTTTAATTATTTCCATACATAATATGCACAGAATTAACTATGAAACCGACTTTATAAAAGTGGGACTATTTTCTCTCAATTCTCAGAAGGAAGGCTGAGAGCTTTCTTGTTTGGGAAGGTGCCTGTGTGTATTTTATGAAATTGCCACCTCCAGAAATGCACTGTGTGTGTGTGTACATGCATGTGTGTGTATGTGTGCGCCATGCTGGAGTACATAGTGCTATTAACTGGATCTCACTGTACCTGTGTGTTCAGGATTTGAGGAAGAGGTGCCATTGTACTGCCCCCTCCCAGATTTCATATCTGGACCAGTGAACTTCACCCTGCTCCAGCTACTTTGAGTGCTGGGGACCCCACAAATGCCCCCTCATCTGGGAAAATTGCCCTGAGCTAGCAGAAGGGTCCTTTCACCCAGGAGGTTGGTGGGGGGAGGCTGCTCCCAAGGACTGACTGAGTAAGAGGTAAAAAAGACCTGCACCCTGTTGTCCATATGGGACACCATGTGGCATATTTAATGCTCTAGAGCATTCACCTATGGTCCAGGTCAAAGCTAGACTTTCCTTGAGGCCAAATCCTTCCCTTTCCGTATTCTGCTTCTCTCCTCTCTGCTGGGATTTTTCTATAGAACAATTTCTTAAGAGCTCAGCTGCACTAACTCTTGTCTCAGGAAATTTCTTTCCACTGTGGATGTTCATTTCTTGACCAGCAAAATGTGAATGCCTATTCTGTTTCTCAAAGTTAAGGTAGGAATGGAGAATTATGTGCAAGAATTTTGTAAACAGCCAAAGAAGTAAAAGTATTTTGCAGGTAACATGCTAAATAGTAATTTGTTATTTCTTTAATTTTGCATGTGGCATTGTGGATTGAACCCAGGGCCTTCACTACCTGCCCAGGTATTTTTATTTTTTATTTTGAGACAGAGTCTCATTAAACCCAGACTAGCTTTAAACTTGTGATCCTCCTGCCTCAGCCTCCCTAAGCAAGGTAAAAGAGAGAACAAGATCGGAGTCCCAGGAGAGAGAGAGCACACAGCACTCAATGAAGCATAGCTAGGCAGGACAAAGACTTGGTGTTGCCTGACCTTTATGAGAAGCCAGGCATCAGACTTTTATATGCAATTTGAAGCTCCTGGAAGAACAGACCAGCTAATCCCCTCCGAGGCAGTCTCCACATCTAGTGCAGTGCTCTGTGTAAGGTAGGTGAGAGACCCTGGGGAAACAGGAGCATCATGAGATCGATGTATGGGTTTCCAAAGAGCTAAATACGTTCCTATTAGTGTCAGTGAATACCTCTCTACTTTGTAAAAACCTCTTACCCATGATTCCTTTCCCTAAGCAGTATAATAACAGAGGCAGATTTTTATCCCCTTGCTAGCCATTGCACAATTTTTCAAGGACACTGTCTATTTCTTCATCTCCTAAACAGAAACAATTATGCATGACCTGAAAATAACTGAAGGCACTGTGAAGTGCATTACCAACAGTGGCAATGCATCCAGATGTAAGAAAGCAATTCTCTCCAACTTTTGCTTTGGAATCTAAATCCCATGATCAAAAATCTGTAAACAACTAATGGATGATCTTTTCTTTCTTTTGAGATGATGCTTCCTTAATTGTGATTTTAATTGTTCTTTTAAGATGATCCTTCCTTTAATTGTGATTTTTGCTTTTAAAATTGCATTATTATTTCCTATTACTATAAGTTACTAATCTTTTAAAATCAAACCCATTTTTTTCTTTACTACCCACTGTCTTATTCAGCTACCAGCTTTATATTTGTCCTATGCAATAATATCCACAAATGCACAAATTTTGCATCCTATATTTAACTTTTACATACGCATACATGTGTGTGCTATAAGTACACTTGTGTTCATAAACACGTGTGTATAAGACATTAATCTGTGTACCACCTAAAACTACTTTATTCTCACCAATTTATTTGTGTTCCATTTGGGTATATTCTGACCCCTGGAAACAAAATTTCATAGGATGACTTCTGATTGAGTTTATTAATTTACTTAGGAGCATTTGTCAGCTCCTGTCTGTCGCACATAAATCTGGAACAGGCAAGGGAAGATTAAAGTCATTGCATTCCACAACATTCTAAACACCCTAAAGACTTTTATAAGCAGCTAATGAACTTAATTTTGAAACTCACACACCAGATCTTCCTGCTCCAGACTCCTGTGGACTTGCTAACATTCATGAATCACAGATGGAATCCCGAGAGAGCCATGTGCAAAGTGCTAAAACTCGACCCTTTGGCTGTACCCAAAGGGAACCCAGGTAGTGCTACAAGTAAGCTCTGTCACAGTGGAGCCCAGTGGCGCCTCCTCAACCGTTTTCGTACAGGAATTTGTCTGGCCACATGTTTCTGACTATGCAATCCCCACCATTGTAATTTCTGAGATTGAGTTTAGTCATTTAATAAGATAATGGCATGTGGGCTAGTAGGACATGAGATGATATTAATAATTACACTCTGCACTTAGGTGGCGTCTCTTCTGGTAGGCAGTAGGAGTTTTACATATGTCATCTCATTTCATCTTATGACACCCCTGTGAAGCCAGCAGCTTTCCTTGCGCTTCTACAGACAGCACCTGAAGCATGAAGAGGTTAAGTGGATTGTGCAGTCTAAGATCATTTCTGTGATCACAGATCTCAAAACTCTCTTCTCGTTGGCCAGGGATATAGCTCAGCAGCAAAGCACCTGCCTGGCAAGCGCAATGTCGTGCGTTCAATTCCTGGCACCAAAAAAGAACAAAAAACTCTCTTCATGCTATCTAAAGGAAGTATTTATAATGTACTTAGGTGTGGGTTTTACGTTAAATGCTGGAAATGTCTCTGAAAATATTTTCGTTTAGATCTATAAACTCACGGGCTCTTTAAGTCTTGTATTCATTGTGAAATCAATGATGTACATATTATCTCAGTAGTAAATGTAGAAGTTTAATTCCAGATTCTGACATACTAACTACCATCTTCCAGATAACTTATTTAATAAATCTTTATGTAGCCCTTGCATACGACAGATATTGTTTATAAATATTAACTCCTTTAACCCTCACAATGACCCTATGTGGGTGGTATTATCATCTTGTATAGGGAAGAAAACTAAAGCACAGAGAAGTTAGGTAACTCACCTAAGCTTCCACCGCCATTAAGCAGCAGAGCTGGGATGCAAATCCACACACCTGCTTCCTAAGTTTGTGGCTTTAATGAACTTCTTCCAGTCATTAAGTTTTTAACAGTTATTTATTGAAAAGCATACTATTTCTGTTTCTTCCATGCTACTCCAGGGGCTTTTCTGTTAGCCACTGGTTAGCGGCATCACCCTCTCACAAGGAAAATCTTCCTATTTAGTTAACCATCCTGCCCCACCAATGGTTCATGTATTCCAGGTGATGGCTGGCTGGCGTTTAGCACAATGACCAGAAATGAAGGTCTTCAAAGAGGCTATCAAAGCGTAGTAACTCATCATTCCATCCTCCCAAGCCCGTGAAGGCACCTCCTAAAAGTCAAGAAGAAAGGAAATTGTTTCCTTATTTGTATTTTGGAAAATGAAGAGCAAAATTCTTCCACTAGCTTAACCTAGAAATGGAATGAGTTGTTAAAGTAAGCAAAAATACTTTTCCCAAGTGTACGTCACGTTGGAAGAGTGGTTTCAGTGTGTCATATATTTTCGTTTTCTCATTTGATCTTTACACAGCTACCCAGTGAGGTAATCAGGGAAGCTATTTTTACAACAGCCATTTGACAGATGAGAAAACTGAGGCTCCACGTCATTAAATAGATTTGTCTAAAGTCACCCACATAATGAGCTGCAGAAGCAAGGTTACGTCCAGTGTCATGTTAATAAACCCTGTAAATTATCTCATCTCATATTAAGCTTAACAGGTTTTGATGATATCATTGCTAAACTCAAGCATTTAAACAAATAAAAATCAGAGCGAGTTCTGCTAGGGGCTGTATATACTTGAGAACATTTAATGATGTCAGGGTCAGCTCCCATGTTCTGTGAGAGTACAGCGCATAGAATTTCCCAGGTTCTGCAAATGAGAGGCTTTTCAGATGGTCTTCCAGGACCAGTTCTCACCTGCCTGTCCAGAAAAGCTGCCTGGGAAGCTGTGGGTTCCAACAAGAGCCGTCTCGCTACTCCAGGAGCATCTCCTGTTTGTTTTTGTTTTGTTTTTTTATTGTAAACACTGGGCTGGAGAATGTGTCCCACCAAAGAAGGAAAGAAAAAGTAATTCACTTGGATGAGTAATGTATGAGCTTGAGGTTGAATCCAAGGTCAAGTCCAACAAGTTTTACTTTCTCTATTAAATATTTTCCTAGAGGAATTGCTTGTTTTTCTCTCCTAAGTGCTGGAACAATTACACTGTTACCACTTGTGACTGAAGTTATTTTTTATACTTTGTCTGCCTACTTATTACACATGTGATTTGATAGTCCTCCAAATAGATTGCTGTTACAGGGACTGACTTCTGTCCTCTGGGTAAGATATTTACCTCCACTTAACTGTGATCCACCAGTCTGATGTAAGCTCCTTTGGTTTTCCTCCTGCCAAGTTAGGATTTCCTGGATTTTCTTTCTTGGTCCCCTTTTCATGGAGAGGTGGCCCTTTCCCTTGTCCTCAACACTTTACTCACTAGAATTTTAGTTTGGTGATTTATCCATTCACATTGATATTATTCTAGTGTCCAGTGGAGTATTTTCTTCCCAAGTTTCCTCTGAAACTACAGATCATCGATGCCATTTATAAATAAAAATAAAGTGCCCCAAATTAAAATATTAGCAATTAGAGCCATCAAAAAAATCAAGAGATTAATACGCTGTTACTAAGTGTATGATGTTTAAGGATGAAAGTATAACTTAAAATTGGGAAACATGTTAATTTAATTCATCATATTCATAGACTGAAGAAGACAAAACTCATCTGATTATAGAGTGGCTGATACAATTTAACATCTTTTTTGAAAAAAACTCTCAACAATGAGAATAGATGGACACTGTCTTTTGTCCTATGCATATATTTTATCAATACATGTTAACTATAAATAATATTAGGTTTCATTATAGCACTTTTACACTGGTGTATAACATATTTTGATTGTGTCCATCTCCCCATTACCTGCCCTGCCCCTCCCACTGATCCTTTTCCTCATCTCTAATCATTTTTCTTCTACTTTCATGGCATGCCCCAGCCCCACCAGATTCCACATATGAGAGAAAATATTCACTACATGTCTGTCTGACTCTGACTTATTTAATGTGATAATTTCCAGTTCTATCCATTTTCCTGAAAAAATATATCTATATATCCCATTTTCTTTATCCATTCATCTGTTAAGTGGGCATCTAGGCTGAATCTATCATTTGGTTAGTGTCGATAGTGCCATGGTAAACATGGGAGTGCAGGCATTTCTGTAGGAACTGACAGAAATTTGGATACTAATTCCTTTGGGTATACATGAAGAGTGATACAGCTGGATCACATAGTAGTTCTGTTTTCAGTTTTTTAAAGGAAGCTTCATATTGATTCCCATAGTGGTTATACTAATTTACACTCCCACTAATCATGTATGAGGGTTCCTTTTACCTTTATCCTCTCCAATATTTGCTATTTTTTTGTATTCTTGATGACAGCCACTGTAACTGGGATGAGATAAGTGTACTTTTGATTTGCATTTTCCTGATGGCTAATGATGTTCAGCATTATTTTATATAATTATTGGCCATTTGCAGTTCTTCTTTTGAGAAATGTACATTTACTTCATTTGTCCACTGCTTGATCAGATTGTTATTTTGTTTCTGTAACATGAAAAACTAAAGTCTCTCATCTTAATGATCAGCCTTATTTTTTTTAATTTTATTTTAATGGGAAAACAGAAGTATTCTAATTAGGTCAAGAATAGACCTAACGTTCAATTTTACCAGTATTAATATTCTTCTGAAAGTACTAGCCAAGCAAAAGAAATGAAATACAAATGAACAAAGAAAAATAGGTGAACTTACAATTATCAGATAGGCCTTTGAGAATTTCCTAGAAGACCATAACAAACAATAGAAAAATTTGTTCTAGATGTGTTAGCCAATGCATAGAGATATAGGCATTCTTGCCTTTTGTGAGAGTATAATTTTGGACAGTTTATATAGAAGAGAATCTGGCACCAATCAAAGTAAAAATGGACATATTCTTTAGTCCAACAATTTTATTTCTAAAAATATATTCATATGTTTGTAAAAACAAATATACAAGAATATTTGTTGCAGCCTTATTTTTAATAAGTGACTAGAAGCAAATGTCAATAAATAGAAAATGTGCTAAATTAGAATATATCATACAGTAAAGTATTATGTCGTCATTAAAAAGAATTAGGCAGACATGTGTGTTCAGTATAGAACAGATACACTAGTAAGTGAGAAGAGGAAGGTATGAAACTATATGAAAAGTAACTTATCATTTGCACATACAAATATGGAAAGAGATAATGCATAAGTTTATGCTTTCATTTAAATACTTAATAAACTGCCAAAAGTGATTGCCTCTGGGAATGGGACCATGAATAGAAGAAAGGTAAGAGGAAGATTTATTGTTTTGCTGCGTGACTTTTGGTGTTATTAGTTAAACACTTTTAAAAAGCAGTAAAACGCAAAAGTCAAAAAAGCAAAAAAAATGAAAACATTATAACAAAACTCTACTTCCTCTTAAAGAAATGGAGGGGAAACACACATGGAACCTGCTTTCATGTCTACTGTTTCATAATTAACCACCCCAAAAGTGAGTAGCTTCAAAATAAGAAAATTTCCTGTGCCTTACAATTCTGTGGGCTGAGTGGGCTGCGCTGGACGGTTTTCCCCAGGGTGTGGCTGAGATCACTCCCTAGTTACATACGCTCCGCTGGGAGCTGGTGCTGGCCCTCAGAAGATGGCACCACGACCTGCAGGACCTCCCACGCCCCTCACTGTTGAGAATCTAGGGAGCTTTCCTGACACCACAGCCTCTGGCTTCCAAGGACATAAATAAGGAAGCTGCTGCTTATGAAGACGGAGGCCTAGAACCAGCCCAGAATCACCTCCTCATTCTAAGGGAAGTATTCAAAGCAGACCTTGAACCCAATCCCTGTTCAAGGGGAGGGAACATGAACCCTCTCTCAGGCTGGGAGGAATAACAAGGCATTTTGGGGCCATCTGCAGTCCACAATCCCCACATTTTCAGATCACCACAGTCATCGCACTATTTGAACGTACCCCTTAAAGTGTTCATAAACCTGGGTTAGAATCTCCTCTTATGCAACTCGTAATAGTTTTATTTCTCCAAAAGAACAAAACAATTTCTGACTCTAGGTTAACAGAAAAATAATCTTATACACTCTTAGAACTTAAGAGCTGCTTCAAAAACTATTTGAAATTCATTTCAAATTTATACAGGTCTGTTTTATAGATATCAAGATCAGGTGGCATATCTATGAAATCTAGAGAAAATAGGTGAAGTGAATTTTAATCAATCTTTTTTCCGAAAAGAAAAGCCAAGATATTTCTGCAAAGAAAACGAGTGTTCTGAAAGGCAAAAGCAAGCATTAATCAAAGGTGTCAATTAACATTATTAGTAACAGTGAAAAAAAGCCAGATCCAGGAGGATGTGCACAGGAACTTCGGAGTCCCCGTACTGGCCCCAGGATTCCCACTCTCTCTCTAATGGAGCTGATGACCCGGATGTGAAGTTTGACGAAAAACCTCTGGTCCACTAGAGTGAAGATGTGCCATGTGCTATAATCCGGCATTCTTATTGCTTCTCAAATGTGTCTTATTTCTTCTTGCCTTTGAGTATTTTCAGGTACCATTTCTGTTTATCATGATGTACCACTCTTTCTCTTTCCTGCATTCATCCTTTGGACTTTGCTAACTCTTCTTCATCCCTCAGGGGGCAAGACTGTATTTCTCATGCACAGGCAAACCTCCTTTGATCCCACACCCTTCCCAAAGTTATGTCAGATGCTTTGGGGATAACTCCTTCTTCTGCTGTGTAAATAATTCTGAGTGACTCACAACATCCATGATTGACCCCTAAGACCAGTACCCCTGGCTGAGATGAGTTAGCTCAAGAGTGAACACAACACTCTGGACCAATGATGTTCCCTTATTAACCGAAAGACTTGGAATTATAAATAACTAAGTCACACTAACGAAGCATATCAGAAGGGAGATTCATACACCCCTGCAAAAGAAGTACAACTAATTTGGTTCTGGCACTTTTAAAAAATCTCTTCCTTGGATCTTGTTAGATATTTCTACGTCTTTCCCATGAATTCCTTTTTCCACTGAAGCTGTCAAGAGTTATCTATAACTTCCAACCAAAAGGCAACACAATTTATACCAACTAGAATGAAGTCCTGCACGCGTGCATTTTAAGTCATCACATTTCTGCTGTGTCCTTTTTCTGGAGCCAGAATGAAAGCTCTGTGAAAACATGGAAGGTGTCTACCTTGTTTGGTGTTGTATTGCGCATCACACAGATTTCCTGGCACGTGGTCAACATTCCATAAATACTCATTGAATGAATGAATAGATGGAAGTACAAGTCTCATACAGCTCTTTGGGAAGTACCTGGGAAAGAATTAGACTTCATTTTGGCTGGTTGGGAAGGTTAAGGAATGATTGTCGGTTTGGGTTTCATGTTGCTGAGAAAAACTTTGAGTTGAAATCTTTGATCAAATTCCTCCAGTGGTGACTTACCTCAAACTTTGGGAAACACTATGTGATGGCAGAAAAAGTTGAGTGCAAAGACGTGAGTATTTTTAGATGCCAGGACTGGCTGCAACAGCTTGCTTACCATAATCAGAAAAAAATCTAAACCTGGGCAGCGTAGACGCAGAGGACGGTAACTATGGAAAACAGTGGACGCTGCAAGGGCTGCGTGGTCCATGACAAACTGACTGGTGAGGGTCAGGTGTATAGCAAAGCAACTCTACCAGAGTCTGGTGGCCCAAGTGTGACAGCAGAGCAGCCATGACACTCATTTGTAGCAGAGAGAGCTACTAGGGCTGGACGGGAATGAAGGCATAGGAGAAATCCCTTTTCCTATCTATACCATGTCTGTAAATGAGGCAAACTGGAAACAGAGCTGGCAGAGTTGAAATTTCAATATGCAAATTGACTGTAAAGCCACAGAGCTCAGGATTCTTCCCTACTCCTCCAGCCCTCATCCACAGGACATCCGCAGCTGGCTTCCTTCCCAAGCGCTCCCCTCTTCTACCTGCATGCTGAGTGCTTTAGCGAGAATCAGGCCTCTTACAGGACAACGGTTTTAATTTATCACAGAGGTGTGTCTCTTTGTAATTTCATATTTTTGGTAGAACATGAACCTGCTACATAACGTGATCTGATGTGTGAAAGATGAACTTAAGAATAGATGTTTTGTATTTCTGAGCTTTAGAAATACATGCCTTGAAAGAGGAAACAACTTTGCATTAGAGTGTGTCTTAATAACAGCCAAAATCTGGGTGCAAAATCATTCCTGAACTGTGGAATCATATCCAACTAAGAGAACAGGATAAAAAGCCTGATTTCCCAGCACTCACAAGAAAGTCTCTGAACTCATGTGACTCACCTCATCTCTCTTGGGGGAGGTTTTAGCTGTGCCAGTTCAAATCTGCCCAATCCTGTCAGGAAAATATTCTGCCAAGGTACAGGTGTCTATTCAGAGAGAGATGTTTTGTTCAGTTGTTGTGGATCCTTGTCCACCCAATCTGTTTTGCTTAAAACATTTCTTAATATTTGTGAAAAACTATATCTTTAATTTTTTTAACAGTTCTTAAAAGGTTTTACTCTGGTTGGCTGGGGAAGAATTATATAGCCTAGTGGTTAAGCTCCTTTATGCTACAGCTAGACAATCTTGGTTCATATATCCTGCTGTGTTCACTGGGGAGTGGTCAGTTCCTTGACCTCCCTAAGCCTCACTGTCCTCACAGAAATGGAGATAGCAGCAGGATACCCCTCAAATAATTGATGTAAGAATTAACTAGTACACAGTAAGCAGTAAGTGTTACATAACCACTGTTTAATTCCATAACATAAAATAATTGCATACTGTACATTCAGATGTTTAGCATAGCAGTTTTTAAAAACTGCCACACATTTTTGATACTGTTCCCATTGAGGTGGTGTATATGTCCCTTGCACCTGCTACTGGTCAGTCTGTGACAATTTTGACTGTTAGAATGCTTTGGAAGTGGTGCCAGGTAACTTTCAAACCTAGAACATGAAAGAACATGTAGCTCCAGCTTTGTGTGCCAGACTCCTGAACTGCCATGTGACAGATCTGTGACCACCCCAAAGCTCCTGTGTCTGAGGGACTCCTGCAAGCTTCTGGCTGACAGTTCCATGGAGTCCAACCTGTCAAGGGGCCGGGCAATTTCAAAGTGGATCACCAAGCCCCACTTATTTCAGCACTCCATTGCTCAAGTCACTTCCTACCTGCTGGTTCCCAGACTTTGTGGAGTATAAAGTACAAGTCATTCTTATTGTCCCTGTCTATATTCCTGACTCCAAGAAATATGAGAATAATAGAATGGATATAATCTTATGCCAATATACTAATGAGTTATATAGCAACAACTTTATGAAACATTTAGAAAATAATGGGTGTGGGGTTATAATGGGATAAAAGGGAAATTTTAACCATATCATA
This sequence comes from Chinchilla lanigera, assembly GCF_000276665.1. Classification (NCBI taxonomy): domain Eukaryota; kingdom Metazoa; phylum Chordata; class Mammalia; order Rodentia; family Chinchillidae; genus Chinchilla; species Chinchilla lanigera. The sequence goes on from NW_004955432.1 coordinate 8,371,038, forward strand.
AGCATCAGATCCAAGCTTGGTCTGTGTGCATATTTGTTCCAATACACATGTCATTTCTACTGATTTCGAAGTTTATTTTCTTTCTAAGCTAAAGGTTCTGTGTTAATCTGGGGACCTGCAGCAAGCAGAGTGCCACATGACCTTCAGACTGAAAGGCTCCAAGGAGAAGCACACTTCCTCCTGTAGAGAATGTTTGAGAGAATGGAGAGGAAATGAAAGCTGAAAATTAGAGCCCTGGGTTTAAACGGACCCCAACTGCATTACATCCTAACAGATCAACAATGGAGAGATTCTGAAAATCAATGCATCGAGACAGTTTTAACAATTGCACTTCCTTATTGATGAATCTTCTGACTTGACTGTAAACAACATGTACCTCTTTCTTGCGCTCAGAATTGCAGTATATTCAAGCCAGTAAAATATCCATTAGATTATCCCTGTAAGTTTATAAATGAGGAAACTGAGGTTCAGTAGTGCTAGACAGACGCTCCAGGATAACGGAAACCAAGTGTTTTTATCCGGCATTGGCAAACACCTCAATGCCCAGGCCTGTGTTTGGATGCAGAAGTAAATGTGGGAAGGGAGAGTACATCCCCTGAAGGTCCACCCTGGTTCAACTAGGATCACAAGAAAGCTCCTGTTTACCTCCCCACAGGCACACTTTCCTGAACTGAGACTGATTCACCCTCATAGGCTGTTTTCTTTCTTTCTTTTTTTTTTTACAATCATGGTGAAGTGTAAGAAATGGTCTTCTGACATTGCCCTTTAAGACATTTGACATTCTTTATACTAAAAGGCCCAAATGACTGCCACTTAGAAGTAGGATCTTAGAAAAATTTTGTATTTCCTAATGAGCTTTCTTTAATTAGGTTACAAAGCATGGACAGTATTTGTTTTCTGTGACATGCGGCGGTGGTGACTACATGTGAACCCCCTTCTCTCACGTCTTCCATGGACAGGCTCTGTCTTTGCATGAGGGTGGTCCACCTGCCACCTGCATCAGAGCTGTTCAGACTAAATCATGTACCATGGTGAAATGACAAACTGTCCCCTTGGCCCCTTCCTCTCCGCCCCTGGCCTCCCTCCCCTCTCCTTCTCCCTCTTTCACAATGGAAATCTTCAACCTCAGATTGCCAGTAAAGCACAAAAACAGCCCAGTGCTTTTCTTTCACTCTGGTCCAAGAAACAGTGCTGTATCTGAAACGAAAACACCAGGGCACAAGCTACATTTACTCTAAATCATACGTAATTCCAAAAAACGTATTTTAAGAAGTTGTACCAACACTTTTGAAACTGGACTGACTTCCTGTTTACCTTCAGCCAGGGGATTTCAGGTTAAAGCAAGAAACAAGGAAAAAGAAAACAGTTTTATCAGATTGTGATTTGAAAAGTGGTATAGAATTATTTACAACCCCCACACAGGCGCGCGCGCGCGCACACACACACACACACACACACACAATGTCAAGTCAGTCAGAAGGGAAGGCAGAAACGCTCCCTAACAGAAGCACAAGTTTTACTTGTTTTCCTAAATTTTTTTCTGAACCAAAATGATTGCAAAGTCAGCTCCCAGCGTCTTAGTCACTTGGAGAGGCCCCATGTAAGCACAGGAGGCATAAGGTTTTAATTTACAAGGGCTCATCTATATTTTTTTGGCCAGGCCCTCGAAGAAGGACTACATGTTCAATCCAATACCAATGCCTGATGTTTTGCAGGAGTTTTCCCAGATAGCATACCCCATCTTCAATTACACAATGACAACAGAAGTAATTAAAGCAGTCATGAGATAGTGTCTTTGTAATGGTCTTTTTAAGAAATAGAGTAATGCATTTAGAAAATCTTGTTTTATAATCTTTGAATTATAAGAAAATTTAGGGTAATTATTATCTTGCCTCATTGACAAAAATTCATTGATGGTGATTTTCTCCTTTCTTATATTTTTTAAATTGTGAGATTTGTGTACAAATAATCTGTGATTCATATTTAGACCTACTGTGCACACCTGTCTATATTAGACCTTTACATCTTACCATGTTAAAAATATAAATTCTAACAAACTATGGCTGATATTCGAATGATAAGTTAATTTGGGATCATTATATGAATCATCTATGAGTGACTAAAAGTGAAGAAAATCATAATGGCCATTCCTTTTTATTTTATTTTTCAATGCTATGTATTATTGATATGTATTAATGAGGTTCAGGGTGATATTTCAGTGCATACAATGGGCACTGATCAAATCACGTACCTATCTTCCCCCTCATTTTCAATCTTCTAGTAATCACTTTTCTATTTTCAGGTCAAATTTTTAAGAAACTTTTATATATGAGAACAAAGGCGGTACTTGACAATGTCTTTTGATGTGTTCTTTAGGGAAAGGATAGATCGATAGACAGATAGACAGCTATATAGACAGATAGATAAGAGCTCTATGAGAATTATATATTAAGATTGAGAGTGAGTTAATGCAAGAGCTATCTCATCAATCACAAGTACATATTTGTGTAAACATTTTAAAAATTCAGTTTCAGAATTATGCAAAAGAGTACAGATGTTTTGAGAGATAAGAATGAGCCTATGCAAAATTCCTGGGTTAGAAATTCAAGAAGGGAGAGGTCAGCGCTGAAAGCTGAGGCAGAATTATACCTTATGCATCTCTAGAAAGACAATGCTTCTCAGAAAGAAGGGAAGAGTGGAGTTTGCACTTTCTCTGCCACTACCAGCTCCTGATCAATCGGTTCCCAGGGGAATTCGGGAGAGTAAAGGAACTCAAGGCACAAAGGTTTTCATTTTCTATTCTTGGGGGTATCAAAGTGCTACAGAGGTGGGGATCCAATTTTAAAACACATTAGGTCTAATGCAGCATTGTTCAAACTGTATCCTACCGAGCATTAATGTCAAGCAAAACATTGATATATCTGTATCTGTATGTACGAGTATACACATACAGTCCCACAATCCCCTACATGTGAGGGTACCAGATTAAGACAAAGGTGTAAAAAAGATTCCTTACCTTGGTGTTTCTTAGAAATTTTATTAGGCCAATATGTAACTCTAATAGGGGCATCGGGTATGGGCTTTTCCAAACTTCTTTGAACAAACTGATTTCACATAATTCTCTTCGGGGGAAGATATTGTATATCACAGAACAGAATTTGGGAACTGCTGGTCTAACTTGTCAGTGGATCCCAGTGTTTATCCTCACCACGCATATCCTGGTGTAGAACACTATTAAATTCTGAAGTCACTATGAGGTACGTGCAGAAACCACATTTTCCCTTATAATTTTGAGGAGTGGACATGATCACACAGTGTTATGCAGCGGAAGTCTGGACTTTGGTCAGATACGCCTACGAGGGCATTCACTGGCTGTGGGAACTTGAATAAATATTTAACTGCTTTGAAGCTTAGATTCTTCATCGACCAAAAAGGATAATAATTAGTACCATCTCAAAGTACAGGTTCAGTGACAATGTGTGTACACGTACTGCAAAACACGCGCAGTGGGTTCTCAAAGATATAGTCTTAATCTGTGTTGTAATCTCTGTTATTCAGCAGAGCTTGGCCTGTCATCCACAAGCTAGCAATAAAACTCACTTAGAAGCTTGAGGTCCCACATGTTGTATGGAGCATTCCTTTAACTGTTCATGCATCTGTGTACATCCAAGGTGTGTAATTGGAACTGGGTCTTTATTCATGGTATTTATCCACATTAAACTGTCATAAGCAGTCTAAAGCAGCTCCAAAAGACTTGAGAAAGGCCTCATAAATTGAGATCTTTGATATCAGATAATGTAACTGAGGCAGCTGCTTAATAAAGAAATATCAGGGAGGAGGGAGGGTATGTTTATCAGGTTGGTTGACTTACTTGAAATATTTTTATTGCTAAGTTCATACTTAGTACTTTTGGTCTGTAGGTCTCACATTTCCATATTCTGAAAAAAAATAGTATTTTTTAAAGTTTAAAAATGCTGCTCCCAATTTTTTTCTAGTACTTTACTGCCCATCACCTTCAGTACTTTCCACAAGATCTTCCAAAATACGGATTATTGGCGGCTACAGCTTGGAAGTGTTCTTTTTTTTTTACAGCTTCCTCCCTATCACATAGGTTTAATGAATGAAATATTATATGAGAATAATAAATAAAGAGAAGATGAGTTTGATGGGTTATTTTAACTTTGGAAGACAACTCTCAGAACATAATTTTAACAAATTTTTACACGGTTTTTAAATGCAATCTATTAAGGGAGAACATCTATAGGAAACTAATTTTTATAAGGTAAAAAGGACTATAGTTACTCAGAAGAACATGGGAGAGGATTAAAATAACCACCTAATGAAATTCAAGCAACTGAGGCCAGTTAACCCGAGGTACATCCCTTAACATTTCTGGACCTAGTCTGTTGGGCCCATCTGTAAACTGGAGAAAAACTAGTTCTTAGATGATATCTGGATCCGCTGGCTCCTTAATCTGAAAGAACGACCCCCCACACACACACCTCCTTTTTGAAAAAAACCCTCACTGTATTCCCAAGCTTCCTACCTGGTAAACTTCATCATTTGGTAGAGGATAAACAAGTTCAAGAATTTCATTAGGACAACTTCTGAAGCAGGAGCATGTCTCCTATTCCGAAAAAAGGAAATGAGAGCTCTCTGTTGTATTCCTTGAGCCCTCCCCCTCTGGGAGAGAATGGGGAAGATTTGGTGTGAGAGTGAAGGTGGTAGATGCTCACACATGTGCCCATTATTGGTAATTAATACGCTGGAGCAGTGACAGTGAACCATTTAGAGACCCAGTGCCAACCTGCACCCCCAAACGAACTTACTTATTGGAAAGGCCAACACTGCAATTAAACCTGAATACTGCGGTTTTAATTTAGAAAAACAACTTGCATTATCATCTTTTGTCTGAAAAACACAATAACATGCGTGCCATAGGTTCGCCACCTCAGCCTCAGAGTAAATTCACTTTACATGGAGGCCAATCAGCCAGAGTGACCTTGAGAGAGCCGCACAGTGTAAGGAGGGCTACTGAGAAACCAACTCTCCCTGGGTGCCTGAGGCCAGGATGCTGGGGGCGGAAACCAATAGTTACTGAGTGAAAGGACCTCCTACAGCACTTGTGCCCCTACCTCCTTTTAATATGAGTTCGCACCAGCACTCACACACGTGCACACAGTCCCACATGACGTGCGCTTAGTACTTGTTGCTTTAAAAAGTACTAGGAACCAAAATGATTTTAAAACAAATGTGTATTTTATGCACTTACTGCCTCTATGAGTTTTTGAAAAACATGAACACACGCATCTGAGACAAACCGATGTGATTTTTACCCCCTGGTGTGAGAGACTGAAAGTGTAAATAAGAACCAAATTGTACAACAGATATTGTGAAATAAGAAGAAAGTGTTCAAAAGAAAAGGGTATCTAGGGAGGGGGAGGGGTAAAGGAAGGAAGGGAAAGGAAAAAATGAGAAGAGGATAAAATGGAAACAAAGCTTTGTAAATAAGGGAAAGGGGTTGAAGGAAGGAGTTGGGGGGGGTGAGACAAACTAAAGTATATCACGTACAGGTATAAATCCCCCATGATGAATGTGATCACTGTATGTACCTAAGTTGTACCAATGAACTTAATTAAAATTTAAAAAAAAATAGGTAAAGCTGTGACTGCCTATTCCTTAGAGACGCCAGTATGCATAGGGGTGAAATTTACTAAGGTGTCCTGTACAAGTAATCCGGGTCTTCAGTGACCCTTACCTGTGGAGGGTAAAGCTTCTCAATCACAGCTTGCAATCACAGCTTGACTAAATCCCCGCTTTCACGGTCATCTTAGAGCTGCTCCCTCCTTCTGTGAGCGTGACTCTCCATAGCTCCCTATGGTCTGCATAACTTGGCTCACTCTTTTTGGTGCGGACTAAAATCTTTTCTCCTGCCTCGTGGGCATCGAGCCCCAGGGACATTAACCTTCCCTGCCTGCCCTTTCAGCAATTTAAGCACTTCCTAGTCTCTCTTTTTGTAACCACCTAACTCTCCGCAGACTCCACCTCAGCTGAGCCGCTTACTTCCCCACGCCGGTGTAGCTTGGGGGTGGACACCATGATCACTGGTCGACATTTCTGTGCCCCACTTACTGCGCCCTCCCTCCTCTGAGGCTGGACCCTGCTTCTGTCTCCTCTACCCTACCCGCTAGGGCAGGCTTGCAGCGGGTGTTTATCTACTAAACAAAAGGAGTAGATCGATGAATGACTAGAGCAGTTGCGAAAAGGCATCCTGAGATATTGTCTAGTCAAAGACCCAAAGGCCTCTGTAGAATTAGTACTATAGTGGCACTTTATTGATAAAGCTGAATCATATAGTTAAACCATCACTTAAAATAACCTCACAAGGAGAGCTAGAATGTGCACATGCTAAGATGAACTGCATTGTTCTGAGATTCAAAAGGAAATGTGAAGTTTGCTTTTTTCTTTTTTCAGACTCCTTTTTTGTTTTGTTTTGTTTCTTGAACTGGCGTCTTCCACTCTGCGTACGGTGGAAGCCTACGCTACAGCTCAGCTTGTGGAGTCCCGAAGGCCCAGGCCCCAGGGGTCCCAGCGGGCCGAGGGCGCCCTCCGGGCAAGGCAGGCTGGGCAGCTCTCCCGGGGCCCGCCCGCGGGGGCGCAGCTCGGTCGCGCCACCTCCGGGGTCGCAGACAGGCGCCTCCACCCCGCCCCCGTCCCTGGGCCTCGGGCTCCCAAGTTGTTCTCTCCAAAAACGCCACGGATCATTCCTTTGTTTCTGTTTCTGACTTGATTAAAGAGGAGAAAAAAGTTAAGCACAAGAAGAAAGGCAGCAGCAGAAGGCGCAGCCCGCCGCCCGTCCCACCGAAGTTTGCGCCGCGTTAGGCGCCTCTGCCCTCGGCAGCGCCGCCGCGAACTTCTCCGGGGTGGGCGCCCCACTGCCCGGGGCGGGCTCCGGGACGTTTCCGGGGGACCCCGCGGCGCCGGCTCCGAGCGGGGCGCGCGTCCCGGCCGCAGCTCGCGGCTCGCCGTTTGGAACCGGCGCTAAGAGCAGGATTTTTAAACCCGAAGACGCACAAAAGCAAAGAAAAGCTAAATCCCGCGGCCCGCCGACTCCTATTCATTATCCCCAGCAGCATATGGGACCATTCTCCTACTTGAACTCGCCCTTTCTTGCGCAAAAGCAAAAGCAACCAAGCCCGTCCCGCTTCACAGCAAACCCACTCTTTGTGCCCGAGCGGTGCCTCCGCCGCCACCGCCACTTCCTCCCCCTCCCGCCTCCTCCGCCTCCCGCCCGCCGCCGGCCTGGGCTCGGTCGCGGAGGCGGCGGGCGGGCTCCCTCTGCGCCGGGAAGCCGGAGCCGCGATTGGGCGACGGTCCCTGAGCCTCCAGTTCCGCGTCGGTTTCAAGGCTCCTCCCTCCTGGTGAAAGATAGACTGCGGGGCGCCTGGAAACCGGTCGGAGGGCGCGCGAGGGAGAGGAGAGGGAGCGAGTTGAGGGATTGACACAAATGGTCAGGCGGCGGCGGCGGAGAAGGAGGCGGAGGCGCAGGGGGGAGCCGGGGCCGCTGGGCTGCGGAGAGTTGCGCGCCCTACCCAGCCGCGACCACTAACGCGCGCCGCCAGCCGGGAGCGGAGCGCCCAGGGCCAGGAAGGCGGGACGCGACCCG
>NW_004955432.1:8379239-8430038 GCF_000276665.1 Chinchilla lanigera
GCGCACAGCAGTACAACGGCGAGCGGGGCATCTCCATCCCGGACCACGGCTACTGCCAGCCCATCTCCATCCCGCTGTGCACGGACATCGCGTACAACCAGACCATTATGCCCAACCTGCTGGGCCACACGAACCAGGAGGACGCGGGCCTCGAGGTGCACCAGTTCTACCCGCTGGTGAAGGTGCAGTGCTCGGCCGAGCTCAAATTCTTCCTGTGCTCCATGTACGCGCCGGTGTGCACCGTGCTGGAGCAGGCGCTGCCGCCCTGCCGCTCCCTGTGCGAGCGCGCGCGCCAGGGCTGCGAGGCGCTCATGAACAAGTTCGGCTTCCAGTGGCCGGACACGCTCAAGTGCGAGAAGTTCCCTGTGCACGGCGCCGGGGAGCTGTGCGTGGGCCAGAACACGTCCGACAAAGGCACCCCGACGCCCTCGCTGCTGCCGGAGTTCTGGACCAGCAACCCCCAGCACGGCGGCGGCGGGGGGCACCGCGGCGGCTTCGCGGGGGCCGCCGGCGCGGCAGACCGCGGCAAGTTCTCCTGCCCGCGCGCCCTCAAGGTGCCTTCCTACCTCAACTACCACTTCCTGGGGGAGAAGGACTGCGGCGCTCCCTGCGAGCCCACTAAGGTGTACGGGCTCATGTACTTCGGGCCGGAGGAGCTGCGCTTCTCGCGCACCTGGATCGGCATCTGGTCGGTGCTGTGCTGCGCGTCCACGCTCTTCACGGTGCTCACCTACCTGGTGGACATGCGGCGCTTCAGCTACCCGGAGCGGCCCATCATCTTCCTGTCCGGCTGCTACACGGCGGTGGCCGTGGCCTACATCGCCGGCTTCCTGCTGGAGGACCGAGTGGTGTGCAATGACAAGTTCTCCGAGGACGGGGCGCGCACCGTGGCGCAGGGCACCAAGAAGGAGGGCTGCACCATCCTCTTCATGATGCTGTACTTCTTCAGCATGGCCAGCTCCATCTGGTGGGTGATCCTGTCCCTCACCTGGTTCCTGGCGGCTGGCATGAAGTGGGGCCACGAGGCCATCGAGGCCAACTCGCAGTATTTTCACCTGGCCGCCTGGGCCGTGCCCGCCATCAAGACCATCACCATCCTGGCGCTGGGCCAGGTGGACGGCGACGTGCTGAGCGGAGTGTGCTTTGTGGGGCTCAACAACGTGGACGCACTGCGGGGCTTCGTGCTGGCGCCGCTCTTCGTGTACCTGTTCATCGGCACGTCCTTCCTGCTGGCCGGCTTCGTGTCGCTCTTCCGCATCCGCACCATCATGAAGCACGACGGCACGAAGACCGAGAAGCTGGAGAAGCTCATGGTGCGCATTGGCGTGTTCAGCGTGCTCTACACGGTGCCGGCCACCATCGTCATCGCCTGCTACTTCTACGAGCAGGCCTTCCGGGACCAGTGGGAGCGCAGCTGGGTGGCCCAGAGCTGCAAGAGCTATGCCATCCCCTGCCCTCACCTCCAGGGAGGTGGGGGCGCCCCTCCGCACCCACCCATGAGCCCCGACTTCACGGTCTTCATGATCAAGTACCTTATGACGCTGATCGTGGGCATCACGTCGGGCTTCTGGATCTGGTCTGGCAAGACGCTCAACTCCTGGAGGAAGTTCTACACGAGACTCACCAACAGCAAGCAGGGGGAGACCACCGTCTGAGACCCCAACTCGGCCCATTCCGGGTCTCACCCCTTCTCCCCCACCAAATCCGGCCCCACTCGGAGTCCACGCCGTGTCTAGCAGCCCTAGGCTTCCTCTGTAGACCCTCACTTTCGCAGGCCCCTTCTACCAGCGCGGCCCGTGAGCTTCCGCCCTGCCGGGGGCGAAAGGACTGGAGGGCTCCACTGCCAGAGGGGTGTGGACCGGACCGCTGCTCTTGCCCTCACGTTCTGGTACCAGGACTGTACGCTTTTATGATTGTAAATAGCCTGTGTAAGATTTTTGTAAGTATATTTGTATTTAAAGACTACCGATCACGCGTTTTTCTTTTTCTTTTTCTTTTTTGTTTTTAAGATTTTAATTATTTAGGGTGGTTTAACCATTTGAGACTTTTCTCTCTTGCCCTTCTCGGAGGACTACAGAGAAGATAAAACCGCAGCACCGCATACTACCCCTGCTCTTCCTTGTGCGCCCTGCCCCGCCCTGTCTGCGGAGGTGCAGGGCCCCCAGCCCACCCCGCGGCGTGCCATGGCTCTGCTGGGGTCCCTTCCCACCTCTCCGTCTGCCCTGCCCTTCCTTCCTTTCCTGGGACGGGGAATCCTAAGGTACAGAGCTCCATACTCCAAATCCGGAGGTGGACCTTCACCCGTTCCAGGTCCTTCCTTGTTTAGGGGCGGGTTTGTTCAGGGGCGAGGGCCTGTCCCTTTGACTTCCCTAAGCTGAATTTGGAGACCCTTCCCCCGACCTCAGAGGGGCCTTGCTTGCATTCCCACCCTCCCCCACTCTCCTCCAAGGCTCAGACACTCCCTGGTCCACCTAAGCTGGCTAGAGGCAGAGAGGACTAACGAATGCCAAACTTTTTTAAGTCTAATTTTTGATGGATGAGCTCATTTCATTCTCTAGTGTCTAAAACCTGGTGTGGTTTGGCCCGCGTCATGGAAAGATATGGTTACTGAATGGGAAGAGGCCTGAAGCGTGGTGTGGGACGGGAGAGACTGCAGAGGGGTTATAAAATGTTAATTCTAATTGCATACTGATGCCTGGCAATCTGCCTCGAAGAGGGAGACAGCCCGAGTTGAGATTTTTTCCCCTTCTGGAAATTGGAAACTAGAGGTCACCTGGGAAGCTTTGTGAAGGGATTGATCGCTGCTTTCCTTAGCAGGACAGCGGAACATAAACAGGATGAAAACTTGAAGGAGATTTCAGTGTGATGGGAGTCTTCAAAATGAAGTGCTATTTTCTTATTTTTAATCAAATGAGAATTAGACATATATCAGAAACTTTACAGTGTAAAAGTTGTACACTTTCCACATATTATTATGATTATTATTCAGCAACACATCCTGCGGGAGGAACAACAATCCCCACCACTAATAATAAGGTAGTAGGATTTCAGGAGGCAGAGGAAATAGAATAATCAATGAGGTTAGTTCCTGAGTGAAGCAAGCAGAACAGCCGCCTGCATGCTAAAGGGAAACCGTGCAGTCTATTCCATGAAACCCTGTGTACTCTTTTCTGGATTTACAAAAAGTCTGTCAACTGTCAATCTTCGAAGCCATTTAAAAATATTCACTTTAGTTCTCTGTGAAAAGGAGAAGAACAGTGCTCCTGATTGTATTGTTTTAAACTTTTAAGAGTTTATCAAAATACCGGTACTTAGGATCTAAATTTATCTATATCTGTCATGCCCTCAAATGGCATTGGTCTTTGAATTTGGTATGCATTTATTCTGTTCACTATCACAAGATCATCTATATTTATAGAGGAATAGAAGTTTATATATATATAAAATGCCATATTTTTAATTTCGCAAATAAAAAGTCAAAGTTTTGTACAAAATTATATGGTTTTTGTGTCTGAAAATAACAGAGCTTGAGCTGTCTGAACTGTCTTTGCATTTTGTAGTGGCTCATAGCCAGTCCTACAGTATAAAAATTTAGCAATTCAATGAAAAATTCTATGCTTAAACATTCAGTCCATGCTTTCTGAAGCATCATACTGTTTGCAATGAACATTTGTGGACTGCCAAGGAGAGATCTGTTTTTGTGACAGTAGAAAACAGAAACCTACAAATTATTTCTTTATTTGAAGAAGATTATTAAAGGATAACTAATTTTAATATTAAAGTTTTTTTTCTTTCAAAGAGTAAATTTACATGACTTTTTATAATATGGAAGTTTATTTTTAAATCATTACCTTTGTCATGATTTTTAGGAGGTATTCTCTTATCTCCCATAATCTTGGATTTTCTCAAACCATAAATAGGTGATCAATAAATGATAACTGTTTGTTTGTAAGCATTTTAAAACAACAGTTGGGCTTATCAGTCTATTTTGTGTTGTTTGCTTCTAATGATTGCATTTTTATATTGTTCAGGGAACCTTTTTTAGAGGAATTTTCTACTTAGTCTACTCAGAATTTATGGATGTGTGTGCATATATCTAAATATACATATGCACCTAAGTGTGCACACATTTTAAAAATAGAAATGCATAATATATCGATACATTTCATAGTATGGGAATAGTATTACTAGAAATGGAAGAATTCCAAATGGAAAACTTCAATATCTTTAGATTAAGAATATCTTTATTACATTTTCCCTTGAAAGTATTTTTTGATAAAAGGACAAGAAGCTGAAATGAAGATCACTGGTATAACAATAGTTACTTTCATGGTTATAAGGCAAAAGTCTTAGAAGTCATCAGCATCACTTATTTTAAAACAAATGAAAAGATTTAATTGAAAATATAACATTCAATTCTCAATATAGCAAGGTACACTTTTGTTCTTTTTTACATTAACATAACAGTAGACATCTGAAACAGTTTTACTGTATACACACACACAATTCTTTGGCCAAATTGAAACGTGTATTTTTACCAGGTCTCTATCTAAGGAAACAATGTTAAAGCAGTCTTATTGTGAGCGTCCTTAACATGATTTAACTATCAATACGATGAGGAAAGGTTTTACACGCTGGATTTAAGTAGTTTCAGAAGACATTTTAAAGTTACCAGCAGGCTTTGTTTTTAGAAAATAATTTAAATTAGGTGACATATAGAAAACAGAAGTATTTTTTGTTTCTTTCAAAACTGATGGCAAAATAGGACTGACTGGAAAACCATAAAGCTACTGGGGAGGCTGTGCCATTAGCATGAAATTTCCATAACAGACCCTATCTTGGGGTTGTTTGAGTTGCCTGCTTTTTGGGTGTTTTTTTTTTTTTAAACCAAATATCAATAGGAGTTAGTTTCTCCTCCTCATAGTATACTTGATTTAGCTTTTGGAGTAAATGTATGTGTAGTGTGAAAACGCTTAACAATTTTTTTTTTTTACTTAACTTTGTGGAGGGAAAGTCATACTTTTCCTGTGGGAGCTATCAGTGTCAAGCATAGGAAAAAAGTCTGGACTGGAGTTTTCAGCTTATCCTGCAGTGGTCACTGGTCAGTCTGAGTTTACAGTCCTGGGCCTTTTGTCTTCACTGAGAGTTCTGAAGCTTTCCATTATAGTTGCATTATTCCTAAAATCCAGCATTTAATTAGGAAAAAAAGACGACAGTGAAGAATTGATGGCCAATTAAGAAAAAAATGGGACTATATCACAAATCATTTCAAGACTTGCATGGCTTCAGAGCACTTTACCTGAATTTTGTTTCAATCTTGGTACATTTATTTTTTGTATCAGGAATCGAACTCAGGACCTTGCACAGGCCAGGCAGGTGCTGCCCCATTGAGCTGTATCCCCAGCCCGGTACATTTTTTTTAATACAGCTTAGTGTGGGTGTGCTAGTGTTAAACTGCAGCTACTTTTGCTTTTACTGCTTTTTAATTCATCTGTTAACTATTGGCCACATTTTACGTAATTTGTGTGCAATTAATTGAAACCAGTAATATGACCTTGAATACCCTCCATACATTTCTCATTATAATATTCTATGTAACTGGCATCTGAGAGATTAAAAACAAAATATGGTTATTACATATGTGTAGAGGTTGATATTAGTGATATTGTCATCAAACACTTTATAAGATATACTAATCTCAAAGTTTTGCAAGATTAACCTGTAGGAACCAAAATAAGATAGGGGGCTATACATGAGAATTCTTCAGTTCCATAACTAAAAAGGAATTGTAATACTACCTTAAATTCAAAGGTTTTATTTTGAGGCCTTTACATTTAAAATGCAATCTTCAAAGGAAAGTGTCAGAATATAGTTTATTTTGCTAATTTCAAGATGTATATCTATATCTTTAGACAGGTGGAAATAGCTCTTCAAAGTTGAAAAAACAGTATTCATTTGATCTTCAGTTGTGACTCAGAATTCCCTTAATATCAGGGGGCTTCAGTATTTTTTACTCAATTTGTTCATTCCTTTTTTTTTTTGTTATTCATGCCTCTTAATAATGGATATGTTAAATTATAGCAATTATAGTGACAAAACAGCTTGCTTAGTTAAAGCTGGCAATTGAAAGTTTATAGGGTGATTTTCCTCACTTTTATCATGATCTGTGGTGACAAATGTCTATATGTCATTACAGCATCAAGTTGCTGTACAGCACTCTCTTTGGGGACTTTTGCTTATAGATTGTTTGGTACCCTAATAGGTGAAATAAAAAGATTTCTCACAGAAATCTTTCTCATGTAATGTGATACTCAAGTATAACCTATAAATAACATGTTATAAGGAACATACAATAAATATTCAGTGGTTCCTAATCAGTTTTAGGAGTCAAGAAGATTCATACATTGCTTGAGATAAATAAAATGCCATTTCTTTTAATATATCCTTTTAAGATGGTAGTATTCTAAAGAGGTATAGTTTTGAATGATAAACCGTAAACACCACTGGATTTTCTTCAGGTATCACTGATACACTCGTTGAATGAAATATTTACATACCAGTTGTAAAAGCAAAGTATTAGAATCGCATGGACTTGCACATTTTACACACATAGATTTTGTAAAGGTGGAGTTGGCACCTGATGGTAATTTTTTAAGTTTGAAAATTTATAACGTGCACATTTTCTGTAAAGGTCTCAAGAAACTTCATTCACAATATAGACTTTCAGAACGTGTTCGCAGCCACAGAGTAACATCAGAAAAACCCTTATTGCTGCTTTGAGATAGTTCTCTCTGTGGCATGGATTTCTTTTCTTTCCTTTTTAAAAACCGAGGGTCTTCTAATTTGTGGCTATCTCTATGCTTCAGATCTCAGTACCTGTTTGAATTACATTTACAGGGGAATAGCGGCAGGATCCCCCCATAGACAAAGCGTGTCCTTTATTTCCTTTCAAGTTGGATGCGTGTCCTTGCTTCAGTGAAGCACTCTGAGACAGACTGTTTTCTTGCCCTTCGTAATGCTTGTCTTCACAACTGCAGCAGCAAATAACTGCTGGTCGTATAGACTCCTTAAATGCACATTCTGTATGCCATGAGCTACTTGATTGTTACATGGATTTTTTTTTTTCCAGATTTAGGGACTACTCTTTCCCTCATCTTTCCAATGCTTGGAAAATACTTTAAAAGTTCACTTCAATAAACCTCTGTCAAAAAACTAATAATTCCTCAGGTAAGATGACCAACTATCTAGGTTTACCCAAGACCTAGGGATTTCTCAAGATGCGAGAATTTTTCACTGGTAAAGCCAAGAAAGTGCTGGGCAAACTGGGGTGTTTGAAACCCTATACCATGGATAAAATTGTGCTCCTGTAAAATAAAAGTTTATGTGTTGGTCACTGGTCCAGCCTTAAAAGTGGCTGTGGTGTTTTTTCTTGACCCTATGGAAAGCCAATAAGCACAGGCCTTTGTAATTGATCTTCCCTGTGCATACTAATCAGCAGGACCTGAGTGGCAGTGAAGATACAGTGAAACAAACTACATGAGATATTGTGGTCATTTTGTCTTTAGCCTTTTGCTCCTGAGGAAAGACAGGGATCTAACTGACCACCGAACCTGGTTATTATTACTGATGAAATTAGGTTAAAAAGCTATTTTTAGAGACAATTCACAAAAGTATTCCCTTAGGATCTTCTGCATCACAATGCCATCCTTTAGATTCAGATTACAAACTCAAGCAGTGTTCTCCCCAAATGGCTACATAGCCCTGATTTAATTATCATTTTTTCTTAGAGGTAGGTAGGGTTAGCGCTCATACTTTTCTCGAAATGGATCATTATATCTGTAAGAAGGGGAAAGAAAGGAAACCATATCGTAAGGTCCTACCCTGATTACTAAGAATTGTAGCATGCAGTGTATGACCTATGCAATCCAATGAGCTTCCCATTTCTACATGAAACTTCAATCAGAATTGGCCCATGATCCTTTTTTTTGTTTGTTTAAGTGTTATTCTTCTTGTAAATGCACAGAAAATATCATTGTCTTTGTTGTGAAATCACAGGGCTATTCCTGCTATCTCTTCACTGAACTCAATATAAGTGAATTAAAAACATGCAGAGGATGTAATTGCTTCAGGAGCACATTAGGCTGTAGAGCTAATTCTCAACAGGGGATATTTTTACCCCCAGATACATTTGGTAATATCTGGACACACAGTATTTGGTTATCATGACCAGAAGGGGGTGAGGCAGTATTGTGGGCATTTAGTGTGTGGACCCCAGAGATGCTACAGAATGTTCCATAATACATAGAACAACCCGTGACAGCAGGGACTGATGTGATCCAAAGTGCCAAAGCAAAGATCCCTGCTTCAGAGGAATAATTAAGAATGTGAAATATACACTTTTAAAATAGTGAAGTATTAAAATTTATAAAATATAGTCAGGAAATATGGAGTCACTGTGTATGCAGCATGGCCCTTATTTTCAACTTTTAATTTTTATTACCACATGTTTGCAGTACATAATGATTACATTTCTGGTGGGGAGTTGGTACACGTACACAACACACCTCAATTCTTTTTCTTCCTCTCCTTTCCTCCACCTCTTTGTCCCCTTCCCACTTGAAAAAGATCTATCTCTGTATTTCCTATTAACTTTCTTTTATTTTGTTCTTTGCAGTATTATATTTGGGGCTTTTTCATATGAGAGAAACCATGTGATATTTAAGCTTGTGTGTCTGATTTATTTCACTTCATGTTATGGTCTCAAGGTGCATCTAGTTTCCCACAATTGGCTTAATTTTATCCTTCTTTATGGCACAGTAGTACTCCACTGTGTAAAAAAAAATGACATTTTCTTATCCAGTCATTTGTTGATGGACATTTAGTCCTCTTCTGAGTTAGCTTTTATGAATGCAGAATTTCTTTTAAGTTGATGAAGAGCCTGATACTAGTAGTGGATGGCTTTCAGGCTGCTATCACAAAATACCATGGACTCAGTGGCTTAAGCAACAGGTTTATTTTTCATAGTTCTGAAGGCTATTCCAAGATCAAGGTGCCAGGAGATTCTCTTCCCAGCTTGTAGACAGCAACCTTCATAAAGAAGGTTCCCATAGCCTTTCCTCAGTAGATCTGCTTAGAGAGATTTCCCCGTGCTCCTTTGCTTACAAGGGCACTAATCCCATTACAAGGGCCCCACTCTCATGACCACATCTACATCTAATGACCTTCTGAAGCCCCATCCTTGAATAACCTCCCAGTGGGGGTTAGGTGTTCAATATATAAACTTGTGTGTGTGTGTGTGTGTGTGTGTGTATGGGGGCAATATAAACATTCACCCCATAACACTCAGTAAAATAAAGCAGCTTTTATTATTTAGATCTAATGAAAGATATACAGTATTACTATTTCAAAGAGGGAGAATCTAAACACTATCTAATGAAAAAAATTCTTAAAGCTCTTTGTTAGTATTATGCTGTTATACTTATATTCTACATTTCCTTGCATCATGGCAGGTGTTGAGGTGTAACAGGCAAAGAACTCTGGCCTGGAGCCTGGAAACCTGGTTTGTACCCAGTACTAGAGACTAAACCCAGTGCCAACACCCTGAGCTGCATCCCCACCCCTTTCTTCATATTTTATTTTGAGACAGGGTCTCTCTAAGTTGCTAAGTTGTGCAAGCTGGCCTCCAAATTTTGATTCTCCTGACCCAGCCTCCCGAAATGCTGGGGTCACAGGTATGCTCCACCACCCTGGTTTCCCATGTTGATTAACTAGGTTAAGAGACCTTGAGTGAATCTGCCCCACAGGCTCTAATTAATCAAATGGAGATACTATTGAAATAATAGGTATGAACACCCTTTTTGTAATCAGTGAAGCCCTGTACGAATGTGGGACATCATTATCATTCACATTATGCTAATTAAAGTAGAGGCTGAATAGTCTGAAGACTTCTGCTAAGCTTTCATCATCTCCTCTTTCGAGAAGGATACCCCAGCCATGGAAAGGATGCTAGATGACTGGGAATCTTTCTGCAGTTTTCCTGATCGTCTTTTCTCAGACTTTACCACTATACCAGTACCCTTGGGTTCTCCTCAGCACACACAGGATACTTTCTGGTTTTTGTTTTTTTCCAGTCTCAGGTTAAATTGAAAATGAATCAGTCTGCAGCGCAGCTGCTGCATTAGCTGAGTAGAACTGACTCCTACTTAGGAGAGAGAACTCCCTTGTTTGAGAAGACCAGTCTGGAGCAAGAATTTTTTTCCAGGAGTATTATGAGGTCAGAGGTAATGTATAGGGTGGAGGATGCTTAACAGTATGTTCCAGGTCCAAATGTGATGAATTGATAGGCAGCCTTTCTGTAGTGAGAGCCCTCATGAATTTGTAAGGGAGCCCCAGAAGCTGTCTGTTCATTTCTTCATCGACAAGGTGGGGTAGAGATGAGGGGCAGGGTGGGGCCATCTGGCATTGAAAAGGGAAAGAAGGAAGAAATAAAATGATAACCACAGTCAACTACTCTTTCCTGGGATTTGTCCTGGTGTGAGTGAGAAGAGTAGAATGGAAATATCTCTCCAAGAGGGTCATCACCCCAGATGGGAAACAGGACGTTTTTTGCCCTCCTCCTCCTCCTTTAAGAAAGAAATTAATTTCAAGATAAGAAGGGACTGTACAGAAAAGTTGAATATCATCTTGGAAAGAATGTTGGATTTGCAAAGACCTGGCTTGAATCCCAACCAGCTTTTAGCCTCAGATCCACTTATCTAAAATGGTAATAATAACATTTCAAAAACGAATTTAGATTGCTGTTGGGATAATTAAAGGAGTAAAGTAAGCAATGGTACGTTTAGTGCTAGAGAGTCACCTACAAGTCTTTCTCTACCCCGCATATTTCTTTTCTCTCTTCCTCTTCTCACTATTCTTCTACTCCCCTTTCTCATCCTTTCTCTTCTTCTTTTCTCTTTCTTCACATTCACTCCCGCCTTCTCCTCCTTCAATAACCCACTGTTACCACTGATGGAAACTGAAAAGCCAGGCTGAGGCAAAGTGGTCCCATATTTTTCTTGCGTCTTCTTTTCAGACTTAGCAAGTTTTGTAAGTCTTGGTTACATAAAGACAAAATGAATGGCCAACCTTAAGGGTAAAAGACTCAAACAATGCACTGTGCTAACCAGCTAGCCATATTGCTTTTAAAGTGTAAGTGCATTTCAGGGAATTCATGCATGCTTTGGGATATGCTATTCCAATTCAATTTCTTTATGCATTTATGACTTAAATGGTAGGTTGTACATAGATTATATAATGATACTTTGAGGCCACTCTAAATCATGACCTAGAGGAGAACTATAATTTCCTTTTAGAAATACAATTCTCCATGGGATTGGTAGTTAATTGAACAGTTGTAGAGTCCTTTGTCCATCTTTGCTGATAACACAAACAGAACTTATTCTACAGCACTATGAGAATTTCTTTCAAGTTTGTGATAGTTTGCCACTGAAGCAATAGAAAACTAGTATTTGGTGCACTAGATATTTGGTGCAGGAAGTCGAGCAGGTTTGAGGGCTTCTAGCAAAGTTGTTTGGTGATTTCATTATTTTCTCATAGAGAAAGAGCAGTAAGATATTTTGGTGCCTTGGCCACCCTCATGATTTAATGTATGAGCGTTCTATTGCTTCAGTGACAGATTATCACAGACTTGAAAGAACATAAACTTGGCACTTTATGTTTCTGTATATCAGAGGTCTGACGTTGGTCTCATTGGGCTAAAATCAAGGTGCACATTGTATTGTATTGCAGGCTGTAGGGTAGAACACATTTTCTTGTCTTTCCCAGTTCCTAGAGCCCATCTTGTGACTCCTGACACCCTTACCCTTTCTTCATCTTTAAAGCCTGAAACATTGGGTCAATCTTTTCTCACACTTTCTAATTCTCTCCGCCTAGAACAGCTCCCAGCTCTTAAGGACTCATGTGATTACAGCACTACCAGGTAACCTCCCTATCTCAAATTCCTTAACCCTAATCACATCCACAATGTCCCTCTGGCTATGGGAGTTAACATGCCACAGGTTTCAAACATTAGAGTGTACACATTTTGGGAACCATCGTTCTGCTCACCAATTCTATGTTTAGCTGCTGAAAAGAGCTAGAGGATTTTTTTTCTTTTAAAAGAATTCCTGCCACATTCTTTGTACTGCTACTTTTGCCTTCCAGAATTTCTTCTGCTCTCCATTTTATTTTCCTCAGTAGATTTCTGTCAATGGGCACTTTTTCTTTGGTTTCTCCTCAGCCTCCATCCCATTTTCTGGTGAAGAAGTCTGCACATCATCCCCAGTGCTCCAAATCCACCAGATTTTGTTATATTCCAGATGATATCTTTCTTCCTTTTCTTTGCCATGTATCATTTTGTTTGCTGTACTTTTGTTTCCCTATATGTCATTCCAATACATAGATTCATGTTGTGTATGTCCCAGAAATACATCAGAAAAAGATCGTGCTCAGCTAATTGCAATGGTCTTCGCTAAATACAATCCCGCTGTTTTACTGCAGTTGATGAAACTATGGTGTTCAACAGAATCACCTTTTTCAGGGGATTGCATGGCTGAGGGGTTAAGTAATCAGTGTGTATTTCTAGCTGTGATCATAGATTTTATGAAGTTAGTGTCATGTTCATAAAGGAAAAAATTTCTCTTGCAAACTTTAACCATTTTGTTAAAAATGAAAAGAAATTCCCATTTCCTGGATTGCATTTTATACAAATTTAGATAATGGATATACCTGCCCTGATTGAACGTGGTGACATTTTTGTAGAAGAAATTTTGGTAGCATTACAAACGCATCCTTAAAATGTTTTCTAAAATGGAACTTTTAACGTAGAGCCCGCTATGAATAGGAGTATTCATTCTCCTCGCATGTACGTATAAATCTGCTTGAAGAATTGCCTTTTCAGTAAATATCTAAGAAGTATTAAACTGTTCCTGGTTATTCTGAAATATGCATTATTTTCAAGAATGTAAATTTGAAAGGGTTATGGTATATAGGAATAGAACAGAATTTCAAGAAATTGGTGAAAACATATACCAATTTATTTTCTAACACTGCTATCAGTTATCTTCCTTTAAAATTTTGCATCATTTTTCTTCTTTGTAGCCTTTTCCTCTAGAAGGGATAATTCAGGAACAGACCCGTGGTCACTTGAATATAGTAATGGTGCTATAAAAAGGATAAGTTTTAATAATATATGGCTTCATTAGGACCAAGTTGCATTAATGTAAGGGGAATAGAGTATATTTGAAGATCTCAGATAAGACAAGTTATCATGAATCCTCATTCAGTGCTAACTAAAATAAAACCAGATGATCCTCAAAATGTACATTATTCATCAGAATTGGCCATGGATTACTAGGAATTCTTAAAATTGGGTGTGTATAAGAATCATCCAGGGAGCTTGTTAAATATGAGAATTTCTGGCCTCATAGTCAGAGATTCTGCTGCTTTTGGCCAGAGGAAGGGTTCATGTTCTTGAGTTGCTCTGAAACACTGGGATAAATCACAAGTTCAGTAAAAATCCTAGCACTGCCTCTGATTTGCAACCTCCCTTCTATAGAGACTCTGGACTCAGAAACTGAAGACTAGGGGGAGTTTTTCAGAACCCTCTCTCTGGGGATGGGGATTTAGCTCAGTGGCATAGCGCCTGCCTGGCAAGCACAAGGTCATGAGTTCAGTTCCTGGTATTGGAAAAAACCCAAAAAACCAAAAAAAGAAAAAGAGAACCCTCTGTCTTGTCTGCACCATTTTCATCCCCAGAGGAATGGTTCAGCATCTGTCATGTGCAAGCCTGGAAGACCTGTCTCCATAGCCACTAAGTGGTTCGCCCATGGTCCAAAATTATTTTAACATTAATTTTTTTTTAAAGGGGGAGTTTAATTCTAAGTAGGATCAGTTAACAGATTAGTAAGTAGGGAAAGTGAAGGATACAGACTGTGTCTCGCTTAGACAGCACTTCTGACAGTGCCAGGAGAAGCAGGTGTGGCTTGACGGGTGGGTGGAGGAGGGACTTCAAAAGGCTCTTAGTTCCCCTGGGGTGAGCTCTTTGCTTACACTGGGGCCACCAATGGTAAAAGTTGTGCATGGAGTCCTCTGAGGCAGCTCAACTTTCTAGGCTTTCAGAGCTTTTTGTTTGTTTAGTTTTTCAATACAACTGACTTCTTACAAGGCCTTCCCTTCCCAGGGAATTCATTAATCAAGGTACTACTCTATCTATTTCCATAAACAAATCCTTATGAAAGAGCAATTCACTCATTAACTAAGAAATGTGATCATTTCCACTGTTGTACCCGGGAGCTTCAAAGCGCCGTTGTTTCTGTTCACATCAATTAATCCAGGTACCTGGGAGAAGGGAGTGAGACAGGACTCAAATGCATCCCAACTGATTTTACAAGATAACAAAATAAAACCTAAGCCTAAGATATTAGAAATCATGTTAAGAACATTAATTCTTCACAGAAAAGAATCACAAGTCTTTTTAGAAGGAAGTAATTGTATTCCATAGAATTTTCTGTGCATGGAAAGTCTTAAGCAGCCTCTTCTTTTGTATTGTGGAATATTCTCACCTAGGTATATAGGATGGAGTGTTAGCATCTAGCTAAGGAATATAGACAATAGTTTCTGATCATTTTTACTATCAAAATGTTTATGTAAACAAAACTTTATGTATTATTGTTATAAACATTTTAATAATATGTACATTAAACAGTCTATGTAAAGACTGTTGAATTTCAAAGATAAATATTTATTCATTCTAATTAATTACCTCTACCTGGTCTTAACAGTGAATTCACAGGATAGTTGGTGGTTAATAAGAAAAAAGAAAAGTTGGCTAATAGATGGTCATTTAGCTACCATTCCCTCCAAATAAAAAATTATAGAAGTTCCAAAGCTAAGGTAAGCACATGAGATTAATGAGATTTAATGAGACTTTTGAAAAAAGTTACAACAGAAAGCATCTGAATAAAGTAGAGATGGTTACAGTAATAATCCACTAAGATCCTTTGTGGAAAATAAAATGGAACTATGCTCCATCTATTCCATCTGCCCCAACTAATTCTTTCTATGTTTTTAATTAAGTTGTATTTATTTTTTATTGATATGTAATTCTCATCCAACAAAATTCACCCATTGTAAATATTAAAATCCAGTGTTGTTTAGTAGTTGACAAAGTTGTTCAACCCTCACAATGATCCAACTCCAGGATGTTTTATCACACTTAAAAGTGTCCCTGACCCATTAGCTATCATTTCCTCCTCTTTCCCCCAGCTCCTGGCATCTAGGAATCTTTCACTTAGAGTAACATTTTCTAGGCTTATCGGTCTTTAACATATATCAGTGTTATTTCTTTTTATCACTAAATAATATTTCATTGTGTAGACACGTCACATTTTACTTATCTGCTCATTAGTTAACAGATAATTGGACCATTGTCTCTTTAGGCTATCATTAAAAATGTTGCTGAGGTTCCCGGTACCGGAGAAAAACCAAAAAAAAAAAAAAAATGTTGCTGAAAATTTGCATTTTAAGTTTTATGTGGACATATGTTCTCAATTCTCTTACACATATTCTTAAGTTTAGTTCTGGCTCGCATGGTGACTAATATTTTGAGAAACCACCATGTTAGTCAACTTTCCCATCACTGGAAAAAATACTCAACATCCACAACTTAAAGGAGGGCAAGTTTATTTTGGTTCATAGTTTCTGTGGGTTCAGTCCATGATCAGGTGACTCCAAGACAGAAATAGCATGGCAGTGGAGTACTGCAGAAGAAACCTCCTCCCCATCACTGGAACCAGGAAGTAGAGAGTAAAGGAAGGAGGTAGGGACAAGAATATACCCTTCTAGGATACAACCCCAGTGATGGGGTCCTACATCCAGATCCCACCTTCAAACATGAGACCTCTGGGTGACATTTTAAATCTAAACCATAATAACCATTAAACTAGCCTATAAAGTGGCTTCAATCATTTTACATTCCTACCAGTGTATATGATGGCTCCAATCTGTCCCCGTGCTTCCTACCACTTGTCATTGTCTATCCTTTTCATGCATATTTGAATGAGGATGAAATGGTATCACACAATGGTTTGGACTTGAATTTCAGTTCTTTTCAGTACTCTGAAATTGATTCAGTGGTAGAAAAGCAGGGAAGTTCATGATGGTTTTTGTTCCTCTGAATAAAATAAAAAAGGAAGGTGACTAGAATTAGATTCGAAGCTTACTTCATTAGAAGAAAATATTTATGAGAATTATAAAAATGTGCAGCATAACATAAATATAGAAAAATGTGTTGGGTGAGTAGGAAAACAGTGAAGATAGCTTGTAATATGCGATGGCATAGACTAAGGTTTTATAGACTGACTAGTGGTGTGTTAACGCTTTATCTCTGAACCAAAGTAAAATGGAGCCAAAGTAAAATGACAATTTGCTAAATCCATAATGTTCATAAAATTAAAAACCAATTAGAACACTTTATCATTGATCATAGAGTAATTATCTATTCTCTGCATGATCCCTCCAACATCCAGGGGAATCCTACATCTGGATGCAGTTTTTTCATAATGATTCCAGATGATCAGTCAGTCTGGATGATCCATGCCTCTTCTTTGGAACTGACCTCAATGGATATGTTCCCCTGCTTTTCCACTCAGCAGCTGTGCAACTATCTGATATAGGCGTTAAGCACGTATAAAACTGTGCTGCTTCTCCAACCTGAACACTCTTCCTACGACAAGTATCCGACGGCTAACCATTTTCAAAGATTCAAATCCAAACTTGCTGGTCCCTGGCTGATTTTTCTAGCTCCATTTCCCCTCAGTCCTTGATCAAATACAGGGTCACTGGACTCAATATTCTCTCTGTCTTGAAAATCTTTGCCTACAATCCTCCATCTCTTGCTCTGTTACTACTGAGGAAATGTGAACTCCAGTCCTCCAGGCCAAAGCCATATGTCATCAAAAAGATCCTTTTGGAAGGTCCTTAATGCCCCCAGGAATAATTAATTTTTTCTTTTTGCGTGTTACCACAGCACATTGGAAGGAGCCCTTGTATAGAATTTATTATAGTGATTTGTTTATGTGTCTGTCTCCCTCAGTGAACCGTAACTGGTTTTGCAGGAGGAATTGTCTTCAGTTTTATTTGCTCAATGCCCAACACGATGCTGGTAGTCAATCAAAGAACAGTTGCTTCAAATTGATTTCATAAATTGTTCCTGAGTTCTTACTGTCCTGTAAATGCATAGAGGTTTGTCGTCACCACTCCTTAAAAGTAACCCCCTCAACAAAAAGACATTTTTCAGATTTAGCCCAACAACATGCCAACTGCCCATGTGCTCTGGAAATTATGCTTCTATGATTGTCATCTCAGACTACACGGGTTTTGTTCATTGATGCATTTGCTTTAACATTCCAGAAAACTTTGCCGACCAGGTTTTCCTCTGCTTCTGCTTTCCTGACTAGATATAAACTTTCAGGTGGATCTCTGATGAATGCAATCTTGTTTCCTGCTGAAAAAGATGACTTCATTTCTCTGGATTAAAAAGGTAAATTTCAGTTTTAATTCTGCCCTCCATCATATCTACTCAATCTCCTTCCAGGTTGATATCATCTGCAGATGGGATAATAGTGTGAAACAGGTACATTTGCCTGGGTCATGTGTCTAATGCTAAAGAAAAAATAAACAGTGAATGTAAATAGGAAATTTTTGTTTTTCTTTTAATTCAAGATGTTGAAGTATCATATTCCTCTTCCTAAACACCACCAAATCCTCCAAAGATATTTGAAGTTTTCCTTTAGCAAGATTTGGGGAAAATATGCCATCATTTAATATATGTTTATTGTGCCCAATAAATACATTACCCATTGAGCTGCTGATGAGCCCCTGCTGTGACACTCTATAGCACCCTGATCTTCATAATCATAGAGCTTGCCACATTTGATGTGATTGCTTGTATAATTGTCTCTCGCTAGTAAACAGTCTTTAATCCCTATTTTACTCAATATCTCTACATTGCCTAGCTAAAATTTTATTTAAGTCATATTTACTTGGAAATCCTGTATGTCTATGAATACTATATTTTTCGTGTGGTTCCAATATTGGGCCAGGGAATACTGATAACTCCAAGCAGCAGGAGACATTATTTCACAGAAAGTTAAAGCAGTAAGCCGATGAGATCTTTTTTTCTGATAGGACCATTTCCAGTCATAAACTAATTGAGTAATGACTTAATATCAGCAAAATTAAAATATCCCTAAATATAAGCTAACGTATAATAATCTAAATGAAACGTTAATCATTCCAAGGCTTATTATTACCTGTTTCCCTGAATAGTCTCTGTACCTCTACGCTGAAATTCCAGATCAATTGGGGGCATTTTAGGCACTATTCACAAGGTTCTGCTCCTGAAGCACTGGAAGGATCTTATTAGAAGCCACTCACACTCCGAAGGAGGTCTCACAGTGGGAAGTCTAAGGAGAGTCATATGGTGAGAATTCAGTATAATTTGGTTTTTGAAAATTCCACCCTGCAAGACAGCTCCGTGATATAAATATTACTAATTAGCGCTGAACTTCAGTTCCTTCACACAAAATGCTGCATTGCAATTTAAGGGTGCTTAAAATTATCTTAACTTGTCCCATTTGGCATCCTAAACCAGGGTCTTAGCAAATGTAGAGCTGCAGTGTGTAAGAATATGGGTGAGCTTGGTTGTTGACCTGACACCAGGTTCTTAGGTTTAACTCTGCTGTCAGGATGCAACAGCTAATTAGCAAGAGAAACTTCAGGGACACCAAGTCAGAAAAATACAGGAAGTGAAAACTATCAAAACTGTAGCTTTTCAGATATGATTTGCTGCTTAATATACATTCACATAGCAGCCCTAAAGAAAAGTAACTTTTCCACAGCAAAAGCTTAAGAAGCTAAAATGCTGTTCCTGTAGGCTTCTTTCCTGCCATAAAAAATAAAATATGTCTCTATTTCCTGAATCCACTCCATATTTTTAAAAACTTGACATCTATATTTATGTTCTATCAAAAAGTTAATAATATGAAGGATTTATTAGAAATCCTGAGCTTTATTTTTTGAAACAGCACAGCCGTTACTAAGGATTCGTATGCACATGGCATTGAGTCTGAGCTATGACTTGGTCCTGTTTGCTAGAAATTGACAGTTGAAAAGAAACACCAACCCACAAGAACTATGTATCTGCCACTATAAAAAAATGCATAACAGCTAAGAAAATGAAGAAAAATTGGGCTAATAATACACCACAGGGACTTAGAGAAATGGTCAAGAAAAATGTGAATAATGGAGGGAAACGATGAGGCAAAGACAGTAAAAGGACCTAGCCCACTAATAGGTTTAAAAATGATTGTATGTGGTAAATGAGGTCACAGGATGATTCACACATCCCTGCACATTTAGACCACCACCAGATTCTATGTTCATGAATACCAAGGCATCTCCTAGCAGACGATCACTTCAGGCCAGAGTCAAATCCTCCAATGTAATGAACGATTAGCACCTTGTATCATGAGTGGGGTAGACACACATAGACTCCTTGGATATTTCCGTATGGAATCATGTCTAAAGCCTGCCCAGAATGCAACCTGAAGATAGACACCAGAAGTGCTGTCCTTGTTAATATTTGTACATGATACTCACAGCACACAGTGCTGCTACATTGACAGTGGACTCCGTGAAGGGGTACCCAGTTTCGCTGGAGAACCCACTGTGGTTTTGTGTCTAGTTATCTTTAGCAGTTTGGGTGTCTTTGGCTTACTAAGGCATCATCAGTGCAGATGGGGTACACCAACTGTGGGAGGCAATGGAGGTGGCCACACACCCATGAAAGCAGCAGAAGGGCCATGGGAGCACATGCAAAGAGGCCCCATGAACACTGTGGCTTCAGAAGCAAACCCAGGAAGGAGAAGATGATGTTCACCAGATAAAGTCCACAAGGAACGTGTTTGTGAGCACGAGCAAGACCCACTGCAGACCTCTTGAAATTACTGAGTGGGGATGAATTTTGAAAACAAAGTGTTAACTGCAGTGGAGCTCAGGGTGTGGGTTATGAATAGGATAATATGTAATTTATTGTCCACAAAGGCAAGTCTTTGAAAATGAAGGGTTTGTTACTATTGAATATGTCAAGACAGAGACATACACTTCCACTGTTGTGGAAAATTGGGATTTACAGTCACTGCACGAGGGATTGTCACTTTCATCTCTGATTTTTAATGTTTGCAGTTTTGTCCTGACCGTGTATTATTTTTCATTAGCATGATGTACACAATTATGGCCCTTACATAAATAAAAGGGAATAGAGAGTGCCAGGGCAAAGCTAGAAGCATAATGTCTACATTACTAGGGTGTCTCCAGTCCTCTCTCCCCCACCCAAACCCACATCATAGCTCAGAAAATTATGTCTATAAATTATTCATCCCCCACTGGCAACTCCAAAGCAGGCTGCCTTACTTAGAATTAGCATCTTCCCAACAGTTCTGATGTACCCCTACTCTAACTGATGTTACTCTGACCTGCTTTCTGAGACAGTAGTCTTCCAAGGTCCACGGAGACATATGTTAAAATGTTAAAATACTGGGAGTAAAGTTTAGGAACTCAATTCTCCTTTGTCATCGCTTGCCCCACCCCAGCTGTTAAGATGTTAATAGTAGACTATTTCTTTGTAAATACAATACTCATGAGAACAACAGCTTAATTTATAGTTTTCTTAAGTCACAAAGAGAAATTGACTACTATTTTTATATGGAGTTGAGATTTTGTTCTTAGTGAATTCTAACAGGTAATTGGAAATTTCCATTGCAAAGTGCACTTGTTTTGTTTTAAGCTCTAAGTGACTCTATAACTTTTAAACATTGCAGCTTTGGAAGCCTTCTGCTGTCTGAAGGCAGCTACAGGTAGATCTATGAACTATTCACGCATTATCTCAGCCCACTTCCTTGAGCACCTGCCTTTATGAGAAACAATATTTAGCAACTGTCGTGGTTACTTTTCTCATTGCTGAAACAAAATACCTGACATACAAAGGTAAAGCAGCAAAGGCTTATTTCACCTCACAGTTTATAGAGTTTTTAGACCATAGTCAGCTAGCTCCAAGGCAGGGTGGCATGGAAGAAGAGTGTCACAAAGGAAAAAATAGCTCATGGAGTGGCAGGGCAGGCGGAAGGCATCAGCAAGCAAGCCTGCCTTTCCTCTCTCCTGTAATATTCCGTCCAGGTTGTAAGCCTATTAATTGGTGCTGCTTACACCTAGAGTGGGGGTTCCATTATCCACACCTTTAATCCAGTATCACATCCTGAATCCACATTCACACACCCTAATCCAGCCACCTTTGAAACTCCCCACCCATGATCTTGTGAGGCTTCCAGGGGACATCTAGATACAAGCCATAACAGCAACTCAGCTCCCAGTACTTCACAGGAGTGCAAATGAAGTTGAAACAGTTGCCACCTGTGAGGGCAGATAGACCGCCAGCTCCACGACTTTAACTTTGATAGCTCTACAAACACTGAGTGGAAGGCCAAAGGCAAGGTCCAGCAGGAGAAGTAGCTATCTGTTTTGATTTAAAACCACTACTGATAGACTTTCTACAAATTCTTTTTGTTACTAGTCCTGGTGTGTTTTGTTTACAGGAGTATCCTCAGGGCCTAGAACAGTGTCTGGCATAAAGTAGGAATCAAAAACATTTAATGATAAAAGAAAATCTTTATCTTTAAAATGGAGGTACTAATAGTAGCTGTATCCAGGTATGATATTTACCTGGCTCCCATCATATAAATAAATACAATGTCACAGGGTTGTTGTGAGGATTGTACAAGTTAATGACGTTTTTCAGGAACCTGGCACATAGGGTAGCAAGAGGTCAAGGTTCACCTCCAGGATGGTTGGGGAATAACACAGGAGCCCAGTAGGGAGTACTCCTGAGTCCTACTTGATTGTGGGAAGGACATGCCACGAATGTTGTAGTGCTGGCTCCATGGGTCTACACTTGAACTTACCTAGGAGGTGGCATGAGATGTGAGGAAAGTGTTCACAACAGAAGCAAGACTGCCAGTTGCCCCCTACAAGCTTGTTTACAGTTGAACCACCAGTTGGCTACTCTCTTGAATATTCTCTCTCTTAAATATTCAGGTTTTTATTCTCTGTTAAAATGCAAATACACCTTGTTTTTTGTTTTGTTTTTTTTTTTTTTTTTGGTTTTTTCTCCGGTACCGGGAACCGAACTCATGACCTTGCGCTTGCCAGGCAGGCGCTTTTGCCGCTGAGCTAAATCCCCAGCCCCGCAAATACACCTTGTGAGAGGTCAGTATTAACTTATCATCAGTAAGTGGCATGGATATCATCTGCACGGAGATACTGTTCTCTAAGTGAAGAAATAGCAAACTTCTGAAAGAAGAAGCCACATGGCAGCTGTCGTAATTACATTTTCTCACTGCTGAGACAAAATACTCAGCATCCAAAGTTAAAGGAGGAAGAGTTTATTTTGGCTCGCAGTTTGTAGAGGTTTCAGTCCATGATTGGCTGGCTCTGAAGCAGTGTGGCATGGCAGAGAGGTATCTCAGAGTAAAAGACAAGCAGCAGCAGCAGCAGCAGCAGCAGCAGCAGGAGCAGCAGCAATATGCAACAACCAATAAGCAACTTTCAATCCCTTATACCTTATCCAGTCTACCCACGCTTAGGGCAGGTAACACTCACACTCATAACCTTAGCATCACATTCTTGATCCCAGCATCACACAGTCTAGATCCAACTGCCTCTGAAAAGCCCCGTTTATGACTGCACGTGGCTTTGGGGGTACATCTAGACACAAGCCATAACAGCAGCTAAATTTTTATGATGAAGCTGCAACATTGTCAGAAATTGGGACAGTGGTCAAGAAGTACAGCCTCATCCTTTCAGGGCAGAGCACTGTAGTAGAGAGAAGCTGGGTGTGTAAGGGTGGAGAGAGCAGGGTGAAAGCAGAATAGATACACAGTCTCCCTGACGCAGAAATCTATTATCCACTGGGAACTTGTGTTGCAAAGATGGAAGGCGCAGCTTTATTCTCAGAAGGCTTTTCAACTTAGCTGCCCAGTTCTTTTTCTTTTTTAGCACATGTATCAATTTAGGGTACAGTGCATGGTGATCTTTGGTTAGGTTTACATGTATCTGAGAATCAAGTCCCTTGCAAAAGTTGAGTTTTAATTCATGCTATCTGTGCATTTTGTAGCAATTCTTATACTTCACATTTGTAAAATGAATTATACTATATATAGATGATGTCTATATTATAATATGACATCTATAATACTTACGTATAGTTGACTTGGTCACTAGGTATAACCTGTATAAAAATTGACTGTAATACAGTAACTCTAAGAGATATATAAGCATACAGTACTAACTCCATTTTATATATGAAAAGAATAAAGCACAGAACATTAAGATGTGAGGACAGTGTCGGAAGACTCTAGAGATGATGACATTTTTGTTGGTGGATGGATTTTGGATGGTTGTTGGAGAATGACATTTTTGTTGGTGTTTCATTCACTGTTAGAGCAAAAATACAAACCTTGGCTTTTTGATTTCATGTTTAATAGGGCTATTCAAAAAAAAACCACACTTGGCTACTTCTCTATCACAAATGAATTTTAAAATGTTTCAGGTTTTACCATTTTTCTCTTTATTAAACATACTAAGAGGAGAGCAAAGAAGTTTTCCCTCTGAAACAGTAGTTCTAAAAGATATGCAAAATAATCTCAGATGTGGAAAGAAAGTATTAGGGCTTTCAGTTTTATATCACTAAGTAATCCTTTCCCATATATAAAAGCATATATACACATATAACAATAAATATGTATAATTTATAAGTAGGTGCACTTAAAATATAAAGACACATGAATTTTTGTTAATTATTTTCTTTTAAACATAGGGCTTCAGGCTCAAAAAATCTGGAAACCATTGCTTTTAACTGGTAATTACCTCCCCTAAAATATTTTGCTATTTGTGACTAAGTATACTTCTTTTGTCTCATTTTATCTTAGTGCAATGGAGTGTGACAACAGGCTCCTGTGGTCAGAATAACAGAAGCTTTGAAAGAGGAAAGTCTGGAGGGATCAATTTGCCTAACTCCTTCATTTGACAGGGAAAGAAACTGAGGCTTACAGGAGTTAAAGGATTTCCCAGGCTGACAAGTTAAGGGTGAGCTCAACAATATGGGAAACGGATGAAAAAATCCAGTTAATGCTTAGCCCGTGGTAATGTGTCATGTGCTGGCTTGCAGAAATTAAATCTGTTAATAATCCCCAAACCTTATTTTAGAAGTTTTAAATGCCTTACCTATCAAACCTTTTGCTAAAGGTGATATGTAATGGCTTTGTTTCACTGGGTACCCAGGAATGTCTGCGCTGAACAAAAATGCCATACATATACACATACATACATGCTGGGTATCTGCTTACATTATAAATACATACATGAGGAATATATACAACTCTTTAATTACGTACATCCATTGACTCAATCAATTAGATTGAAACAAACATACTTCCTTGCCTGTTGTAAAGAAAGGAAAAAATATATCTTCCAATAGAAAAATAGTTACTTACTCAAAATCCACTGAATCTTGAAACATTAGTTTGCTTCTGAAAGGGTTTTCCTCTCAGAATTTCAGACCAGACCAAGATTGGACTCTTATATACTAAATTACA
Organism: Chinchilla lanigera; assembly: GCF_000276665.1. Lineage (NCBI taxonomy): Eukaryota > Metazoa > Chordata > Mammalia > Rodentia > Chinchillidae > Chinchilla > Chinchilla lanigera. The sequence continues at coordinate 8,403,986 of NW_004955432.1, forward strand.
TTTTTTCATTCTGTTTCTGAACCCTGTCTTTTCTTCTAGTGATTTGGCCAGGTATTTTATTACCAGTGCCTAAAGAGTTCTTTTATTGAAGACCATAATCTTACGAAGATTATGGTGGGTAAGAGTAGTTCTCTTTTATTGCACTCAAATTTTCTAAACATGGAACCCATCACTGTTTACTTCAGAATCATTTTTCCCATTTGAAAGTGAAGCAAAGCAAAGCGATGCACCCCCAAACCACCATCACCAACAAGAAACCAAAGAGTGTCTTTATTGGAAAACTGAGAGCATTTATAGATTTATTTGGGAAGAATTGACTTTTTTGTACTAAGCCAGTTTTTCTCAAAATAGAATGTTTAAAGTTTTTCCAACTGGTGTGAATCTTTCCATTTATTTAGTCACTTCTATTCCCTGAGCAATTTTTGTTGTTGATGTTTGTTTTGCTTTTTGTTTTACCATTCTATTATTTTTTCCAGCTGGCTGCACATTATACACAAGAAAGCTGTTGACAATTGTACACATCATGTAATCTGATATTCATTACACTTTCTTTTTCCTTATAACAGGTTTTTAGTTGATTCTCTTGGAGGTTTCCACAGGAGCACCTATCTCATTCATGAATAATGACTATACTGGATCTTTCCAGTTTTTATTCTTCATATTTTGTTCTTTTATATAACTGTATGAACTGCTTCTAGAGCAATCATTTAATTATGCCTCAGCTGTTTTGTTTTTTTTTTTTTTGTTTGTTTGTTTGTTTGGTTTTTTTTTTTTTTTTTTTTTTTTTTTCCGGTACTGGGAATCGAACTCGACCTTGTCCTTGCCAGGCAGGCACTGTGCCGCTGAGCTAAATCCCCAGCCCCCTGCCTCAGTTATTGACCATTTAGATTTTTTCCATTCAAATATTGCTGTAGTGAATATTTCTTTGAGCAGAATTTAAGCAGTTTGGTTGTTTCCTTGGGATAGATTCCTAAAAGTGTAGTTCTTGGAGTCAGAAAGTTTATCACATGTTGTCATCTTAGTTGCCCAGAGGGCTTTATAAGTTACAGCTGTCAGCTTCCCCACTGCCCTCAACGCAGGAATTCCCAGCACAGATGCACTCTTCCCATCCTGTCCTCTGCATGCTTTCCCTTTAGTGCCTGCTAAAGAGGTGTCCGGAAATTCCAAGTAAGGCCTTTGAGAATCAGATCAACTCAAATCAAAATCAAACACAGAAACATAAACATACTACTCAAATAACCAACTCCAGTAGTCAGTTTGGAATGGAAATTTGAATGATTTGGAGATGATTTGCTCTTCATGCACTCTACCTGTGAATCATCTCAGACTCCTATACCTCATTTTTCACATTCTAAAAGCCAGTCATAGCACACAACTGTAATCACAGCACTCTGGGAGGCTGAGATAGGAAGACTGCAAATTCAACCCCAGCCTGGGCAACTTAGTGAATTAGCAAGACCCTCTCTTCAGGAGGAGGGGGAAAGCTGAAGATAAGCTCAGTGTGAAGGGCCTGGGTTCAACCCCAATGACAACAATAATCACAACAGCCACTAAAACCAGTAGGTTTTACCACCTCTGTCCCTCTGTTCTTTAGTCTGTGTCCCTACTGTTGCTGTTGTCATTTAGAAGCTCGCCTTCTCTTGCCTGGACAGCTGTAATACTATGGAACTTTACATCCTCTGCTCAGCCCTATCTTCACTCCTAGTCAGAACACTTCAGTGAGGAGTATTCCTTAGGATGATCACCATCTTCCTGCCCAGCATCCTGTTCCTTTGCCCCCTCACCTTCTCCTCTCTGGCCCAATGACACCACTTCTCATTCCTGACAACCTGAAGTTCCAAGTCTCTGAGCTTATGCATGAGCTACCCACCTGCAGCACTGTCCTCCTTAGCAGCTTGCATTCACCCACAAAATCCTTTGTATCCTTTAAGAGCCAACTCCAGGGCCACCTCTGCCTCCAGTGTCATCTTTCTCCTCACCCTCCAGGCCAACCGATCTCATGGGGGGCTACCCATAGAATATGGTAGTATTCTTGAGGTTATTTTGTGTTTCCTTGCCAGGGTTCTTACATAAGTGAAGTAAAAATTGATGAAAATTGGCAGAGACTGGCTTTTCTCCCTGCGCTTGGTGAATTATATTGGTTTAATGTGACTTGAAGGTTATTCCGTACAAATCTATTCCCACCGTCAGTATAAACACAGAATTGGCATTGCAGAGGAGGCCTCTAACTCGAGCTAGGGGAGGGATGTTTAAAAGGTAAGAGTCGACTCTGCTCTCTCATGCCTGCAGGCGCTTGCCTGGCTGACTGTTAATGATCACCTTAGGCCCTGAAGCACAATGATGAGAGACCCCCAGTGACTACTGCAACTTCACACAAAGCTTTTGGTTTTCCTTTTGGGAGGGCTCGGGGAGAGATTCAGACATTCCGCAAGCTAGTTTGATAGAAAGGTAAAATCTTAGGGCTGGAAGGAGAGGGGGGTCAGCATGTCATCTAATCCAGCTCTTTGCTTCCAGAAACACCGGAGGAACTAACCAACCCCTCCTGTTTCTAAAGGTCCGTGAGAATGAAAACTCTTTGTTCATCCTCGCCAGCACTTGTCAGCCTCACCTGCGAGGAATTCCTAGGTCTCACTTCCTGTCCGCCTGCTACTCATTTCCTCTTTTCTAGCTCCATTGCCAATGAGCAGAAGAAAAATTGGTCAGCTGCCTCGACGTGACTGGTTCAGTATCTCCCCTGTACAGAGACTCTAGAGAGCAGAATCTTTCCTGAATAAGCGTGTTACATGATCACATGCTTCTCATTGATATCCAAAGAACCTCCGTCTGATTCATATTCTGCCAAGGTGAGGGTGGGAGTGGGGAGAATCTCAGCTGTCACCCAGGCACTGGGGATTCATTGAGGAAGTACAAGAGATGTTCCCCTCACACATCTGGGGGCCAACTTTGCCTTTTGCAATGCAGTTGCCCTCCGCAAACTATTCCCAAGCAGACCAGTTTATTCCAAATTCCAGCACAACTATCTGTTAATACCCACAGAGATGCTCAGAGCCAGTTAACCATCTACGAGCGGTGGAGGTGTTCTTCTTTTTTTAGTCATTGTAAAACAGAGACAAAACTGCTAACACATGTTTCTGTTGCTAGCCCTCAGTCTTATCACAGTTTGAAGCTGTAGAAAATCAATTACGTGCTTTGAATTACTCCCCTTCCTGGCACAAAAGCATCTCTTCATTCTTTCAGGATAGTGAACACTTTGCAACGTCTACCACTAACAGCCTGTTAGGATTCTCTGCTAAATGAATGTAGTACAAATAAACCAAACAGAAGGCCGGTGGAATGCTAAACATCTCCACTTTCCTCTGTTGTGGCCTCCTTGCAGCTTGGGACCATTCTGCCCGGCTGCTGCAACATCTGGACAGCATTCGAGGTTGTTTCTTAAGGACATAAGCGTGCACCTCCGGTGAATTTCAACTTTCAACATCTCTCTGGCTCTAATCTATATTTAATGTTTTATGACTGGTAGTCAAAGAAGCTTCAGCTAAATATCAGGTTGGAATGAAAATGATCCTTGGGAGAACATTGACTTCCAGCGTGCGCCAGCAAAGTGTCTGTGACAGCGGCTTTCCCTGGAGACTTGTTGCCCGTTCTCTTGCAGTAATAATAATTACGCCTCATGATTGCTGTGCCCACATAATCAAAGATCACTTCATCAAATGTGATGCAGGGAGTGGGGGGGAAACTCCACTCCTGACTGGATGTCAGTCACAGAGAGCAGCACCCCTAGGGACTCCCAATCTCCTGCTTGTCCTTTCCAGCTCTGTATTTTTAGCATTGTGTGGTGCCCTATTCTTCTCCATGCAAATGATGTGTAAATCATGCCCTGCAGAAGGCACGTGTGGTGAGCCGGAGAGGGTGGCGAGGGAGGTGGGGGCTGGTGTATTCTTCTCCCGTGGCCCCCTCCCCAACCTACCGCAGGGATTTCTCGCATGGAACATAATTACATCTGTGCCATATGGGCTCATTTATATTCTATTACAGGTTAAGCTAATACGACTCAGAAATATGCTAAAAATACCTCAAAGTATTCTAGAGCTGTCAAAACACTTGTCATGTCTTGCTCATTCGTTTGATTGCTAGTGTTTTTTATTTTTGTTGGGAGATTCAGAGAGCCAGGAAAGCTCGCTGGCGTGCTGCTGTCCAGTCTATAAATATGGTTTAATTTCCTGTATTATTGCGATCTCTGGGCTTGTAAAGCAAAGATCTTTCTTTATAATCCTGGAATGGCCCCAAGACATGGGCACTGAAGTCCCTGTACTTGTAGATTTTAATTTCCCAAGAGATAGAAAATACAGATTTCAGATGTGCGGTTTTGTCAGCTTTAGAATATTTCTTGTCTTTGTTTGATGTAATTATTCATTGTGATAGAGAAACACCTGCAGTGGCTGACACGCCAGAGACATGTGCTTCTTGAGTTATAAGATTTGGTTGGATGTCAGGCAAATCTCGTCAAGATTTCATATGTGGCATGGTAATGAGAAATACAGCTTCTAATGAATAATGAGTTCAACAGTGATTTACAGGGGCATGTTATATTGTTTTTATACAGTGATTAAAGTCCAGTAATTCACTAATTTCTACCATCTGTTTGCAAAAAGTAGGTTTTTCTTGTGTAAACTCTTCATTTAACACTTCATTTATGTAATTAATTTTTTCATTCTTACTATCTTCAAATATTAGTGGGATTTTAAAAATTAGTCTTGGGAACAGAACAGCAAATGCAAATATTTAATTGTCCATGCTTGACAAGCAGTACTTCTAAAGTTTTTAAGGTACTGATCTCATCAACCATCAGTTAAATACATAGACCATTTAGCTGAGAACTCAATCTGTACAAGAACACCCTTTGCTGACTTGCTAATCACCATTCTGTGCTAGCTGGTTGATGCAGTGGTTACGATTGCCTGGGTTCCAGTCTCAACTTGGCTACTTTATTTTGGCAAATTCCAGTGTATCTAATGCGCAGTTCCTTCATCTATAAAATAAGCCTAATAATGGTAGCTATCCTCATGGGCTTGAGGGAGGTATTAAGCAAGATAATGTAGTAAAATACTAGACACACTGTCTGGCATAAGGTAATAGCTTGGTAAGTAGTAGCTACTATTTTTACTGGTGTTGATTTTAGTTTTAGCATGAACAGTTTCCTTATATAACTTATGTTCCTTATATAACTTTTAATTTAAAGAGTATGGTTTTGTTAATCTCGTATTTGTTGCATGAAACTTCTTAGATCATGCAGGTCAGAGGTTCTCCGCATCTTTGGTTCACACAAACTTTCTTACTCTATTTAGAAGCAACAGATATTTCAGGAACTAGCATGAGAAGAAATTTTAAAAACTCAGTGTTAATGCACAGAAGACAAGGTTTTCTATTTAACATACAATTTTGAACTACTTGTATGTATTTAGAACTGTTCTGGATTTAAATATCTGGATTTGGGCATCGGAAAAGTTACATTTCAATAAGGATGCATTTCAGTTTATAGAAAGCAAGGAACTGAGCCAGTAACTATAGCCTAGCTTTTAACTTTCACTTCTTTAAACCATTAGCATTGAGCTATTTGAGACTGTAAAGGTGTGTGTGTGTGTGTGTGTGTGTGTGTGTGTGTGTGTGTGTGATGAGCAGATGTATATAAAGGAGAGAATCTCTACTATAGACATATGTGCACAGGAGAATCTAGCCTTGTGGTATTTATTATAGTGTTCCCACATAACCTCATGACTAGCTGAGTCATGTCCTCTACTCTGTAGGACTGAGATCCAAAATATCTTGCAGGTCTTTTCTTCATCATCAGGAAAATTATACTACCTTAAAGGTAGAATGAAATTACTTCTAAAAAGGGCTATGAGCTGCCTTGCCACATCAAACTTTCTATTTTTTTGAGCTAAAAGCATAATGTAAATTTGAGTAGAAATAGGGGTTTTCTTTTTCAATGTCCTTGGCTTTGTAGTTAGGAACAGATGCAAGGTCAAAGTGTGACATGGGTAACCTTTTATGGGTAAGCATTGCCTCCCCATACCTGGTCAGGCTGTAGGCCCTGGGTTTTCAGACAAGGGTTCCAAAGGTTTGGAGTCTTCCAGCAGAGCACCATGATTCTAGAGCCTACTAGCCTATGGAATTTCATGCTTAAAAACAATATTTTTTAGCCTTCCAAAATATTTCTAGCTAAATCCCCAGCCCTCTCGAAAAATTTATACAGAGACTTTTCTACAGAGAAGATTAGACACGCAAGATTTCCATGGTCATAGTTTGATCCTATTTTCTTTTTTAGTTTTCTCTTGTCAAATGTATGCAAATTTCTTTCCAATAGAAATAAAGGTTTTCCTTTCTAACCTTATATATTCAAGTTAAAACAGTCAGTGAGATTGTCAAGATGAGGTTAATGATTCTATAATGTCATTTTCATTTTGAATCAAATGTCATATGAGTCAATCCTAAATCTTTTCTTATCCTATTTTCCCTGACCTTTTTCTGTAAAGCTGCTGAGGATGTTAAAGACTAGTAGACACCTACTCAACTGAGAACCACCCCTCTCCAATAAAGTTTCCCTCAACAGAACAGAAAAAAAATTATTTAGAAAAAGCAGGGAGCAATATTTTGAGGAATCTCTGCACTGCTTTCCACAGTGGTTGCAACAGTCTACACTCCCACCAACAGTGGGAAAGGGTTTGTTTGTCCCCACAGCCCTTCCAGCATTTGTTATTGATTGGTTTCTTCATAATAGTCATTCTTTCTGGGGTGAGATGGAATCTCAGCATTGTTTTAATTTGCATCTCTCAGATGATTAGTGATGTTGAACATATTTTCATATATTTATTTGCTGTTTATACTTTATCTGAGAAGTGTGTATTCATCTCAGATGCCCATTTCTGGACTGGATATTTAAATTTGGGTGGAGTCTGATTTTTTTGAATTCTTTATATATTCTAGATAGTAATCCTTTGAGGAACAACTGGAAAAAATTTTTTTCTTACATTGTGGGTTGTCTTTTCACACTCTGTTGGTGGTTTCTCTTGCTGTACAAAAGCTTTCTAGTAAGATGAGATTCCAATTGTTGATTCTTTGTGATAGTTCCTGTGTGATCAGGGTTTTATTCATAAAATCCTTGCCTGCACTGATGTCTTCAAGAGTTTTACCTATTCTATCTTCCAGCAGATTTAATGTTTATATTCTAATATTTAGATCTTTGATCCAATGCAATTTTAGTTTAGTGCATGGTGAAAAATATAGGTCTAATTTTAATCTTTGGTATGTGGAAATCAGTTTTTCCAGCACCATTTATCAAAGAGGCTGTCTTTCTTCTAGTGAAGGTGTTTGTTACCCAGAATTGCCTTTGTTATTCTAGGTCTCTTCTGGTTCCCAATGAATTTTAGTATTATTTTCTCTAATTCTGTGAGATATGCTATTGGAATTTTAATCAGGATTGCATTAAAACTGTATAACAGTTTGGAAGTACAGCCATTTTCACTATATTGACAAAGAGGCCAAACACCTTCACTAGAAGAAAGACAGCCTCTTAGATAAATGGTGCAGGAAAAACTGATTTCCACATGCCAAAGATTAAAATTAGACATATATTGGTCCTTCCTACTCAAGAACAAGGGATGTCTTTCAATTTTCTGATATTCTCTTCAATCTCCTTTTTCAGAGTACTGTAGCTTTCAATGTAGAAGTTTTTTACTTTCTTTGTTAGATTGATTCCTAGGTATTTCATTTTTTGGATGCTATTGTGAAAGGTATTATTTCCCTAATTTCTGTCTTACCTAGCTATTCCCCTTCTTAATAAATTAAAAGCATCTTACCACAGCAATATACACATGTATGTTTATAGTGGCTCAATTTGTAATAGCCAAATTTTGGAAACAACCCAAATGCCCATCAACTGGTAAATGGATAAAGAAGATGTGTTGTCTTTTTTTTTATACCATGGAGTACTATTCTGTTGTAAAGAAGGATAAGCTCAAGATATTTCTAGGCAATGAATGCACCTTAAGATCATACTCTTAAGTGAAATAAATGTGTAAATATTGCATTGTTTCTCTGCTGTGAGAAATTGAAAGTGTAAATAAGGACTGAAATGTATAAGAGGTATTGTGAAATAGGAAGAAAATGTTCCAATGGGGAGGGAAACAAGGAAGGGTGGAGGGGAAAGGAAGAAGGGAAAAGTAAAAGAGATGGGAAAAGAAGCAAAAATGGATACAAAGCTTTTGTAAATGGAGAGGGGAGGAGTGGTTGAAGGGAGGGGAGGAGATTGGGGAAAAAAGAATCAAGGTATATCATGTACAGGTACAAATTCTCTACAATGAATATGATCATTATATGTATCTAAAATGTATCAATAAAATCTGATAAAAAAACTGGGAACAAAAGTAAAACAAAGCAAGACAATTGTTGGGTACAGAAAGACAAACACAGGTATAGTTTGTTTCTGGAGTGAGAAAAGTGTATGTATGTGTATCTATTCACTTTTAATTTAGGGTTTGTTTGGAGGGGTTGATACAGGGTGTCGATGTGTAGCTCAAGCTGAGCTTGAACTCACTGTGTAGCCCAGGTGGCCTTGAATTCTCAGTGATCCTCCTCCCTGAGCTTTCCGAGCACTGGGATTACAGGCGTGCACCACCAGGCCTGGATATTTTCTTTTAATTTGAACTAGACTTAATCAGAAATTTAGAATTCACTGATATTCTCTTGAAACATTTTCTAGCTAGAATGTGTCTCACTAAGGGACGAAGACCCCACAGGAAAAGCCTTAGTGTCTTGACCCTGCCCTGGATGGCAGCTGCCTCCACTAAAGCAACCTAAATTGGGACCACTCTGGCTGCCCACACCGGGCCTAGGTGCTTCAGAGCAACAAATGTAGTTGCCATTTTACTATGTCTTCTGCAAAAAACATTTGTTCTTTCTAGAATAAAAGATCATTTCAAACTTTAATATACATTTTAAAAACTTTTGGACAAAGGAACATGTTCTGAGCGTCTCAGCTGACTGAAAAAAATGTGTTATGTGGCGTACCCTCTGAAAATGAAAGAAAATAAAAAACTTAACCATGAAACTGTGTCACATTTCATGTAACTTAAGTAAAATAACATGCAGAAGACAATCTGGCAGCTGTGATCATATATATATATATGTGTATGATATGTCAAAAATCAAAAATGCTCAGAAAATTTAATACACTAGAGATAACTTAATGTCTACTTTTTCTGTTTTCATTGGATTTTGTTAATATATCTTTCCTGGTTTTTATTTTGTAAGAAATTTAGAAAGTGACAAATGATAAAAGATAAAAATAAATTTTATACAAAAATAAACCCAGTTGACATTTTATTTCCTTCTAGTCTTTTCCTCATGCATGAGATATGTTTTAAAATAATGGGATTGGTACTTCATACAGAGTTATATATTAAAGTTATATATCTTGAATTTCCCCTTTCACATCCTTTCATCATTTCCTCATACCCTAAATATTTTCCCCAAATTTTATTTCTAATATCTGCATAACACTCTACTGCACAGTGGTACCGTAATTTGCTTGTTTAACATTGCCCTTTGGGATTTCAACTTCTTGGTAACTTCAGTGATCCTGTCAGTGCCAGGTGTTCTCAGATCCTGATGCCTTTTTCTTTGAGGTGTTTTCCCCCTACGTAGCCACCCAGTCCCAAAGACAGGCTGTGCTGGCCTAGGTCATTCTGCTTTCTCCATGTCTGGTTGCTCACTTTGACCAACATCTCCTGAACTTTCAGACTGCCCGCTCTAGAGCTCAGACTATACTAATCAGATCCCACTGGGACCTCCACGTTTTCAGGCACATTTCACCGTCCTGTCACGCCCTGGTTTCCTTCCTGACCCCTCCCGGATTCCATCCACATGATTATTCTCAGTTCTATTTTCTTGCCTCTCTCCTGATTTATCATGTTAATTTGACAAACCCTAATGCTGTGTAGATCTAACTCTGCCCACTCTGTATGTGTACCTCGGCACCTTCCGTGGCTTGCAAGCGAAAGAACACCACCGTGCTTTTTGGTTTCATAAGCAAAAGCTCAAGTGATCCCTTTGTGCTCACATGAACGATTCTTTTCATCTCTTGTTCATTTTCTCATCCATCTACTGTCCATATGATACTTCCCTTCTCTCTTCACAAGCCTCTCCACCACTCATGGCTGTCACCTTAGCTGATGGTATTGCATTTTTTCTTCACCGAGAAAACCAAAGCAATTAGAAAAGGAATTCCCCTGATTCTTACAATCATTTCTCTACAATCACTACATCCTTTCCCTCATATGCTGCTTTTCCCACTGTAGATGAGATCTCCCTGTTTCTAACCAAAGCCAGCCCATCCCTCCACCTATGCACAGGTCCCTACCTTTCTCATCTACTTGAGGATACTTCAGTGACAATCACCCTCCTCATATTTATTGCTGAAATGTCTAGTCTCCATTCTATCATTCCAAGTAGCATACAATCACGCTGTTCTCTTCCCTTTCCTTATAAGCTAAGGAAAGCTTTGTTTATTTATTTGGATTCTTTGCTGCACAAAGTGTTGAAAGGGATGTCTCTTTTTGCCATTTCTAATTCTGCTCTTTCCTCTCACTTCTGAAATCTTTCCCATCAAGCTTTGCTTTCTTCCCTTACTTCACTGAATTGGCTCTTGTCAAGATGATCAGCAGACTTTGTTGCTAAATCCAGTGGTCAGTTCTCACTTTGTAATGTTGCCTGAACTTTCTTCATTGAGCTCCTGGACCAACACACTCTCTTAGATTTCTCCTACATTGCCAGTGTCTTCTTTTCAGCTTCACTTGCTGGCTTCTGCCCTTCTCCTGACCTCTTAATGTTGGAGATCCCCAGTGTTCAGTTCTTGGTCCTTTTCTTCTCTTTCTGTGCTTGTTTCCTTGGTCACTTCATCTAATTTTTGAATTTTAAAATCACTAAATATCTAGATTCCTAAAGTGACCTCTTCTGTCCAGACATTGCTGCTGATCTTCAGGCTTACACATAGGTGCCCACCAATGCCTTCACTTCGTGTCTCAGACTAAACATGTCAAAAACAGAACTCCTGCTATGGCCCAATACTTGTACCTCTGAGAGACATCCCCATTTCAGCTGATGCAAACACTACCTTCGCAGGGCTGGGGTAACAACCTTCACAGGATCCTTGACTTACGTTTCTCATGCTTTACATCCTATTAATCAGGAAATCCTATTCCAAAATGTGACTGTTTCTCTATTTTTCAACACTATCTCTGCCACTACCTTTTCTGCCCCATCGTCACCAACTTCCTCTCCTATTTCTCTGTTTCCTCCTCCCTGCGACCATCTATTTTCAGCACAGATACCAAAGTGACCCATTTAGAACTAAATTTTACCAAGTTACTTTTCTGTTCAGGATCTTCTAATGCCTCTCAAGTTCTCTTAGAGTGAAGTCAATACTTTTTACAATGTTCTATAGAGCCCTGTATGTTCTAAAACCAGTACCTGTCTAATCCTTCTCTCTGCCTGATTCACTACACCTCATAGCTACAGTGGTGGCTCCCTTTCTTGCTCCTCAAACATGTTAGGCAACTCCCACCTCAGGGCCTTTGCACTGACTATTTCTGCCACTTTATGCAAACATCTCAATAAAGCCTGCCCTGGGCACCTTATATTAAATTATACTCCAATACCTCCTGTTGTCCTTATTCTCCTCACCTCTCCTTGTTCTTTTTTTTCCTTATTGCATGAAAAATCTTTCTGCATCAATGGGAAGTTTCTAACAAGCTACATAATTTAACTTACATAATATGTCCACATCTATTATCACCATTACTACCTGAAATGTAAGATCCTATAGTCTTTATTTTGTGCACTGTGTTAGTCTAAATTCTGAGAACAGTGCCTGGCACATAGGTGATTAGAAATATTTCTTTAAACAGTTTAACAAATAAGCCTCTTCATAAATAAAAGGCACACATTTTAAACATATGTTGAGTTTTACTTCAGTTAATATCTCTTAGGCAAACTGTGCTTTCTGAATTCAAATCCAATTTCTTATTTTGGCTTGGATCATCGTATTCAAAGCCTCACCTTTCCCATCCTTTGGGGAAGACGACTTTCAAGAATGTGTTGATGATGGATAAAGTGAGATGGAATAGCCAAGCACTCTGAAAAGTAAAGCAAAGAATTATGGCCACCATCTGGATATTTTAGCTACGAGAACTCCTAAAGCCCTGTCATCCAGTGGAATATATAACTCCCCGTAGAAACACTTTCATTTGTGGGTTGCACCATGGACAGTGATGGGTTGGACTGGGCATAGTAGGGGGTTGGCACAGAAAAGGAATGGATAGTAAAATGGTGGGAAGACAACTGTGCTAGAAAAGGCATTGAGGACCTCTCTCCTAAATGACCATCCCTGTGGGTCACATGTTGGAACTGACCTTGCTTTTCTGACTGAGAAAATGGTGTTATGTATTCACTGCACAAAATAGACACCATGACAGTAATCTTACCTCAATCTGAAACAGTGTGTAGTTCCATCACTAGGTTGGTTTGTTTTTAAACCACATTAAGTTTGTTTGAACTTCTCCCTGACCTCATGATACAGAGCATGAGCTAATTTTATTTTCTACTCCAAACACACTGGTCTGGTGAGGAAAACCAGTGTGGTTTAAAGGATCTTTTTTTTTTTTTGGAACGAGGAATTGAACTTATAACCTCATGCTTTCCAGATAGCCGCTCTGCCCCTGAGCTATATCCCCAGCCCCAAGAGATCCCTTTCAAACATGAAAGCATTTGAATCCAGTTAGGGAGACAGGAGGAGGGGCACCAACTAAACAAACACCTGAGCTAGTCAGGGATCACTCAGAAATAGGGATCAGATTTTCCCAAGGGGTGGTTTTACTAAGGAAAGAGCTTGCCTGCGGAAAAGGGAAGCAAAACTGCCTGTAGGAAACTAGTTGTTTTGCAGCCATTTTTGTTCATTTTCTCCTGACCTGCTTAAATGAGAGTGTCTTAGCTAATTTTCTTGTTGCTGGAACAAAATCCCGGACACTCACAAGTTAAAGGAGGAAAGGTTTATTTCAGCTCACAGTTAGTAGAGATTTCAATCTATAGTCATCTGGTTCCAGAGCAGGGAGGGATGCCAGAGGAGCAACAGTCCATGGCAGGGCAGGCAGGAGGCAGCAAGTGGCAAGCCTCCCTTTCCTTTTTATTCCATCCCAGGATACAAGCCTATTGGTTGGTGCCACACACCCCCAGGTTGACCTTCTCATTATCCACACCCAGAACTATGCTAAACCAATCAGTGAACTAATTTAGTTATCACACGCCTTTAGTCCATATTTACACATCCTAAATTCAGCCACCTTGGAAAAGCTCCACCTATGAGTGCTTGAGGTTTTAGGGGAATATCTAGATACAAACTGTAACACAGGGTTTTCTATTAGGTTTTACCCCAACTGGCCTGAAATACTGAGAAGAATTTTTTTTTTTTTTTGTCTTTTTGAGACAGGGTTTCACTATACAGTTCAGGAAGGTCTTGACCTCAGAGTGATCCTCCTTCAGCCTTCCAAGTCCAAGTCCTTGGATTATACATGTATGCCACCCATCCAGCTCCTGAGAAAAAATATATAGTGAAAGGATGGTTGGTGAGGAAATTAAGCAACCTAACCATTCTTCTCCTTTAATACTGTCATATTTTATTGATTTAGGGAAACTAGGAAAGTAAAAAAAAAATATTTCATCAAAGCCTCACCAAAAATGCTCAGGAGCAGTATGTAGCCAGGGGAGAGAGTATAGGTTTCTCAGGAAAGCAGAAAAAGCTGACAGATAAGGAAAGAGATACACAGAATGCTAGAATGGATGTGTGTTGGTGGGGTGATACTGCAATTTATAACAGAAGAGTCAGCCATCATTTTATTGAGAAATATTTAAGCCAAGATCTACAGGAAGGGCAGTAAAGACCCAGTAATGGAAACATGTAGTGTTTTTGAAGAATATCAGGATGCTGTGTGGCTCCAGCTGGGTGACCTGATTTATTTCTCCTTGTAGTACTCAGTACCATGTGACATGTTTATTGTCCTCCTCAGCTAGAATAGTGTTAGCACAAAGTAGGCACTGCAGTGGGTGCTGTGCTTTGTCATCTAGATCCTTTTCCAGGAATGAAGGCTCCCAGGAGTGTGGCCAAAGGAGAGCTTTCACCTGTTAACCTTCATTGGAGATTATCTACAGCCAAGAAAATTGCACATGGTCACCCCTTCTTCCTGTCTGCAAGAGTTGATCATACAGGAGGAGAAAGGTCTAAATATCATGCTCCAACCTGAGGCAGATCTGAAGGACCACACAAGTCCTGGAATTCCTCATTAAGACTACATCAGAGCTTAACTTAAGAGAAGACGTTCTCCAGCAATTATTAAACTTTCAGTCAAGGGTATTTTTCTATCCCAAGATCACAACCATCTTCGTTAGAGAGTAGGCTTTGACACGTGGGATGAGGATTTGAACACTGAGGCCCAATGCATGGTGTTCTCCAATTCTCACGAGGCAACTACTCTGGTCATGACCAGTTTGAAGCCCCCAATGTGACATCAACATCCAGTATTTCCTCTATGCAGATACAAGTGACCTTATTAGCAACCAAATAATTAGGAGATGATGACTTTTGAGTATCAGTTACGCTTGTTTTATTTTAACTTAGTCATAAATTTGTAGACTTTTATTATAATAACGACTTCTTTACATCCAGTTCACAAAAATTCTGAAAACTGAACAATCAGCTCTCAAGAACTGGAGCAAATGAGCTGTAGAATTCTAAGAAGTGAACTGCAATCAGAGTTAGGATCTAACACATTAGGATTATGTATTTTCTTTATATCGTCAATGTTATATCCATGAGAGTGGTAAATTATCAGTAGATGAATTGGTCGTACCATCATTTTGCTAACATCAGTTTGGGCATCACTGAATTTAAAACTGCACATAACATTTTGAGGGGGAACATTTGCATATGGAAAATTAATTCAACTCCCTTAAACAAAAGAACACAAGTATTATCCCTCTTGCACCTAAATTTTTCCCACAACAATGCTTTCTAAGTAATAAGATCCCTGCAGTTGTTTAGGGATTATTTTACAATGTGACAAAAGATTACAATATAAAATTTGTTCCAATTAACATTCTTAAAATGTTTGCCTGCTGGAAGAACTATTTTTTCTTTTCTATTAGGGCATGGATTTTCTTTTAACATGTTTTAGTATTTTAAGCCTTCTCCCTTATTGGAGTTGGCCCTAAAAAGAGCAAGAATGAGCCAGGGAACTTGGACTAAGACAAATTAGCATGGCAGTATTTTTATGTTGCAGAACTAAAGCTTGGACAAAGATAACATTGGGGTTATTTATTATTATCATATGTTCTATTTTAACATTTCTTCACTGACCTAGAGAATTATTTGTGTATTGCTTCATGACCTTTACAAATATTTGTAGAATGACTACTTTGTGTAAGATATTGTGATATCAATATAAAAACAGTCTAGAGTAAATTACCTAAACATATCACACCTGATTTGTGGCTTCTAGTACCGATTTTTGGGCTCTCAGAAACAGCGCTAGGACAAGGTAGATAAGAGCTGAACAGATTAGGATTATTAGGAACATTTCTACCAGTTGGTTAAGGGAGAAGATGCAAAATTAGAAGCAAAGAAAGTGAAAAATAAATTTGAAGAAACATCAAGCCCTATCATTTTCCATTTTTAAGAGACATGAATTGGTTACAGCTTCTCTAGCACACTGTATCCCTGTGCAAGGGAGCTAAAGGAGAAGCAGATTTGGGATCCATCCCTACCAGTGGATGGTAAATCAGCATTTCCAAATAATTCCTCTATTTTCCTCCCACTGCCTTTTCCTTCCCAGCCTTGGGGGTCTTCAAGGAAGATGCCCTGAAAAGGAAGTTTAGAGAAATGATCTGAAAGAGGGGAGGCTACTGCTGGGGCCCCTTTTCCAGACTGCAGAGGTGATTTTGTGCAGTGCAAGTGTGAAGAAGTATGCAGTGAAAGCAGAAGCTAAGTGGAGTAGCTGGACACATTTTCCATTGTTTTCTGAGATTATCAATATGTTAATGTCATTTTTAAAAATCGTAGGGCTGGGGAAGTAGCCCAAGGGCTCAGAGCCTGCCTGGCAAGCACAAGGCTCTCAGTTCAATTCCCAAAACAAAGAAAACAAAACAAAAATTGTACTAATTTACAAAATTTTATGCACATCTTTTTCTGGTATCTATAAAATCTACTACAGCCTAAAAAGACTAACAAATATAATGAGCCTTGGGCTAAATGAGTCATTGACCCTACTATTATGAGTGATTAAAAATTGGTTTTATTCAACTAAGCAAGAAGTGGAAGGAAAGATGTCAAAAGCTAATACTACCCATTGCCTACACCAAGAAGTCTTTGCAGTTACTTTGCTTTTCTGCTGGTAGCACTTCTGCCCCAAATCATCTTCCCCAAAATTAGTTCCACTGAGCTCAGAGTGCAAGGGAGGCTTTCCCAGAAAGACTTAAAAAAAGTAGTTGTCTGCATCATGCTGCATCATAGCACCCTTTAGTTGCTTTGCAGCAGTGATGTTTCACCCACATTTATTTGTTCATTGTCTCTGCTTGCTAATTTTGTGTCTTCTCTCTTAACTGACTGGCCAGAGAGCACAGCTCTTATCTACCTTGTTCACTGCTTTGCTCTTCGTGTGCTGATACATAGTAAGACCCCATGACTCATTTTAATTTTTCTGTGTTATAGCCTTAATTGGAGTTCCCATGATGGACTCCAACATTTAGATTATTTATGTTTGGCTTAGATGCTTAACATTCTGAATGCTGAGCTTGCTACTTACTGATTGTCATGGTTCATTTAAAAACATCAAGGGGCTTATTTCTATGATCAGTTTTATTTTAGACTTTTATAGGGCAAGATTTTCATTGACTAGTATCTCCATCTCTTCAAAACGTAAACTTTGCTGGTATTTAACACTTGTTTATCTTATTTGGACTGGTAATTCGGAATTAGAAGCAGTCTGGTATAGCTTGTGCATAATTTAGAACCCATATTTTATGGACTGAGTAAGTGTTAAGATATACAAATGACTATGAACTATGTGACTTAAACCTCCAGGGAGACATTACTTTTGTATTCACATAAATGAGTTTGGACTCAGAGGCTCAGGCAGTTACTAAAATTTAATCTAATCTAACAGAGAAATTATATTATCACTGGCAGAGCTACTTGAATTAAGCAAATCCTAATTATGCTTTGCTTCACCGTTAATTTGATAGCTCAAAGACCAGGACCTACTTACTCCCACTAGTAGAAAATAGATTTCCCCTGCTGTTACCCACCTAAAAATCCTAGAGGAACACTCGCGTATCCCACAATCCACTCTTGATATTGCTTGTCTTCTTGGCCAGGCACGTTTTTGTCCAGGGACAGTAAAATCGTTCCATAAACAGTTTCTCAATGAAGATTTCTGACTTTGCTTTAGTTAACTTCCCTGAACTCAGTTAATACGAAGCAGTAATGTTTAACAAACTCTACCAAAGAAAGTGGTTATAATAAAATGATTACAACCAACTGTGTCATTCATTCCTCTTTTCCACATCTGTCAGTTCTCTCCTTTCCTCGGTCTACCAAGAGGACCTATAAACCTCAGATCCTTTCCTCACGCCACGTCCTTCAAACACATTTCAGTCAACGTCTTCCTAGAGTCTGGTAGAGTGAATGATTGTAAGCAAGCCTTTATCACATCCTATATCCATGCCCTTTGCCTTTTAGTTTTGTATTCTCTCCTACTAAAGTCAAAATGTTCTTCTCTGCCTCTCAACTGCGGGCACAGTTGTGTGTTTTGCTTTGGCTGATAGGATGTTAGCAGATGTGATGCAAGGAGTAGCTCGAATGTGCTTAGTTACCTGAGCTTTCCCGTTGGTGTGCCTTTGCCATCACCATGAGAGGAATGTGTCCTGAATAACCCTGTGGGACCAAGGAGGATGAAAGACGTGTGGGGAGATTCTGTCTTGCAGACCTGCAATGTAAAGCTAAACCAGCCCAGCTGACTCACTGATCTGTGAGAATGAAACAATATTTTTCTGCACTGAGTTTTGAGGTTGTTTGTTATATATACACCATTACTGTGGCCAAAGAAAATTGGTACAAGATGTAACTCTTTCCACAGTAGAGTTAATGTTTACATCTTCATGCAAAGTAGCTTAGCTACTTGCTTCAATTGTCCCCATTCCAAGAGTAGTATTTTGGCTCTGTCTTTGCATAATAACAATGCATGTTAGAAGCTTTCTCACAGTAAGAGACCATTTTTAAAAGCCATATTTCCATTACCAGGGGAAAAAAATTAAAGTCTAGCTGAGTATTTTGCCCCACATAAAAACTTGGATTTACCAAAAAGACAAACAAATGAGTGATCAGCTTTCTTTCTGATGAAGTATTTCTCTGTCATTATGCTCTTGATTTATAAAACTATTCCTTAGAATAATAATTCTGTCAGTGTGTCTGATTCCTGCCACCAGGCTCTATGTCCCTTAAGAGCAGGTATGGACTACATCTTGTTTATCTGTATATTTCCAGCAGAAATTCCAGTGCCCGGTTCATTGCCCTTGGTCAACAATTGCTTGTTAAATTTCTTTATAACTAAATGCAGATTCTACAGTGACCTATATGAATAGGAAGACCTGAGGCCTGAGATAACCTTAGACAAGTTTGAGAGAAACAGCACTGATGATGATCCTGCAAAACTGTGTAGGATTTGAACTGATAAGGAAGCGATGCAAAAATATTTGAAGTAAGGGTGAAATAAGCAAAATGAGATGACGGGGAAACACAAATTCATTTGGAACAATTAACTTTTTTATATAATTTTAAATAAACCCTATTATAAAAAATGAAGATATTTATGATGAACTCAAAGACCAATGAATACGAACAATATTTCTTCAAATTATTGAGTAAAGTATAAGCACAATGGAGCTTTGCAAAAACACAAAACAAACAAAAATCCCCGGCTGTTTTCTTTTCACTGGTATTTTGAAAAGTGGTGAGCAGACACATTCCAACTCCAGTTCTGTTCTTACCTTAATCCTCTTGCTTCTAGCTCCCCTAAAAATTCCTCTGAGATTTGCTTTAATCTCCAGCAGCATTCTGTATGTCATTATTCCTCATATCTCTGATTTAACGGGAAGCACATTTGGATCAAATGAGTTCAATATATTCCATGTACTATTTGTCTTCCAGATTCACTATACTGGTTTGGATGGTCAAAATAATCACTGTTGTCATTATTTTTAATTCCTGCTTATGTTATTATTGGTAGTTACTTTAGTAATAGCAGGACAGATGAATTATCTCAATTGCACAGTTAAGTTGGCACCAAATTTGGTTCTATTTTTCTGTTGAGGAAACTGAGGCTTAGAAAGATTAAGGGATTAAGAGATTAAGTACCAGGTCACACTGGGAGTAAGTGGCAACCCCATGACTCAAATTTCGATTTGTGTCATACTACTTTTAAAAATATTTTACCGGTGTATGTTAATAATACAGGACAATGGGGTTTATTTTGGGAAGTTGCTGCATACAATTTCACTCCCATGCCTCCCTCTCCTTTTTCTCATCCTTCTTTTTATATTCTTCTCCATCTTCAGAAATCAACTTTCTGGTTTCCTAGCCTCTCTCCTTTAAATACCTGCTTGTCAAATTATGGCTTTTTTTGTTTTGTTTTATTTTGTTTTTAGTTTTCTCATATAAAACATGCAATATTTAACTTTCTGAATCTAGCTAATTGCATTTAACATGATTCCTCATTCCATTCATTTTCCTGACAAAGGCATGATTTGGGGAATAATTATATTTCAGTCTTACTTCCCATTTCTTTATAAATCACAATAAATTATTACAATGAGAAGCAGTGTGTTATGCAAATTTATGTGAGTGTGTACACACAGAGTAATTTACCTTCCTCACTTCCTGATGATAAAACTTGAAGAATAATTTTTTTTCATGATGCACACTCCAAAATGTTCACTTACCTTCCTTCAGCCTGAATTGCAGTGTGCTCATAGCAAGGAAGAGACCACTGATGCTGCTTTAACTCAGTACTTGAGAAATCACATGAAAAATTAAAATTCTCACCTTTATTCAAGCTTGTCAGGAAATCTCCCCATACACCTTCTTATCTGAACATGCATTATGCTGTAGGAAACAATTTTACATTTTTTGAGTTGCACATAAAATCACATCATGAGCTGCTAGAAGAAAACTGTGAAAGTTCAGCCAGTGGGGCATTTCCTTCCAAACCTCCCCTGGATATTAAAATTGCCATATTCCCTGCTTAAATAGCTAACCTGTTTCCTTTATCTCTTCATCTATTCCCAAACAGAGCTCAAGAATTCTTCAAGATATTCCTTTAGTTAAAACAAGATATAAGGAGTGCTCACTAGTGCAAATGAGTCAGAAATACATCACCAAAGTTACTTTTACATAGAAAGTGTTGAGAACTAGAATAGTGGCACATTGGAGCAAAGTTTTATATGACACTAAAATTTAGGTAGTAGATTATTTTGAGCTAAAATGTTAATTTTGATCCCCAAAACAATCTCTAAGAAGATAACTCTGAAAATATTGTAAAATAAACAAGATGGTTAAAATGATAGTTTAGAATATATCTGTTTAATACAAAGGAAAGAAGTAATGAAGAAATTAAGGAGTAAATAAGACATTAGGCATATAGAAAATGGCAGCTATGAATCCTACTTTATCAGTAATTACATTAAGTATAAATGGGTTAAACAATTCAATTAAAAGCCAGAGATCAGCAACACAAATTTTGAATAATTATCCAATTACTATTTACCTACAAAAGACCCACTTTATATTGAGAAGTATGAATAGGTTGAAATTAAAGTGATGGGAAAATATATCATGCAAGAAATAAAAGAATTGAAGCAACTATATATCAGGGGAAAAAAGAGACTTAATCTTGATATTTGTTAGTAGAGATGAAAGGTTCTTCTTTTTTGATAATAAGAGTCAACCTATTAAGAAGACATGATTATAAACATGTATCCACCTGACAACAGAACCCCCAAGTACATGAAACAATAACAGAATTGAAGGTAGAGAAAATTTAACGGTAATAGAGATCTCACATGCCCACTTTCAATATAATAATAGGCAGATCAGCATGGAAATAGATGGCTTGACCAGTACTATAAAACAACTAGATGTAACAGATGTCTATTTAACACTCCAATCAACATTGACAAAATTATTACTTTTCTCAAATTTACATGGAACAGTTTCTAAGACAGAGCTTACATTAACCATAAAACAAGTCTCAATACATATAAAAATGGACTGAAATAATACAAAATATATTCTGTGACTACAATGTAACTAATTGAAAAACTACTAGAAAAAAATTAAGAAAAATTAGAAATGTAATTTCTAACTAGAAAAAAATTAGAAATGCAAAATATGTGAGAATTTTGAAAACATTTGTAAATAAGCAATAGGTCAAAGAAGAAATCACAAGGTAAATTAGAAAGTACTTTAAATGAACATGATATAAAAACTATGGGATGTAACTAACTCAGTACTTAAAAGAGAATATATATATGCAAAAAACTATATTTAAAAAGAATAAGGACCTCAAGTCAATAACTAACTAGAAACTAAAAAAGAGTAAATATCTTACTTCAGAAGTAAGAATAAAAAAGATAATTCTCTGAATGTTAAGAAAATAGTGATTCTTTAATAAACCCTTAGTAAAAATATTAATTTGAAGGGCTTATTGTAATTTAGAAGCATAGAGACTATGTTAAATTTTATGTTACAACTATAAATGTAATACGTGTTCACTGTAAAAAGACTGAAAATTTCCAGAAAACATTAAAAAAATTACAACCTACAGTTACTCATCATTAACATTTTGGCAAATTCCCTTCTAATCTTTATTTTAGGCCTGTATGCATGCTCAGTCTATAGAAAGAGCAGGAAATATATGCATCTCTCTCTTTTTTTTTTGCTCAGTTTAATTATAGGTTTCTCTGTGTTATTAACATTTTTGATAGATTTTTCAATGACTGTAATAATGCTGCTTGCATATTAAGCTTAATTTATCAAACCATTTCCCTGTTTTTATGACATTTAGAGTGCTTCTAATGTTTTTCTTAGGGGCTGGGGATTTAGCTCAGTGGCACAGCACCTGCCTGGCAGGCGCAAGGTCGTGAGTTCGGTTCCCGCTCCCGGAAAAAAAAAAAAAAAAAAAAAAAAGATAGCTAATGTTTTTCTTTAAGTAAATTTCCATATGTGAGATTGCCAAATCAATGACTAAATTGCTTTTAAATCTTTCTCCTGTTGTAACGATTTGCTTTTCAGGAAGGTTGTACCAATTTACATTAATACCAGCAATGAATTAGAATGTCTGTAGAGATAATGTTTTCTGAATCCAAATTAAACCCTACAATTTGACAAGTATTATCTTATTTACAGAATCAAAAATTAAAATTATTTAAAGTCAAGACCATTCCAGAAAATTTAGAATTTGATTTAAAAACCCAGTGTAAGATTTACTATTTTCCCTTTTGTAACAAAATACTACTAAATTGAGTTAAAACATTTTGCTACATCGATTTGGGCAACCTAGCGTTGGAATGGAATTTAGAATCCTTGTATCCAACCCCTTAATTTTATAGACTAGCTCATTAAAGCCAAGAGGGTAAAGTGGCCATGCCCATGACTTAAGAGTTCAGTGTACTTTGGCTTTTAAACAACTTAAGGTTAAAAATATGAATAATATTTAAATATACAACTTAAAATTAAAATACTTTTCTGATAAGTAGTCTGTGTTAATCTCTTGTTTTCACAATTGATTCTCCAGGAACATCTTCTAAGATATATCTTCAGCCTTCATGTGAGGTTGACATCCGGATTTCACGTTGCTGTGCCAGCAGGTAAGGTATATACTGCCCAACTGTCCTCCAAATAGGCCATGTTATCACTATTGGTTGGATGAACAGAGCAGTGCCACTCCCAAAGATGCTCACATCCAAATCCTGAAACTATGCTCTATTACCTTCCATGGCCAAGGGGACTTTGCAGGTATAATTAAGGTTAAGGACCTTGTCTTGGTTATTTTTTTCATTGCTGGAACAAAATACCCAATACCCAAATTAATGAGGGAAAGGTTTATTTAGCTCACAGTTTGTGGAGGCTTCAGTCCATACTCAGCTGGCTCCAAGACAGAGTGGCACAAAACAGGGCAACAGTTCATGGCAAAGAAAAATAGCAAAAGCAACAAGAGCAGAAAGGGAGGAGCAGAGAGCAGCCTCTTTCCCTCCCTTATATTGTATGCAATCTACCTGCCTCGGGGTCGCTGTAGCACTCACACCCATAATCCCAGCATTGGTCCATGCATCAGTCACAAACTCTAGAAACCTGCCTGATGACTGTATGAGGTTTTGGGGGAACATCTAGACACAAGCCATAACAAACCTTGAGAGGGGGAGATTATTCTGCATTATCCAATAGGACTCAGTCTAATCACATGACTCTTAAAAGCAGACAATCTGTCCCAGCTCTGGTCAGACAGCAAGCTGTGCTGGCTTTAAAAATGCTGAAAGGAGACCAAGAATGGTCTCTAGAAGTGGAGAAGGCAAGGAAACAATTCTCCCCAGTGTCAGAAAGGAATGAAGCCCAGTCTGACACTTTGACCTCAGCCCAGTGAGACCAATATCAGACTTCATCTATAAAACTGTAAGGCAATAAGTCTGTAGTAGAGCTTTAAAAATATTTGACTGAATAGATAGCATTGCTTTATAATTAGCCACTGGTTTATCCGTTGTTTACCTATTCTGCAAAAGTGAGTGGTATTTTGAAAAGTAGGTCTTTCTATTCCTGTGCAATCATATTTACTTTATAATTTGCAAAATAAATCTTTTGTTCAGAGATAATAAATAAAGAAATTTTATTATGGCTCCTGCCTGACTTATCTCCAATTCTGAATTTGTGGAATCCAAATTAATGACTTCAGTGGTTAGGTCTTGCATTCCTAGTTCATTTTTGATATGCTTGAGGGGCAGGGAGAGTGCGCTAACTGCTTCTGGAGAGAAAAACTCACTCTGGGGACATCTATAGCCTCTTCAGAAGCTGTCAGATGGCCCCAGGGGGCTGCAGAAGAGCTGTGAGGCTAGCTCCATCCTGAAATCATCTGCTGGAGGGGGACTCCAGGACAAGCTCACACAGAGCCATAAGGACACCTACCCATGGCTCGGGCACTCCCTGTGCTCATCTCACATGATCTGAACCTACTCACAGAAAAGGTTGAATCAGCCTCCTTCAACAAAAATTCTTCTCCCTGTATCTTTCCAGAGGAAATTAACCACTTAAATACATAGGCCAAAATGTAGGCCATATTTTGACCAAATAATAGGTGTGTGTGTGTGTGTGTGTGTGTGTGTGTGTTCTTGTGACACTTATGAGTCACCTGATCAGAACAGAGTCAAGGTAAGACTCCAGATTTGGAAGTGGATTTTAAAAAAATAATATCATTTCCTATAGTCACAACAGTTACCCCTCTCTACAAAGTTGCCCTTGTGTACAAACATTAAAAGGTAAGATTGGATTTTTATTTTATGAAAAATAAAACAAAATTTCATAATTAAGTAACAAGAGAGCAACAACAGTTATTACATTGTGTACCATTACCTTCAGTGTACTCAGAATACAAGATGGAAATCAAAGACTCTTACAAGAAAGAAACAAACAGATAATAGCACTGATCATTCTTTTCACCAAACTAAAATGAACTAGTTGTATAAATGGAACCAATTAGCATATATACTAAAATATTTTTTAAAAAATGGAATTTATAATTTGGGGAAGTATTTGAATTTCTCCCTATTTCCAATTTGTCTCTCTTCTATTTTATTCTCTGTGTTTCTCATATAAGAGAAACCACGAGATATATAAGCTTGTGGGTGTGACTTATTTAACATTATGTTCTGAAGGTGCATCCATTTTCATATGAATGCCTCAAGTTTATCTTTCTTTATGGTACAGTAGCACTCCATTGTGTAGGAATACCATTTTTTCCTTATCTATTCACCTGTTAATGAACATATATGTTGTTTCCAAGATCTAGCCATTATTAATTGTGCTATACATAAAGGATGTATGTATCCCTGTAATATGATATTTTAACTCCTGTGGGGGGATATATAGAAGGGGAATAGCTGAGTCAAGTAGAATTTATATTTTTGTCTTTTTGAGAAATATCTATACAGATTTCCATAGTGGTTGTACTAGTTTTCATTCCCACAGACAATGTAGTAGAGTTCTTCTTGCCCCACATCGTCACCAACATTTGTTATTGTTAGTTTTTTTGATGAGACCCACTCTTTCTGGGGTAAGATGGTATCTGATTTCTCCAATGGCCACCAGTGATGAGCACTTTTGAATGTATTTATTGGCTGGGTGTACTTCTTTTGAGGAGTGTCTATTCATTTTGGTTGCTCATTTTGACTGGGTTTTTTATTGGGGAGGCTCTAATTTTTTGGAGTTCTTGGTATATCACTGCTAGCAAAATTCTTTTCCTCATTCTGTAGATTGCCTCTTTCTCAGTTGTTTCCTTTACCGTGCAGAAGATTTTTAATTTGATGTTATCCCACTTGTTGATTCTTGGTACTATTTCTAGTGTCACTGGAGTTCTGCTCAGAAAGTCCTTGCCTATGCCTATGTTTTCAAGAGTTGTACCTATTTTACCTTCCAGCAGATTAAGTTTTTCTGTTTTAACATTTAGATCTTTGATCCATTTTGATTTTAGTTTAGTACATTGTGATATACATTGGTCTACACTCAATATTCTGCATGTAGATGTCCAATTTTACCAGAACCATTTATTAAAGAGGTTGTCTTTCCTCCAGTGTATATTTTTTGCCCTTTTGTCCAGGATTGAATAGCTGAATGTGCTTGGGGTTTTTT
>NW_004955432.1:8430138-8431940 GCF_000276665.1 Chinchilla lanigera
TATATATATATATATGACTGCTTCAATTTTATTGCCTATTGGATTATTCTTCTGATAATTGCTCCCACTGAACCCGGCCCTCCACAATGGAATACAGGCCTTGTGACCTTCCTAGTCTGAGCTGGAGCCTCCCAAGTGTTCCTAGGAGGTCACTATTTAGCTCTCACGCTCTGCAAGCCTATTTCCCAAGGCTGTCTCTCCAAGTCTTTGTGGACACTATCACTTCAGTCTGGAAGTGAGACTCTCCTTCTGGATGTAGGCCTCTTCTGCAGTCAGGTCAGTCTGTTGGTTGTCAAATGTGCTGTGGAGAATTCAGGGACGGGGGGGTGGAGAGGCGAGGTGTTCAGTTCCCCAGTCTTCTGGGCTCTGGCACAGGTCCCCAACAGTCCCCACAGATAGTTTACCAGAATCCTTTCTTTTGGGCAGTCGTCTACTCCCTAGTCTGTGCTTCAGCCATTCCCTGAGACAGAAATAAGAATTTTCCTGGGCAGTGACAATGACCCTAGCCTTCAGAGACATGCTTGGTCCTCTTCTAGCTTTGGGACTAAGGTGTTAAGGTCCTCTCTGCAGGCTTCCTGCTAGAACTGGCAGGACATTCTATCTCATACTTTTGCAGGTCATTCTATTAGGAAGATCTGCAGTTGGTTCACCAGTGCCCATAGTTTTTAACTACAGGAAGAAGGCTGCTGTCTGAAATGAAAAAGAAAAATGAGGACAAAACACAGAAGGAGGCAGAGTCAATGGAGCGGCAACTCCGAACATTATCTCCTGAGTCCCCAGATACAGCTAGCTCTTGGGCCAGCTCCATCTATGGGCTCTGAGGGACATAAGGCAAACTATCCCATTCAGTTTAAGCTAGTTTATGATCTGCTCTTTTAACTAAGGATTCTGAGTAAAATGTTCTTCTATGTTTATTTCAAACACCTCTACTTCCTTCCCTCTTGACAAAATGGGATCATCTTATACGTATTGCTTTACAACTTGGGCTTTCACTTAATGTGTCATGGGCAGTTTTCCAGGTAGTACATTCAAAGCAACCCCATTTTTCTAAAAATAGCTGAACATATCGTACGAATGCATCATGCCTCTATTTGAAACCTCCCCATTGGCAAAGGGACATTTTGTTGGTTTCCCAGTTTTTGATATTACAACCCAGTCATTCATATACATCTTGTAAAAATATCTTTAGGCATTTTGGTAGTATTTTTATAAGATGAATTTATGTGAGTGGCATTCTGGGTCAATAATTTCATAGAAATGTCATAGAAATTGTCACATTGCACTCCAGAGAATTGAGTCAATTCTAGGCTGCTAGCAACAGCATATTTGAAAAGATTCTTTTTCCTACACAAGGTGTGACATAGTATTACTCTTTTTAATCTTTGATAATCTGTGACATATATATATATACATATATATATGATTGTTTCAGATGTTATTCTTTAATTTTTAGTGAGATTGAGGCTCTTTGATTAATGGCTATATGTATTTCTTTTTCTGGGGCATCCAGATACCTCTTGCTCAATTTTTGCTGGGCTGTTCATGTTTTTTTTCTGGTAATTCTCAATTGCCTATTATGTATTAAGTATATTAGTACATTGCCTGTCATATACCTGCCATTTTCCCTCCTAATTTATCTCATTTAAAAATTCTTGAGGGAGAAAGTACCCAGGGAACAAGGTTAGCAAGCAGTATCTCCCAGGGAATAGCTCTATGGAAGGATGGTTGGTGACAGGCAAGAGATAACTGTAGCAAAATTTCACACACACACACATACACACACACACACACACACACACACA
>NW_004955432.1:8432040-8439473 GCF_000276665.1 Chinchilla lanigera
AGAGAGAGAGACTTGAAGTGTTTAGCCATGAATCAAATAATACAGTGGATGTGAGAGAGACTGGAACAATTGTCAAGTCATAGTAAAATCCTGGTTTCAGTGATGATGAGGGTCCTACTGGAAAGAAGTTACAGACCAATTTCAGAAGATGTCCTTGTCAAGTGAGGTTTAGCTTCCACTACAATATGGGTATTTTACTAAGGAGAAAGTGAGCAACTATATGATTAAAGAAGACCACTATTTCCTAATAAATCAGTACAAGAAAGGTCTGCTGCAAGTGATCCAAAATCAAATTCATTATAAGGACTATATAACATGATGGTGATAGATTAAGAATGTTCTAAAGATTTTAAATGAAAGAATAATTTTAAAACATTATTTGCCCTCCTTTCTTTCCATTTTTTCTTGTAATTCTTATATCTGATATTTAATGCCCTGTGACAAAACTACATATTTGGTTGTTTAAAGATGATTATGACAGTTTAAATCAAATATATTAATATACCTACCTTTATGGAATGAAAAATTTCTAATAACTTCAAAGCTATTCTTAAGACATTTTAAAAACTAGGCACAGTAGCATGTACCTGTAACCCCAACACTTGGAAGCTACAGCAGAAGGATTACCAATTCAGGGCCAGCCTGGACTACACTGTAAGTTCAAGGGTGACCTGGACAGCATTTTGAAGCAGTATCCCAAAAATGAAAAAAGAAAAAAATATTATTTATGATGTCTTTCACTAAGTCAAAATTTGAATTTTTTTTATTTTAAAGAGAATAAAATAAGAACAGTAGCAAAATACCAACAACATAGACAAAAACAAAGCAAAGCTAAAGCAAGAAAAATAATACAGCATTTCAAAACAAAATAATAGATATTAACAGTGGTTGTTCTATTACATATTGTTATCTTCAATGAAGTTGCCCAGATTACCAGATGTAAGAATGCATGATGATCAAACCATTAAAGAGAATAAAAAAATATTAGAAACAATACAGAATTTCACTAGACAAGATGGTAGGAATTCACTAATGATTGTTATATTACATATTGTTGTCTTCAACTTATTTGTTCAGATTACCAGATATAAGCATGCAAAATTTGTCCAAAAAATTAAGCATTAACTGTTCCTTGCAATAAACCATCAGAGATCAGCAGTACAGTTATCCCAGATATATATATATATTTTTTTCCTTCTTCTCTTCCTTCTTTCTTTTTCTCCAAAATTTTAATTTTTATAAAGCCAAATTTATAAATATTTTTCTTTTTGTTCATTGTAAGAACTCAGTAGTGTTATGACCCTACTACTCAGTATTTATTTACAAATATTTTAGTCATTAGATAACTATATAGAATTCATTTTTGTTAGCTAAAAGACTATGCTAAAGCTTTTAACTTACTAAATGTAATTAGTAAAAATTTTATGAGGAAATCACTACATGTCTCTTTAAAAGCTGTTCTATTTCACACCATGTTATGACTTCGACTCTGGGCAAGTGTTTTTAGCCTTTCAACTAAGTAATGACTGGCAACAGGAGAGGTGGGGGTCATATGTTACATTTGTAGCCCATCTCTGCCACCATTTTGATGAATGATCTTGGATGAAACAAGTAAGCTCTCTGTTTCGTTTTCTACTTTTTCAAAAAAAGTGTTGGAACATTAAGCTCTGAGAACTCTTCTAGCACTAAAAGTTCAAGAATATGAATTTTCTCATTTTAAAATTTAAATATTATACCAAGTGATGCATTTTCTTTCATACACAGTAAATAGTACTTCATAGCGTTCTTTAAAGAATTTAGGGTGATGGTATAGGGAGGAAATTACATTTATTAAGTGCTTATCTGGTTCCAGGCATTTTGTACATATATTGTTTTGTTTGATCTACACAACAAACTTTTGTAACCCCATTTTATAAGTGTGGAAACTACAGTTCACTGAAGTTAAGTGATATTTCTGGGGTCATACAACTAGGATAGGGAAACCTGAAATGCCATCAGATCTTCATAATCTAGATACTATAGGATCATTTCCTTTAGTTGTATTGTTGTTGAACTTATTGGTATATTATTGGTATTTTGAATACTTATCATAGATAGGCTATTTATGTGTTTTAAAAATTAAAATAGAGAAACGATGTAAGTGATCTCTGTCTTATCCCAGTTATTCAGCCTCATTTAACCATTTGCGTCAGTTAGCTTTCTGTCACTGTAACAAAATAACTGAGATAATCACTTAGTAAAGCAGAAGGTTTATTCTGACTCACAGTTTCAGAAGTTTCAGTCCATGGTAAGTTGGCTCCATTGCTTTTTTGACCTGTGGTGAGGCAACATACTTATGGTGAGTGTACATAATGGAGTAAACTGTCCACCTCATGGCAGTAAGGAGGCAAAGAAAGCCAGGAAGAAGCTATGGTCCTAATATCTCCTTCAGGAACATGCCTTAATGACCTAACTTTTGCCCAGTAAATTCCATCACCTCTCAGTAGTACACAGACTGGCAACTAAGCATTAACACATGAACCTTGGGAGCCCACTTATCCGAACCATGATACCATTGTTATTCATTTCTTGTTAATTCTTCCAGAGCTTTTCTATGCACATATATTTAAACATTTAAGCTATTTCCTTCCTTCTACTTTATATATTACTGGGTATACTGCTTATTATTTAACATTGTAGCATTTTTCAGTTTATCATAAAGAAAAATTCTTTCTCTTTCTAAACAGGGCCATTCACTGCACAGATATACCATATAACTCATTTAATTCAGTCTCTACTGTAATAATATTTATGTTATTTAATTGTTCAATTTTTTCTTATTACAGATGATGATATCATGGAAAACTTTGTACATATTATCACTTCACACATGCTTAATATCACTAGCATAAAATTACAGAATTTCCATTTGTAATATTGATAGGCATCAACAAATTGTCTCCATAGGGTTTTTTCCAGTTTACAATTATATCAGCATTACACATAATATTTGTTTCCTCAGTCTTGTCAACTGAGTTTGCTATCATAATTTTTAATGTTTGCCAAGCTGCCAAACTGCTACATGAGAAATAATTCTCAAGGTGGTTGTAATTTGCATTTCTCTTATTGTGAGATTGAGATTTCTTTACTTTAAGGTTTTTGTGTTTCGCTTTCTCTGATCTATCTGTTCATATCATTTGCCCATTTTTCTATTAAGCTATTGATCTTTTTCTTGATATGTCTAAGAACTTTTAAATATTATAAAAAGCTTAGAATAAAATTTATTTAATTTTATGGAAAAAAGGTAAAACAAAATTTCATAATGAAATAGTAGAAGAATAACAATAGTTAATACATTACATGTTGTTATCTTTAAAGTAGTTGCTCCAGGTACAAGACATGGGCATAAAAATTTCTCCAATCAAAAACAAATTCTCCAATAGATATTAACACACTCCTTTTTAATGAACTAAGAGACATTAATAGTATAACCGACTTGCATTTTTTCTCTTTTTCCTACTGTCCTTTCCCCTTTCACCCATATAGTTTCTTTTTCCTTTTGAACAATTTCTTCCCATTTCACCATATCTACTTTGTATTATAGAACTTATTTACTCTTTCAGTTTCAGAAGATTTCAATAAATAAAAATGTGAGTAAAAATTAGTTCTTTGAATTGCAAGTGTTTTTCATCAGTTTGTTATTTGTGTTGTGACTTTAAAAATAGTTAAACATATCAATTTTGTTTAATTTTTAACACTTTTTTTTATAGCAAGTGTTGAATTTACAGCTTAACCTGAAATATAGAGTGTGTAATGGAACCAATATTTTACAAATGTCTAACCATGAGTCTCAATACCATTTATTAAATGGCTCATTTTACAATCACTTTTATCACATAAATTTCTTTATGGATGTGAGTGTCAACATTTGGACATTATGTTTTATTCCTTTGAATTGTCTATTAATGAACCATTACCATTCTGGCTTGGGTTGTTGAAGTTTCATAAAATGTTTTTATATTTGCCAGGATTCTTTTTCCAATTTTTCTTTCTCCATGAATTTTTAAGGTGATTCTTGTTTTTGCTTTGTTTTAATGTTAAAAATCTTAATACAGCAAATCAACCTTCCACATAGTCTGTATAGGAATAGAGTCAATTCTCTAGCTGATCGAAATTTTGTCTGTCAAAACCTTAGTGTGCATACTCAGATTGAAAGCATAGCCTGTTTACATTGCAATGAGTATATGGCAATAATTACCAGGGTAAACTATTTTTATGAGTTGAATTTTTTGAGGTAAGGAGATTTACATGGTAGAAGCCTTGCAATGTTTTTTGGGGGGACAGAAATAAATGAGGTAGAGCCAAGTTGAGAATATATCAGTGCTTTGGAATCCACTGGTCAATATCTCACTTCCAGTGAAGTAGGGAAGATTGTATTTTCAAAGTCAGCTGCACCAATATACATTCCATCCCACCTGCTGTTCTCACAAAGTGACACTGGTGTTCCTTAATTGAGGGATGAAGTATGTTTATAACTCTTTTACCGGGAAGGTATTTTTTAACTGCTTTGACATCACAACATGGAAGAAATGATTCCAGAGTGAAGGTTAAAGCTAAGACATAATACATACTGTGGCTTCTTCCTGGTTCTCTCTCTTGCAATTCTTTGGAAACACACAGTTACCATATTGTGAAGAATCCCAGGCCACATGGAGAGACCAAATGTGTTGGGTGACAATCCCAGTATCAATTAATCATCACTCAAGTGAGTAAATAAGTCCTCAGATGACTCTAGTCCCTCGGCTTTCTGTTTTTCAGCTTAACACAGAAATATGAAGCAAAAATAAGGCATCTACAATGTGACTGGGATGAATTCTTAACCCATAGAAATGGTGAAAGATAGAAAAAAATTATCTTTCTTGCTTTAAGCCACTAGTTCGGGGATAATTTGTCATATAGCAATAGATAATTAATACCATAAGCAGAAGCTTACAGTGATTAAAATATGGAGAAAATGTGATTGAAGTAAGGGCTTTGTGAGACAGGCACAAGTAGATTGTCCTGACACAGTGTAGGAAAAAATACTAGCTCTGTCCACATGTATAACCACTTCTGAGCACCGAAGCATTCTGACACTAAGGAATCCAGTGTGTTGCCTGGCATGTGTGAAACACTGGGCCCTGGTGATCAACAGAAGCACTGGAACCAGTGAAGAGCCAGAGTGACAAAACAATGCCGAATGAAACATGTGTCATCCAAAGTAGCAGCAGCAGAAAGTAAGCTATGACTTTTCAGAGCACAAATAAGATATCTTCTGGGCATACCTAGAGGTACTTTGTGGTTTGGAGTCCTGAGTGTGGAGAAATTTGATGAGAGCTTTAGAACTTGCATCCATAGGAAAGAATAATGGATTGGTATAATTTGTTTCATAGACTGAGCCAGCATGAAAAAATCTGGATTACAGAAGAATAGATTGGAGAGTTTAATTTATCTGTTGAGAGAGAAGAGTGCAACCTGCCTAATCCTTGGTCAGCTGAGGACTTATTCATTCACTTGTGTGATGATTAATTGATACTGGGATTGTCACCCAACACATTTGGTCTCTCCATGTGGCCTGGGATTCTTCCCAATATGGTAACTGTGTGTTTCCAAGAGCGCAAATTTCAAGAGAGAAAACTAGGCAGAAGCCATAGTGTACATTATATCTTAGTCTTCACTCCAGCACTACTTCTACCATGTTGTGATGATTAGGCAGTTAAAAATATCTTCCCAGTAAAAGGGTTATAAACATACTTCATTTCTGAATTGAGGGATGCCAGTGTCATATTTTACAAAGAGTGTGTGGGATGGGTTGTATATTGGTGCAGCTGTTTTTGAAAGTACAGTCTGCTCCTCTGACTCCTGCAGTGTCTCTGGCCTCTAGGATCTTTCCAACAGGCATAAAGATATCCTGCTTTCTCAATGAGTTTGTTACTCACTCTGGAAAGTAATATAGGCCCTACCTATATAACTGATATAACTGACCTATGGCACAAACTTCTCATTTAAGCAATCATTAAGCAATTTTTGTCTTGTTGGCTGTTGGAGAAAATGACCTGACTGCACCTAAAATGAATCCACTTTTCTTTACTAACACAGATAGAAGTCTTTTCCAGTGCCCTTCTGCTCTCTCCCTGATTTCAGTCACTATCTTTGTTTGAGGAATTCTCAGGGGAAATAGTGCTGAAATAAGTGGATAAAGAAAGAAAAAGAAAAAGGGGAAGGTTGTGGATGAAACTGTGGGGTGGCTGTAGAAAAGAACTTCCACACTAATATACCGTAGAGGAAAGAGCAAGGAGAGAGTTTACAAGAGGGCTGTGATTAAAAGTGTTTTCTATTTCAATGAAGGGGCTGGAAGTGGAGAAAAGGTAAGAGAGAAGTTATTGAAGACCTTTCAGAGCACAACAGCAAGAAGTTTCCACTGGAAGATAAGCTCCATGAAGTCAGGAACCTTTCTCTGTATTGTTTGTTGCCATAACTTCAGCATCTAGAACACTGCATGGTACATAAGGGGTCCTTCATAAATATTTTTTAAATAAATAAACAAAGCAGTAGGGGGAAGGAAGAATGGACAGATTAGAGTGAATAATCAATAAGAGAGGGTGTAAAATCAATAGTAGAATGCTGGAGCATAATAAATGATAGAAAGACTGGTAGTAATTGGAGGAGGGCTCAAAGTCAAGACAGAAGTTGGGTAAGTTGTTGGTTTGTTAATGCATTAGGTATGAGTTGATTCACATTTATGTGAGAGAAAACCAATAACAGAAGTTGCTAAAGTGGAAATTTTCTTTTCTCTCCCAAAAGATAACAAATTTTTTTTAACAAAAGAGAAATTTAGGGCAGTAAATGGCAACTACAGAATCTTTTTACTTATAAGCTCTTTTCCTTGGGTGTTATTTTATCTTCATGGCATGTGGTAACTTTTCTCTGAAGATGGTTCCCATAATTCCACCACGGCCCGTTAGTCAGGGTAATTATGTTGACCTTTAGAATATGGTAGAAATTATATTTTAAGACTTCCACGTTCTGGCTTCAAAAGAATTAGCTGCATTTGAAACCCACTCTTCCTACTTCGAGAGCTCTTGTGATTGACAGCCCCAAAAGCCCCAAGTGACAGTAACAACCATGCCATATAACTGACCCACTTTGGGTGTTCCTGTCTGGTTGAGACCCCTAAAGAATACAGCCCCAAATGACACAAGTAGAGCCACACCACCATGCTTAGTCAGCTACAGAATCATGAGGGATAATAAAATGGTTGCTGTTTTGAACCACTAAGTTTTGTGACACAGAAATAGACAACCACTGAGGGCCCGCCCCCCAGTGACCCAGCAAGGCAGCCACAGCAGACCCAGCATGGACACATACACCAGCAGTTGGTAAATCAGATGAACCAGCATTGTGCTTTGGCACAT
>NW_004955432.1:8439573-8441255 GCF_000276665.1 Chinchilla lanigera
TTTTAAAGGGCTGGGGAGAACCCCAGCCACAGAACACCAGAACACCAACCCTAACTCCTACATCCAGAGGCCAATATCAACCCTATACCCAGCACAAATCCCACTGCAAAACTGGCTTGAGTACATAACATATTTATTAAATCAGACTTGGCCTACCACAGAACTGTGAACACCAGAGGAATTTTACTCCATTTATGTTTCTATGTTTGTTTGATTGGTTTCCCTTTTTCTATCTGGTTGAGGTCTTTTTTTAAACTTAGTTTAATTTGGTCTTGTTTTATTTTTTAGGATTATTTCTGTTTTCTGTTTTTAGTCTCTTTTTTCTCTCTCATTTTTCTTTTCTCTTTCTTTAATGTCTTAGATTTATTACCTTCTTTTATGTTTTCATCTACTCATCTCCTAATTCTCTTTTGACAACTTGCTTGATTTTATGATACTTCCGTGTGAATAAACATTGTCTCTTCTCTGCCTGGTTCACTTCAATACCCTTCTGCTTTCTTTTCCATTGTTTTCCTCTTCTGTCCTCCAGTTTCTCAAAACTTGGGTAACTATCCTGTACCTCCAGGCCTTGCTCCTCCTCTATAGGTCCTCACTCATCTCTCTAGCTTGCCCCCTATGCCTCTTAATTCACCCTCACAATGAAGTAAATGGAAAATCATTGCATACAGATTCCTGGTATACACTAGATTCTGTTATACTACTGTAGCTCCTATGGTCATATGTTATACTATGGTTATGTTATACTACTGTCATATAACATATGTTATATATAGTTATATGTTATACCACTGTTGCTCCTATGGTTAAAATTATCAGGCTAATAGTTACCACAGCTTGTCAGTAACCAGGTTGTACATGAGACTATTGTTATTGTTAACTGCACTACTTCAGCCAGGTTACAATACCTGTTATAATCAGTATTTCTTTCCTGTATGACAGCACTGTGATTGTATGTGATCATTACCATCACCATAATCCAGTACCAAAAGACTGGGTGCTGAGTCAAATAGGTAACAACTTCTCATCTTCAACACATTGGGAAGTTAGGTTCTTCAAACAGACAGACAGACCAAGAACCACCTACATCTAGAAGATAGTCTTGTGGAACAGGTATTTCCTAGGGAAATACTAGAGATAAAGGTATCTATCATAATGAACCTATAAGCATCAACACAGAAAACAAAACAATGCAAAAAATAGAAAATAGAAAATGACAAGACACACAAGCAAAATGCAAGCCCCACCCCACCCACTCAGGAGAAGCTCAGGGCACAGTAAGATAGAGACAATCAGAAGGCAACCACTGGAACTTTCTGAAATGATAGCAACAGAAGTGAAAAAACAAATGGAAGAGGCTACAGAAAAAATAATCTCTAAGGTGCAAAAGAAATGATGATCAAAATGAACAACATTAAAGCAGACAGATAAAAAATAGAAGACCTCAGGAAAACAATGGAAAAAATGAAAGCCTGTGTTGGTTTGGGGCTTATTTTTGCAAGGGGAACAATATAATATAGGACACATACTTTATATGATTATTTATAATAGTCACCCAAAGAATAGTACACAAAAGAGTGCAGGAAATCTGTCCACACACTAAGACCAAGGAATCCAGCTGAGGACCTGGATCCCACAACAATGTCCTACATGAGTTGAGCTGAATACCCAGAGCTCATAACAAT
>NW_004955432.1:8443393-8445249 GCF_000276665.1 Chinchilla lanigera
AAAGTGCTGTGGTCAAATTCACGAGACAAATGTAAATTAAAATGGCACAGAAATGAATAAAGATCTTTTGTCTTTTGCAAATGGGAAAGTGACCCAGAGATGGAGGGAAATGGGAGGGAAGGGAGAAGGAGGGGGAGGGGTAAGGGGAGGGAGGAAAGAATTAAGATTTGTTATATGCATGTACCAACTCTCCATGCTGAATGTAATCTTTATGTACTACAAACATGTATAATAAAATTTTTTAAACGACAAAGGAAAAAAAGAAGTTTACACAATGTAAAGAGGTGTAAAGAAGTATGTGAACATAACTTCTAATCTTACCATGCATTTGGTATTTTGTTAAATATCTCTCTAGATTTTTTTCTATGCATGTATGCAACAAACACACTAGCGTACAGAAACATTCAGAGGTTCTTTCCAAAGCCTTCTTTAATTTGGAAACTTCATATCCATATTTCTCTACTCATGATTATGTTCTACATAACTCCCTCAAGTGGTTTTCTATACCATTCTTTCAAATGGTGTAATCATTCTTGACATACATCATTCCATGGTGTCACCTCAATAGTGATGAAATACTATGCAATGTGCATATTTGTGGATACATCTTTGTGTACTTTTGGGATATCTTTGGGGTAAATTTTGAGAAGTAGAGTTGTTGAGTTGAAGTGATACACTGTTAAGATTCACATGTGTGCTCTGATATTGTCTTTTAGAAAGAGATACCAAGATAATTCTATGGATGTATCTACAATAAGAGTTTTTGTGTTTTTTAAGGGAATATTTATATATTCATTTCCTGCCTTTTCATGGTACCAAAACAGAATCTAATTACTATTGAAGACTTTTCCAGCAGAAAAAGACTATATGCAGATGATTATTTGGCCAAATTAATTGACCTTTTTCAGTTCCTGAGTTTAATAATTATTTGCTCTTGATCATGATCTTTTATCTAGGCTTCTTGGTGATTTCCATTTATAATTTTATAATTTCAAACTATTTTGTGCAGGCATGATGAGTTTTGGAGAGTGTGTACTTATGCATATGTGTTGCATTTGCTGTAGGGTTTGTGTTACAAAACAGCTAGATGGGAGCTGGAGATTTAGCTCAGCAGCACAACGCCTGCCTGGCAAGCGTGAAGTCGTGAGTTCGATTCCCGGTATCGGGAAAAAAAACAACAACACAACAACAACAACAAAAAACCAGTTAGATGATTCTTGTCTTAGTTACTTCCATGTTTCTGGGACAAAATGTCCGACACACAAATTAAAGAAGAGGTTTATTGTGGTTCAAAGTTTATAGAGGTTTCAGTCTATGGCCCACAGGTTCCAAGGCAGGACTGCATGATGCAGGGGCATCAGAGGAACAGCTGCTCACAGCATGACCTCCAGGAAGCAGACAGAGTGAAGGAAGGACCAGGGAGAGATAAACCCTTCAAGGCCACACCCTGAGTGACTCATTTCTGACCAGATTCCATCTCTCCAAAGTAAGTCAGCCATGAACTTCTCAGTGATCTAATGTACTAATGACTCTCACGAGCCGTGATCCAGTCACCTCCAAGAAGTCCCACCTGTGAGGTTTTTTTTTGTGGTGGGGGGAGTAATCTAGATACAAAGCATAGCAATTTCTATGGGCGGTATAATATAAATGCAAGTCAGAGGCCTGGGGTGGCTCACTCCCTTTTCCCTTAAAAACAGTGTCTCACCCCCTTGAGCAGCAGCAACTTTCTCACAATGTGTATGAGAAAGTGTATTCCATGCAGACACATGCAGATATAGATTTAAAAGTTCTCAGTCCATTGCTCGTAAAAAGTGTCCAGAAAAGACCAAAAAAAAAAAAAAAAAAAAAAAAAAAAA
>NW_004955432.1:8445349-8456003 GCF_000276665.1 Chinchilla lanigera
TCCTGGAGGCAGGCAGTGCACCATCTTCCCCTCCAGAACCAGGAAGCGATGCTCAAAGTGAGGACCAGAGCTCTCCAAAATGAACTGAAGCCATTCTCAGTGCCAGCGAGTTCCCGAGCTCCTCAGAGGATGAAAACAGCCAAGTTCATCAGAAAAGTCAGCTCCCCACTGCCTCTCTCAGCTCCCAACAGCCTCTCTAGTTCTTCTCCAGGTCTGCCCCTTATGCTGTTGGCAGCACTCCTCAGGTGGGCCTCCCACACCCAGCCACAGAACTCACTCAGTTCAGCTGGGGGTTACAAGTTGACCACCAGTTATCAATCCACTACAAAGCCCAACATAGGAAAGAAATAGAATTCATGAAACAGATACAAATAGAAGACCAGGAGATCAAAAACTCCATTGAAAGTATGCACAACAGATTGAAGATGAGCATAGAATATCAGATCTAGAAGATAAGATTGCAGCTAATGACCATGAAAAGAAAGATATCTTAAAAATAGCAAGAGACCATGAAAAATCAACCCAACAGCTGCAAGATGAAGCAAAGAAGATAAACATAAGATTGATTGGGGTCAGTGACAAAGCCAGAGACAGTGCAAAAGACATAAAAAACCTCTTCACAGAAATAATGGCAAAAAACATGGATAAAGAATTTGACATACAATAAATGAAACATATAGAACTCTAAATGGCCATGACCAAAATAAATCTACATCAAGGCATATAATAAGATTCTAGAAATTCAGCACAAAAACAGAATATTAAAAGCAGTTAGATGGCAAGCGCAAGGTCGTGAGTTCGGTTCCCGGTACCGGAAAAAAACCAAAAAAAAAAAAAAAAAAAAAAAAAAAAATAAAAGCAGTTAGAGAAAAGAAACAAATCACCTATAAAGGAAAGATCATCAGAATCACAGCTGACTTCACAACACAAACCCTCAAATCAAGGAGAGCTTGGAATGAGGTATTTCAAGCCCTAAAAGAAAACAATCCTCAGCCTAGATGGATGTACCCTGCAAAACTGTCTTTCCAAATCAATAGAGAGGTAAGATATTTCCATGACAAAGAACAAATAAAAAAATTTATGACCACCAAAGCAGCTCTACAGAATGCTCTGAAGGATATATCAGAAGGAAATAACAAGGACCATAAACACATAACCACCACTAGAAAGAAGCACAGGCAGGGCAAGCAATTAAACAGAAGAGAAAGAAAGGGAACCAACACAGAAAAATAACATATAAAGATAAGCCAATACTTACCGGTTATACTCATCAGTATAAATGGTCTCAAATCATCAGTCAAAAGAGACAGACTGGCAGATGGATCAGACTGGCAGAAGCAAGATCGGAGAATATACTACATTCAAGAAGTGCATTTAGCTCAAAAAGAAATTCATAGACTGAAAATCAAAAATGGAAAACAATACTCCACATCACAGAAACCCAGAAAAAAGCAGGGGTAGCTATTCCATTTGCAAACAATGCAAACTTCAAGCTAAGACTAATCAAAGGACACAAAGAAGATCACTACATACTTGTTAAGGGAATACTCCAAGAAAAAGAGATAACACTCATAAATATATATGCACCAAACACTGGTGCACCCAACTACATAAACAAATACTAATGGACATGAAAAATCAAATAAGTACTAACACAATTGTAATGGGGAGCCTTACTACCCCGGTTTCACAATTAGATAGGTCAACTAGACAAAAAATCAGCAAAGAAATATCTGAATTAAAACAAACCTGTGAACAAATGAACTTTGTAAATGTCTGCAGGTTGTTCCACCCCATAAATACCAGAAAATTATTTTTTCTTGATTAAAATAACTGAAACCATAACAAAGATTGTCTCTAGAAGGCTTTTTTTTGAATAAAGGAGACAACTATCTGAAATTTAAACACCTTTTAGAACAGAATTACAGAATAATGTTTCAATTACATTTGTTTCTAATAAACGGTCAAATTTCCATTTCTTTCAGGGATACTTTTCACCAGTTTGCTGTTTATCTCTACAGGCTAAACATTTTTTTTTTTTGCTGTGAAGAACTGAGAGTTACTAAGTATGATGAAGAGACTATTCACTGATTTTTCATATTATCAAAAATATATGAGCAATTTCACTAGGCTAAACAGACATCTTTAATAATACATAATGATATATACCCACAACTATTCTAAGAAATCACTCAAAGAAAACAATAATGTCCTAGACAATCATGTCTTAAAGAGTTGAGCAAGTTTGAAACTGATGCTATGAAGAATACATAGCCCATAGGGGTTGCTATATGGGAGGGTTAAAGATGTCCAGGGATCTGTGTAGATAATTAATCTATGTGTTTACATAAGGTTTAGCTGCAGAATTGAGAACAACGGATCTCTCAGCCTTCCAGCAGAAAATTCTTTAAAATGATTCTGAGTCTTTTCAACACAGTATATTGAAAATGTTCCTCTTACAGAGCAGATGTTTATGTAAAATACTTTACAATGTTTGCTCTTCATGGTGAGGCCCTCATGCTAGGATTAATATTAAGACTTTAGTGGCCACAAGTTTTGCAAAAATCACACCTGCTGCATCAACTGGCTTACAAGGCATTTTATTTAATGTCTCTGTGTCCTCTTCTTCTAACCCTGACTGACTGTAACTGTAGACCTTTACTAAGACAATGAGAGCTCCTTATGGAGACACTAGGTTATTGGCCCAGATGAATAAGCAGTACATTGGCCAATTTCATTGTCACCCATTTAGAGCAGGACAGCTCCCCACAAAAATTCATTAAGCTATGCTTGACCACTTTGTGCTCATGGATCCTGGTCAGTATCTAAGAGGAGGCCTTATTTTTGTTAATTTCAAAACGCTGTTCTCAGTTAAAAATGCAAATATTCATAGATGGTTCCATATCAACATAAAAGTCCTATGTTCCATGGTCCTAAATGTAGCATTTGCTGCTAAAGATTCCATGAATCACTGTTCACAGCAAAAGAAACTGTTGGTATGGGAGATGGTGTGAGTCAGTCTTCAGATTTCAGATTTTCACTGTATGGGCTTCAGAGATGACTACAGCTCCTCCTCTCTCAACACTTGCTCATGTCCAAGCAGCATTGCAGCTGGCTCTTCTTCAAGCTGTATCTCCCCAGGACATTCCCGGCCACCTTCACTGCCACATCTCATCCTAGCTGTGGCACCTCATTAATAATAAATGTCAATAAATATATATTTTATGGTTGAGTGAATATGCCCTTGGCTGTGGAGCTCATTTAAAAGGAGAGAGGAGATGGGTTCCCAGCAAGCAAATACTTTTCCAGAGTGATTACTTAAAAGGTAGGTAGTCTGAATTTATACTTAGGTGAATAATTCAGTGATCCCATTGAGTGTGACTTCAGTACTCTCAGGCCAGAAAATTCCAACCCAGGACACAGCAATGGGAAAGACCTCATAGGATGCCACTTTTGTCAGAACACTAAACTTTCCAGTTATGCATATTGGTAAACAAGTGCTGTCATTCATTTTTCTTGAATGTCTGTGACATTTTCCCTCCCCACCTTCTTCTGGTCAAACCAACTGTCCCCATGTAGAATAGGAAAAATAAAAAAGCTTGAAGAGATGCTCTTCTTCCCAGAAACACTTACAGTATAATTTATTCGAGATCAAAGACTAAAAGCTTTCATCTGTTCCTGCTTATTTTTCTAGTGACTTGTCTCCATGTTTGTGGGTGTGCACATTTGTGTGTGTGTATGTTTTCAGCACAAGCCCTCTGTGTGTTTGACAAAGCTTTGCTTCTGTCTACCCAGCCTGAAAGTACCAAATTCCTGAAGGATGGGATAATTCCATGCCTGTACTATCAAATCCCTGGCCCTTTCTTGTTAGGCTTGTGACAATGAAAAGCCTCAGGTTGTATGTATGCCTGCATAGGACATAGAGGTGCCCTTTGCTGATGCTGCTTTCTTGTGGTTTATCACTACAGAATGAAGCTTTGTTACCAATACAGAGAGGCAGCTGGAATTTTCATCTGTCTGTTGTCAAATGCTCTGTTAATGTCATATTGGATTGCATGATAATAGTAGGATAAACTCTTTAATGAGTTCTCTCCACAGCACTGCAGATTGTAGAATGAAGTGAAGTGGACTGATGACAACCCAGAGAGAAGTGAGAGGACTAAATTCATGAACTATGTTCAGTTACAGGATGACATTTGATGTCTGGATCACTGCATTGTCCCAACCAAGGTACCATGTGAAGTATGTACAAGCTTAGTTCACCCATCAGGATTGACTGTCAGCTGATTTATTTATTTTCAAGGAAAAGCACAACTACAAGAAAATAACCTCCATTTCTTGTCATCAATGGAAAGACCTGTCCCTGTAATTGTTCTTTTCCCCCACTGACATTTTCTGGGAAAAGGCCATATTTTTCCTTTTATTTGTCTCTCACAAAGAATTTAGGATGGGACCTGAATGCACTTGCTGTTTACTTAACGATGACCATGCTTTGTTATTTTTTTATCTGACAGCCAGCCTGGGCCATCCCTCTTGAGAGGGGGCTGGTGATATGGAAACACTGCTGAGCTTTTAGATGGAAATCCTGGCTCAAATCCAGCCCCTGACCTCACCAACTTTGTGAGCTCTTGCAGCTTCACATCCTCATTTCTAGCCGGCAAGAAATGTTACCCTTCTCTGAGAGTAACAATCAAGTGAGATAATTTATATGTAGGAAAGGAGGTGTAAGAGCATAAAGCCTTATTTCATATACTAGGTAACAGTTGCCCAGCGTGGCTGATCTTTAGGGGTGTCTGGAAGCATACTAAAAAACAGAATTCTGGGCCTAGATGCAGACCTACCAAATTAGCATCTCTTGGGGAGGAGGTTAGATATGTATATTTTTAGAGCTTTCTGATAATTCTGATGATCATTCGGATTTGGAAAAAAAAACAGAACATAGGCAATGTGTATCTTGGTGTTTTGAAACACTTGCATCCAATATATAGAACTTATATAACCAAAGAGTGACCAAATATTCATTCCAAAAATATCTAAGACCTTGCTGTGTGCCAGGCACTATGGTACCCACCAGGGAGACATATGGCACCACACTCTAAATGTTGGTGACATGGTTGTGACAATGGACGTACAATAGTTTCAGTACAGTGTGTTGAGTACTGCCAGAGAAGTCAAAACAATGAAGAATTTTGAGAGGTCCTTTGAAATGATCTGATATTTTGCTTTCTGTTTCATACTTGAGAATATTCTATTTTCAATACTTTGTTATAGGCAATTTTCAATACTTTGTTAAAGCAATATTGTGAAAAATAGCAAAAAGCTTTAAGGAAAATATTTTGTGGCTTTTCCCATCAGTCAGATTTCTTGTTTCTTCCTGGCCAGTTTCTTGGATGAATGTAGAATGTTCAGTTTTATACAAACAGCATATTAGAGGAAAATTCTAGTAGAAATATGAAGTACAAACAGCACAGGTGCAGAACATGAGATGCCAAAGGACATGCCATGAAAGTGGAGAAGGAGAAAATAAGTCCTTTGGGAGGTCTTACTCCGAGATGAAATGAGCTTTTAAGCTGTAAAATGACTGTAAGAAGGAAGGTTAAAATTTCAATAACTGTCTTGGGATGTAAGATACAGAAATGTTCTCGATTCAACCCAAACATGGCCAGATGACCCCAGTGTCTGGCTGACCCCAGCATAGCTGGCTGACCCAAGTGCTGCCCATCCCTTGAATAAAGCTTGGACCTTATGTAAGCCCTGGAGTCTTTTGGAAATCATTTGAAAATATTTTCCTCTCTTTGTCACCTGGTTTACTCTGATGAGAGCTGTGTGGAGACTCAGGAGAGAGACAGTACCATTTTTCTCTGCTAATATGTGTTTTAATAACCATCTCCCTGCAAGTGTTGTCCAAGGAAAAAAATGATGAACATGGAGAGATGCCTCAATTTGTGCAGCGGGTGGGAGCAGATTCAGCTTTTCTTTGAGGCAGTGTAGGAGGAGATGAAGACTGAAAAGTCAGAGCTCAGGCATCCTGCTCCATGCAGCCATTCTGAGCACACTGCTGAACATAGGAGGGACTGAAGAAATGAAAGAATGCCATGCAAATCAGACTAAGACATTTTATCAAACATAAAACTAAACTATAGCAGAAACAA
The DNA here is from genome assembly GCF_000276665.1 of Chinchilla lanigera. Classification (NCBI taxonomy): domain Eukaryota; kingdom Metazoa; phylum Chordata; class Mammalia; order Rodentia; family Chinchillidae; genus Chinchilla; species Chinchilla lanigera. The sequence continues at coordinate 8,451,502 of NW_004955432.1, forward strand.
AAGCCAAGAATCAGGAGGTCACCACTTTGGAGAAGTAACTGTAGCCCAAATGCTAAGCAGGAAGCAGAGACTGAAAAGGTAGCCCCTGGTAGGTGGTCGTTAATCTGGGAACCAAATGAACTCTGAAGTACATAGGCAGCTCATAGAAAGAAAGGTCTGGTATTGGATTCTATGGGAGGAAGGAGTCAGAACCAGGTCGAAACCCAGTGGCAGGACAGTATTTAGGTGTGCACAAGAGAGAGAAGAATGCGCATTCAGTAATAGGCTGAGCAAAAGCTTGGTCATGCTTTGAATCATGACGTTAGCATCTGTGGAAAGCAGCTGGCTAAGGCAACTGCGGGAGGCACTGGGGAATGGCGGTGAAGCAGGTTGGCCTGAAATAAGGATTTGATGTGGTGGGCAACAGGGAGCCACTGTAGATTGTTAGTAGATTCTAGATGACTGATCTGGCAGAGTGGGTATCCCTCCTCTCACAGCCTGGCCAACTCGTGCTGTCTGAGCAGCAGCCAGGATTAGATGGAAATCCAGCTAACATTTCTACTGCCCTTCCAAGTGAACGGATCTGCAGACATATAGGGCAAACTCCCTCACCACTCCCTGGTCTAAGAACTAGCCAACATAATGGAGTCTGCATCACACACTTTTAAAAACAAACCAAGTCCCTCTTCCCTCTAATATGATCTGCCAGATGACAGATGATTCCAATCCCTATAATTAGCTGTATACTTTAATTGAGTTTCAGTGGCAGTAATAAGTAACTGGAGTTCAGGCTTGTAGAATTTCCTTCTTAATCGGCGCTGTTAAACCATTCATTACAAGGATAAATAGCACACCACTTTATTTAACTCATTTCCTCCAAACATGCAAATTCCAGCGGAAGTATCGCAGCACTTGCTGGCCCTGGGAGGGTTGTCTGGGGGCGAGGAGCGAGGTAATGTAGCCTTGAGAGGGGTGCTTCGTCCAAGCTGTTGGCTCTTTCACTGGAATAAGCAAGCTGCAAGTTTCCAACACTGACGCACTTCCTAGTGCTTGGGATTTAAAAGACTGTAGAAAGGATAATTGACCACAACTTGTCAGCATGAGAGATTTACTGTCATTAGTGCAAACTCAAATGAATTACTTTAATATCATGGAATATTAAAAATGGCCAGATAGCTTCCTTTCTAGGTACATTAAGGGCACTTAAACAGCTTTTCATGCCTCACTTCTGTGTTTGGGTGTAAAGGAGAGGAAATCCTAAAGGCCCCATGAGAAAGAGGTAGGGGAGGAGTGGGATTAACTTGGCAGAGGCAGAAAAAGACAGATCTGAAATTCTCAAACGAAATTTCAGTAAACAGACCTCTTAAGGGTTGTTCATTTTTGGAATGGTATAAAAGCTAAATGAACACTCATTAAAAAAAAAAAAAAGTCTACAGTAGTATTGCTTTTAATTTCCAGTGGGGCACCAATTTAGAAAATTGGATTATAGATGGTTCTTTGTGTTTTGACTCAGTCATAGAGAAAGCTAGAAATACTGCAAGGAAGATTCTAAAACCTTTATTAAAACATGGATGCCAGCTTCCAGAGACAGCAGCTTGGGAGACCTGAAATATTTCATTCAGGTCCAGGCACGGATTTCCCCACGAGGTGCTTCATTTTGCTTTGCTTTTGAGACATCCATTTTCCTGAAGATTCCTAAGACAGCCAGTGCTCAGGCACAAAAAATGGCTAGAACCTGGAGCAATTTATTTTAATTTTGCTTCCTTGTGATCTTTTGTGAAAAATATTTGCCCCTTGACTCTTAGAACCCACTACAAGCTAGCAATTATTTCATTTTGGTTTTGGGGAGGAGGGCTTCATTCCTGTTTGATTGTTGAACCTAGACTTGCTTTGCAATCTGTTCTCTGCCTCCATTAAGATACAAATATAGGGGCAGGGTTCCGTTGTTACTGTAACTGGAGTGGAATGAGTCTCACTTGGGTTCTGTGTTGCTCAGCACTACAGTTAATGTCTGTGGATGGTATTTCCAACTACTCTTGCTTTAAAGTCTGTGTTATGTACTATTTGTTCTTTTGAGAGCTATTACCTCTCCCCTTATTTCTTAGGCACGTTGTGACATACCCGGATATGAAAGCTACAGAAATTCTTTTCTGGAAGGACGGGTGAAAGGCTATAAAATCCAACAGCATGTGTCGTTACTGGGTTTTTGATTCTTTCCCCTTTGCAACTGAGTGCCATACCAATAGCATAGAGAAAAAGTAATATTTCATAAATAATCTTGTTGGTAATTGTGTTGTTAGAACATCTGAATAACCTCAAAACCAAATGAATGGCACTACAAGCTGCGGGGTCTCCTCTTTTTGGCCATCTTGTCTTATGGTTAGACAAGAATGGAGGTGTGGGCTGGACTTTTCCACATCAATGTGTGGGGGCAATTCCAGAGACATAGGGCTTTAGCTGTACTACCCTATGTGTATTTTTTGACATTTTGAGTTAGCTATTGCTTGGCCTATGTCCCATGATGCCTCACTTCCAAACTGCTTCGAAGTTTGCTAATTCTATTTTCAAAGTTCACATGAAGCAAGAGACCTCAACCCTCAGCTATTTGTCCAGAGTTTGTATGGCTGTATTTCACAGAGATAGACATTGTATTTATATATTAAGGGGAAAGGGGCATGTAGAAGAGAAGCAGAGAGAGATTTCATGAAGTACACTCAAAACTGTTGAGGGTTATAAGATGTTTGGCTTCTCCATCCCCGTAAAGAGATAGTAATAGAAGCACTTTCATCATTGCAAAACATGTGTGAAATGATGGCAAACTTAACATGAGGAAAAAAAAGAAAATGGCAAAAAATAGCAATGTACCTGGGTTGGTTGCATTCGCATATGATGATTCACTGTTGTAGCCAAGAGTCCCTTCGTGTTCTCCAACACAGGGATCCAAGCCCGATGAGGGTGACAGAAGTTCCTCTTAAATGGATAGCTCTGGGCCCTTTAAATAAAACCTACATATTCTGGCTCTGTTTGTTGTGCGGCTTTCACTGGCCCACTATATGCCTGGCGGTGGGTCTGAGTCCAAGGAAGGCTGTAAACAAGGCAGCACATTAGATGGAAGCTGTGTGCTAAAGTGTTGAGAGGACCAGAATATAAGGCTGGGTGTGGGTGAGGGAAACTTTTAGATTAAAGATGTCAGCCTGACACTTAGAAAGGTTCATTCCCATCTCTCTCCAGGGATGGTTTGACCCCTATGACAGGTTACAAGTAATTTGAAGTTTGAAGAAAGAAATAAAGAAGGAAAGACTAAAGGAAGGAAGGAAAGAAGGAAGGAGGAAAGGAAGGAAGAAAGGAAGGAAGGAGGGAGGAAAGAAGTGAGGAAAGAAGGAAGAAAGGAAGAGGGGGAGGAAGCAAACAAGGAAGTAAGGAAGGGAGGGAGGGACGAAGGAAATATAGAAGGAAGGAAGAGAGGAAGGGAAAGAAGGGGGAAGAAAGAGTGAAGGAAAGAGTAGGGAGGAGGAGGGGAACCAAAGGAAAGGAGAGAAAAATAAAATTTTGTTTTTCTGCATGCTTCTTTTCCTGTTTTTTTCTTTTCTCCCTTCTCCTTCTGCAATGGAATGTGAAGGGAACAGTATTAACTGTTTCACTGGGCTATTTTCTAACCAGTAAATGCATTTCTGGATGTAGTTGGCATATACTTGCCTGAATTTCATGTGCTTTGTGGGACACGCCCCGCATCACTTTCCCCTCCCCTTCCCTAACAGCTTGGCACCACTTACTGGCATTGCAGAGACCTTCAATACCCCGAAAACTGCTCACACAACAGGCAGGCAAGGGAAAGGCCCATCAAATGAGACAGGGTCGTGTATATGATGGCACTACTGGAAAAAACTCCAGGGCTTCCATACAGTCATGATTTCCCCTAATTCTCACCATGTCAGCGGACTTAAGTGAGCACTTCCAGCTCTACAATAAATACACAGGGTCCCCAAAATTTTGATTATACATTTTTGCGTTTGATTTCAAGACATCTGAGCTTGATCCCCAAATCCCTCAAGGATACCCAAATCTGAGAATGCTTAAGTCCTTTATATAATATGCACAATCTCCTGTCTACTAGAAATATTAATCTCTAGATTATTTAAAAGACCTACCATAATGTAAATGCTATGTAAACAGTTGTTATACTCTACTAAGTGGGAGATAATGTCAAGAGAAAAGTCTGCACCTGTTTAATACAGATGAAATTTTACCTCCAAATATTCTCAGTCCACAGTTAATTGAACCTGCAGATGAAGAACACATGGATAGGAAGAACCGATTCTATTTCATTTTGACATTAATATTTGTGTACTTGTTATTTATGTGTTTCTTCCAAAATTTAAATTGCTGTGTATTTACCTTCTTGAAATACATATAGATTTCAGGTAAGAAATATATACAAATAAGTTACCAAAGGGGATATATAAATAGCCTTTAAAAATATGTACTGTGGGTCAGGGAGATAGCTCAGCACCACAGTACCTGCC
>NW_004955432.1:8458028-8490371 GCF_000276665.1 Chinchilla lanigera
AAAAAAAAAAAAGTGTCCAGTCTTACAAATAAACAAGACATACAAGCTAAGAGTAACACGTATGAGTGGGGAAAATCATTGCTCCTAAAAAGTATGTAAAGCTTTAGAGAGCAGGTGAAGGTGAGGGACCCAGGCATAGCAGATGCCTTTCACCAAAATCACCATATCTAGGCATTTTAGACACCCAGAAAATAATCAAATTAAGCCAAAAATGTTCTCCTTGTGGCAAACCTGAGACCCAGACACAAAATAAACATTTCTGTAAATTCAGTCAGTTCTGTTTTACTAATTTCAGTGTGTGCATACATGGGTATAGCTGTGAGTTTGCATAGATTTTATTGTTCTGCAGCAGGAAGACATATATCATACAGACTGATGTATTCTATCTTGAAGCTCAGTCCTTTAAACATGAAATCATAGCCAACTCCTCAGGGTGCAAGCATAAGGCATGAGAACTAATCTAGCGGCACCATTGTTATCATCTGTTATCTGGACTCTTTGTTAATATTTATAGAGCCCCTAGACTAAGCATATACCCCTTCATTACTCAGTGAACCTATGCTACTCTCAAAATAGTTTAATCCTGACTTTTAATGTAAAAGCAGAATTTTTAAAATATTGGCCAGCACCACCCCCATACCTCAGTATGGCTAACAGGGCTTTAAAATTTTTATTTTTCCTGAACAGAGAACCCATTTCCTGTTCTAAAACAATCTGCAGACAATTCTGGTTCATATCCTTATCTAAATGGTCTTGTTTTGGCCTTTGTCCTGGGGGATAATTTTCCTTATCCCACATACTGTATTGATTTCAGAAGAGAAAAAGTGTAAAGAAAAATCCTGCAATTTGCTAAGCACCTCATATTGTGCCAGGAACAGTGCTAATTATTTAGTATTAGGTTTTCAGCACAGAAGAAGAAACAAACTGGGAAGAAGACCTTTACTCTGGACAAGGAAAGGAGGGGACTGCACACAGCTTCTTTGCTTAGGGGGCTTCAGCCGTGTTAGACCACCACCATAATGATTCAGCAATCCCTACTCAGTCAGGAACCCATCGTTTACCTTATGTCTTAGTTACTTTTCTTATTGCTGAGGCAAAATACCCAACACCCAAAGGTAAAGGAGGAAAGGTTTAAGGTTTATTTTAGCTCAGAGTTTGCAGAGGTTTCAGTCCATTGTTGGCTGGCTCCAACGCAGGGCGGCATGGCAGAGGGGCATTGCGGAGGTGAAGCAGTCCGTGAAATAGCAGGTAGAAATACAACAAGTAGCCAAAACAGTGATCAGCAGCAGCAAACCTGCCTTCTTTCTGTCCCTTTATATTCCATCCAGGCTGCAAGCCTATTGATTGGTGTGGCTTACACCCAGAGTGGAGCTTCCATTATTCACATTCTTAGGCCTAATATCACACCCTTAATCCAGTCACCTTTGAAACTCCCCACCTATGACCACATGAGGCTTTCCAGGGTATATCCAGATACAAGCCATAACAATATATGTCCAGTTACTCAATGCCACAATCCTAGGATGTATTATCCGGCCCTAGAGAAGCTAAACTGCCTAAGGCTGCACATTTATTAATACTTGGTGGAAAGAACTGAAACTGAAGGAAGCGTGATACAAAAGCTACGTGATGTTCCCTCACCCGCACATCAAAGCAGCAGCTTTCTCAGGATCCTTCATTCATTTTTGATACCATAGGAGTCACTATCACAGAGACAATATGATGCAGGGTCTTTGTAATATACATGTAATTCATACAGTATTGTAAAATATATTTCTTACCTACCTGTTATGTTTTACCACAGAGCGTGCAAAAGAAGTAGTATGTCTTAGTCTTTGCCTGAAGAGATTTTGTAGAGCTCCTGTTCCAAACTGCATCAGGTGGCAACCTCTAAATGTGACATTTGGCAGTATATTTTCATGGCCAAACCCGCTGAGATGACTCCACAGAGAAGAGTCTGTAGATATCAGTCTGTAAATTTCCTGCCCAGCAATGACACGCAGATCCGGAACACTGCTTGTTGTTCAAAATAACCACAGATTTGTGAATATTGCCCCTAAAATATGAAGCACTTTGAATGTATGTTTAATGAATTGTTGACATATTTCAAAAGAAACATTACATTATCAGTGACTATAAAAATAGACTAAGGGATATTTTCCTGGTTTAAAATTTCTCTTTGCAAATTACTTGTCCTAACTTAAGTCTTAAAACAGTCACAATAATATTGATGATGATGATGATGATGACAGCTAAGATTCTTTGAGCACTCAGTATTTGCTTAATTTTATGCTAAGCCATTTTCTTATATTATCTCATTTAGTCCACAAAGGAATGCCATGAGGAATACACACATCTTTTTAAAGAGGAAACCGATCCTGGAAAAGTTAAAAGATTCACTCAACATTTCATAGACAGGAAGTTGGGAAATATGGACTCAAACACAAAGCTGTATGATAACTACATAATGCTCTTCTTTACACAGAGGAAGCAAATTGTGCTCTCTGCAAATAACATTTGTCTTCATGTCTTTCCAGTGATAGACCCATCTATGTATGCAGGCTGTGTTTAATATGAGGGCCTCTCTTGAGGTGTGTCTGTCTACACACATAGGGCTTATCTCATCTTTTTTCACTGTTCTGCTCTTGTTGCATCTGTAAGTCTCACAATTTGTATTCTTCCCCAATTGCTCTAAATTGGAATGTACATGCCCAATCCCTGTACTGGTCAAATTTTCTACTGCAGAAACAAAGTACCTGACACTCACAGCTTAAAGAAGGATGAATTTTATTTAGCTCACAGTTCCACAGGGTTCAGTCCATGGTTTCTACTCCAGGGAAGAGACATCATAGCACAAGGGCATGTAAGTAAAGCTGCTTAATTTAGAGTAACCAGGAGGCAGAACACAAGAGAAGAGAGATAACAAGATATACACCCTTCAGAGGCACGTGTCCTGTGACACACTACAACTGAGCTGCACTTCCTCACAGCATATTCAGCTATAAATACCTCTGGACTAATTCATTGATAAGTATATCACCCTCTGGTCATCTCTCCAGGACTCTTTTAATTCAGTCAAGTTGACAATTAAAAATAACTACTGTACTGCAGTTGAAAAATACGACCTAGCAGGAAAGGAAAGGTCCTGGGGATTGGCTGGGTGGTGGTAATCATTAACATTCTCCCATCTATGATTCATCTCCAGTGACTCGTGCTTTCTTTGTAAACGATGTAGAAGTTGAACTTCAAGAGACTGGAACAGAACAGGTAAACCACTCCCTGAAGACTCACCATGGATTAGGGGAAGAAAGTGAAGGAGAGGTTGTTGTATTGAAGGCAGCATTTTGTTGGTGGATACTTGAATGTGTGTAACATGGGGGCAAGACATAGTTATTGCACTTACAGCAGCACTGTTTCAAGTAGAAATTGAATTCTTGAGCACTTCTTCTATGCAGGGGGCTTGACAGGGTCCATAAAGGATATACATGATGGTCTCTGGCTCATGTGAAACCTAATAATATTAATAAATTTTACTATAAATCAACCAGTGTTGATTTTAAAGCAAGTAAGCCAACACCAGAATAGATCAAAGAGATTGCAAGGGTGAAGGCAAAGAACACAAAGTGTGCTCAGGTACATGCTTCGATTTCTTACTACTTCATTTTGTCCAACTTTGCTTTAACACTTTGCATTCAAGCTGTTGTTCAACACCTATTCTGAGCTTGGCACCGTGACAAGGAAATAAATAAGATGGGAGCTCATAGTGGAGATAAAGAAATATGGACTCAAACACAGAATTGCTAACTGTAGTAAAGATAGGATCAAGGGATTCCAGGTACTTTTAGTGACTTTGGTCTGGATCTTGCTTGCTGGGGGCATTTCATATCATGGAGAGGAAAAAAACAGCGAACATCCAATAATTTGTTAGAGACAGAGAGAGCAAGAATTCCACTATGAAATGAATATAAGGCATGGGATAAGATTGAGAGCTAGAAAAGGAAAAAAGAGATAAGGTTCTGGAGGAATCCAAAGGCTATACTTGAAATTTTGAATTTTCCTTGAAGTTACTGAAGTCCCATGGAGATGTTTTAGCTCAAAGGTGACATGTTCTGTTGTTTTTGTTTTTGTTTTTTTCTTTATCCCAGAGTTCATCTACCTTCAATGTGATGGACTGGCCAAGCATGAAAATTACTGGGGTAGCCTGTTCCCAGGTGTTCCAACTGCAGTATTATTTTGTTTAACTTGCAAACCCATATAGCTTTCCTCTCCATTTACCCATAAGAGGTCATGTGGTCTAGACTGTCCCTACTTTGCTCTAGTCCTTTGAGCATCAGTCTAGATTATCCTTTCCCAAAGCTAGCTTGTTTTTTAGGTCTTTTCCTGAGGCAGAACTCTGGATGTAAACGTTCATCTGGAACAGGTATTTGGAACCCATTTCCATGTCTTACATTACAACGCTACATGATTAAAAAAAAAAAAACTATGATACTGTCACAAAAAGATGTGTTGATCAATGGCATAGAATGGAGGATGCAGAAACAATCCTAGACACATTCACTCATCTGATCTTTGACACTGGGACCAAAAACAAACACTGGAGAAAAGGTAGCCTCTTTAATAAAAGGTGTGGGCAAAACTGGCTTTACACACATAGAAGGTTGAATCTAGACCCATATCTTTCACCATGTACTAAACTAAAAGACCTGAATATTAAAACAGAAACAGCCTGCTGGAAGATAAAATAAGTAAAACTCTTGAAGACACGGGCATAAGCAAGGACTTTCTGCACAGAACTCCAATTTGCCCAAGGAATAACATCAAGAATCAATGAATAGGATTACATCAAATTAAAAAGCTTCTAAAGAGTGAAGGAAGCAATCAACAGAGTGAAGAGACAACCTGAAAAATGGGAAAAAATTTGCCAGCTACTCCTCGGACAATGGACTAATATCTAGAATCTATGAAGAACTAAAAAAAATTAGATCCCCTGAAGTAAAAGACTATATTAAAAATGAGCAACTGAAATTAATAGACATTTCTCAGAAGAAGTACAAATGGTCAGTAGGTACATGCAAACATGTTCATCCTCTCTGGCCATTAGAGAAATGCAAATTACAACAACACTGAGATTACATCTTGCTTCAGAAAAAATGGCTACCATCAAGAGATCATATGATAACAAGAGCTAGTGAGGAGGTGAAGAAAAAAAGACTTCTACATTGTTGGTGGGAATGTAAATTGGTACAGTAACTATAGAAATCAGTATGGAATTTCCTCAAAAAAACTAAAACTAGAAATTCCATTTGACCCAGGTATTCCCCTTCTAAGTATTTCCCAAAACTACTGAAGACATCATAGTACAGTGATAAATGCATATCCATGTTTCTAGAAGCAAAATCTTGGTAGCAGCTTACATGTCTATCAACAGATGAACTGATAGAGAAAATTTATAGTAAGAGAGTACTACTCCCTTCAATTTGAGACATTCGTAGGAAAATAGATGCACCTTGAGACTATATAAATCAGACACACAAGTTTAAAATTGCGTGATTTCATTATATGAGGAGCATGAAGTACAAATAAAGAGCAAAATAAAAGATAATAGGAGAGCTGGGGATGTAGCTCAGTGGTGTAGCAACTGCCTGGTAAGCGTAAGGCTCTGAGTTTGATTCCTGGTACCAAAAAAGAAAAAAGGAAAAACAGACAAATAAAGAAAAACAGTGGGAAAAAGTGAGATAGATCTTTTTAAAATGAGAACAAGACCAAGAAATAGAGGAATAGAGGAAATAAGGAACAAGAGGAGAGGAAGGGGAAGTGAAAAGAATTTAGATGTGTTATGTACCATATAGCAATTCCACACTATGAACCTAATCATTTTGTTATATAAACATGTACTAGTAAATATAAAAACATTACAAGGATAAAAGGACAAGATGTGGTGGAGGAAGAAACAGGTCCTATGGGTGACAGCTTGCTTGAATGTGGCTGATAGCTCTAAGCCCTGGCCATCTGTCAGTGTTAATTTTAGCGGTAAAGCTTAGGGTAGCTTTTGCTTACCAGTTCATGAGCTGTCTTGATGGTGCTTCAGTATCTCAGCATCTCTTAAAAGCCATTGGTCTTTGTTTCTAAACTGGATCCCAGTGTCTAACTCACAAAGGTATGTTGTTACTCCCACCCTCCTGGCTTATCATGTCTCTTTGACCCAGAAACCAGTTAAAGATGGCTGCCTATCTGCTGATTCCTTCTTTTCTTCTTTTTTCTTAGTTTATTGGTACAGTTATATGTACATGATGATCATATTCATCATAAGGAACTTGTACCTGTCCATGATATATCTCAGTTTCTCTTTCTTTTTTTTACCATTCCCTCCCCTCTCTTCAGCCCCACTTCTACACCTCATTTACAAAGCCTTGTTTTCATTTTGTTCTTCTTTTCTCATTTCCTTCCTCCCCCTTTCCTTTTGAACAATTTCTTCCTATTTCACAATATCTATTATACATTTTGGTTCTTATTTACAGTTTCAGTTTCTCACACCAGAGAGATAATGCAATATTTATACATGAGTGTCTGATTCATTTCATGTAAGAGTATGGTCTCACCCATTTAGCTATGAATGTCTCAAGTTTATCCTTCCTTATGACTGAGTAGTACTCCATTGTATAAAAAAACTCCACATTTTTTTGTCCATTCACCAGCTGATGGGCATTTGAATTGTTTACAAGACTTAGCTACTGTATAAAAAACAGCATGGTATTGGCAAAAAACACAACTGAGGATCAGTGGAACAGTTAGAGGGTGCAGAAACAACTCCAAATACCCTCAGGCACCTTATTTTTCACAAAGAGGCTAAATATCCTCACTGGAAGAAATATGGCCTCTTTAATAAATGGTGTTGGAAATACTGGCTTTCCACATGCCAAAGACAAAAACTAGACCCACGTCTCTCACCATGCACTAAACTAAAATTGAAATGGATCAAAGATCTAAATATTAAAACAGAAACACTAAATTAGTGGGAAGAGAGAATAGGTAGAACTTGAACACATAGATGTAGGCAAAGATTTCATGAACAAAACCCTCAATGAACAAGAAATACTACAAAAAATCAACAACTGGGATCTCACTTTATTTAAAAGCTTTTGAACAGCAAAAGAAATCAGCAACAGAGTGAAAAGACAACCTACAGAGTGAGAAAACAATTTAGCCAGTTTTCCCTCAGACAGAGGACTAATATCTAGAGCATATAAAGGACTGAAAAAAACAGACCTCTCCCAACTGAAAGATCCAATCCAAAAATGGGCATCTAAGATGAATACACACTTCTCAGATGAACAAATACAAATGGCAAATAAACATGAAAAAATGTTCAACCTCACTGGTCGTTCAAGACATACAAATTAAAATAATACGGAGATTCTATCTCACTCTGGAAAGAATGGCTATTATCAAGAAATCAACCAGTAACAAATGCTAGAGGGGCTGTGGTGAAAAAGGAACACTTCTCCACTGTTGATGGGAGTGTAGACTGGTGCAGCCACAGCGGAAATCAGTCTGGAGATTCCTAAAAAATGTAGCACTAGATGTCCCATTTGACCCAGTTATTTTCCTTCTGGGTATCTTCCTGGAATAATTAAAAGCATCATACTACACCAGTACATGCACATTTATATTTATAGCTGCTGTTTCACTCCTTATGAGTGACTGGTCAACAAACTATGGGGATTCTGTATACTTTGAGTCCTTTATCACCTCACCCTGGTCTTCCTGCTCTACTCATTATCTTCCTCAAGCAGTGGACTTTTGACCTGAGACATGTTCTTCATTAAGTCCCGTGACAGACCACAAGAAGACAAGAGACATCCAAGTCACCAACAAAAAGGGTTAGCTGCAACAATGAGAAAGTTATCACTTTCTCAAAGTGACTTTTTAATGAAAACTCAGTGAAAACAATTATTTTTTTCCTGATGATTTTGTTTTCTGCCTGAACAAAACTAGTGTTTTATATTGTGTTCACAAAGTTCCTGCTGCCTGAGTTAAGTCACACGTGGCTGGGATTTCCACCCTGGAGCCTCTGTTTTGATTATATAAAAGTAGTGAGACTCACTCCTCAAATCTCCTGCTATCTGTCACAGAGCTCTCTTCTACCCTGATTTGCTGCTTTCTCTGTCAGGATGTCTAGAACAAAAACAGCCATAAATGTCAATACTCAAAATGCTGCTTGCTATGAGGCCAGAACTTTCCTTAACATTATACCTGTATTAACTCATTTAATGCTTATACCCAACCTCCTTCACAACTGCAAAAAAATTTGAGGATAAGAACTGCTAGTCAGAACTATGATAGGGGTTATTGTTAGACTATAGAGATGTTTAGTCACAAAAAGTTATTCTCAACAGAGGACTATTTTCATAATGTCTGGAGACACTTTTCATTCTCTGAATTGGAAGTGATGCTACTGGCATCTGGTAGGTAGAGGCAAGGGAAGCTGCTAAATATTCCAAAATATACAGATAAACTCCCCATATCAGAGCCATCCACAGTGGTGCAGAGGCTGAGAAACTCTGGTAATGCGTGATACAATTGCTCTTGTCTGGATTGTCCTAATTCAAATCCTGATCCTACAACTTACTCTCTATGACTTCAGAAAATAAAAGTTGCTTAATCTCTTTATGGCCTAGTTTTCTTATTTTAAAAATGAGAATGACAATAGTAATGTTACATCATAAGGTTAATGCCTGATCAAACGTATTAATGTATGCAAAGTGCTTAGCTCAGTATTGAGCATAAAGTACTTTATACATTAGCTGTTATTCTATTTAACAGAGACCTTTTGCCCTTAGGAAGACAAACTGAGCTTCTTATTAGTCTTAACAGAAGTCTTGAGAGGATGGCATCAGTTCTTAACCCCAAAGGAAGATTTTCTCCATCTTAATCCTTAAGAGAATGTCCTATTTTAGCTGACTGGGAAGATTAGAGAAAATGACCTTGAGTGTGTTTCAATGGCAAGTCTCTTTACCGTAGTTTTTGCATATTCTATTACAATTTTCTCTATCCTGTGCTTGTATTTTTTTTACTTTGCTGTTTCCATCCCTATCTTCCAAGGTTGATGATATCTTGCTTTCCCTGTATCACCACACAAGGTGATACACTTAGTGAGAAGGGAGCCTGTTATGGCTTCATCTGAGTCTGCAACCCTCTCCACATTTGGTGCCTTCTCATCACACAGAGTGGGAAAACCATGCCTGCATATGGGTTGATTTCACAGTAGTCATTTGGGAACTGTGCCCAGGCAGAGGCACTAACTCACTGGAGTTTTCCAATAAGTGAGCAAGTGAGAAACATCTAGCCTCTGCTTTCTCACTTCCATGCTCTTTGCACTCCCCACCAGAGAAAAGTCAGTGAACTTTGTATGCCTACTTCTCAAGTTGACAGTGTTTCACACAATGATTTACTGATTTTTGTGGTGGAAGTCTGCTGTAGTTTGAAGGTGACCTCAAAAATTTCACGTGTTGGAAACACTCCCCAAATTCACTTGTTAATGATATTTAGAAGTGAGGTTTTAGAGAGGTAATTAGGATTGACTGAGGCCATGAGGGCTCCATCTCAATGGAATTAGTGGTTTTATTTTGTGGTTCATATCTAGCTCCCCCACCAAAGCCTCATACAATCATAGGTGGGGTTTTTGGAGGTGGCTGGATCTAGGGTGTGTGGTGCTGGGATCAAAAATGTGCTGCTGGGATGGATTTATGGTGTGATACTAGGATTAAGGCTGACACACCCTGGGTGCCCAAAAGATAGGTAATAATATCCTTGTATAGGATATAAGACAGAAATAGGATATATTTCTGTATAGGATATAAGAAGGTAATAATATCCTTGTATAGGATATAAGACAGATACAACACAAGATATAATACAAAGATATAATACAAGAATCCTTGTATAGGACATAAGAAGGTAATAATATCCTTGTATACGATATAAGACAGAAAGGGGGCTGGGGATTTAGCTCAGTGGTACAGCACCTGCCTGGCAAGTGTGAGGTCATGAGTTCAATTCCTGGTAAATGGAAATACACACACACAAAAAAACGAAAACAAAAACAAAAAGACAGAAAGAGGGTCATTGCTTGTTGCTTGCTGCTTGCTGTCTTCTGCCTGCCATGAACTGTTTCTCCTCTGTGATGCCTCTCTGCCATGCCACCCTGCCTTGCAGTCAATTATAAATTGAAACGTCTGCAAACTATGAGCAAAATAAACCTTTCCTCTTTTAACGTGGGATGTTAGGCATTTTGTCCTTGCAATGAGAAGAGGAACTAAGGCACATCATAAGAAGAGGAAGAGAGGTTCAAGTTTGTATGCTTACCTTCTCACCATGTGATACCTTCTGCAGTCACACAGTAAGAAACCCCTCATCAGATGCCGGCATGATGATGCTGAAGTGCCTTTCTTCTAGAACTGCAAGAAATAAATCTGTCCCTTCTAAATTACTCACTCTCGGGTATTCTGCAAAAGAAGTAAATGGACTGAGACAGAGTCCCACTCGGAATTTGAGTTGGGTACATGATTATTATTCAGAACTGCTGGGCATTTCTGAGTAGACCTGCTAGACAATTTCATTAGAAAAGGGAGAACATTTTGTGAAGGCAAGATGCAGCTTTACGAGTCCTGTCTGGTTCAGGATTAGAGTGGTAAGGAGCAGTTCTGAATGCAGAATGGTGTTTGTCCACCAGTGTCCTTGAGGATAAATCTTCTCTGAGGCTGATGAGTTTACATTAGTCCTGGAGTGAGTAAGGGAGTAGTGAGTACATTTGAAGGTGATTTAATTTCAGGAAAATTTTGCAGAAATCTTGTGCTTAGGGAGCACACCTATGGATCTACCTCACAGAATGTGAAACAAAACAGATCATAGCACAGTTTGGTGTATGGTGGATTTTGTGCCTCAGCTGAGGAGAAAAGAGCTGTTGTGGGGGGTCATGATAATATCATCAGATGCCTGGGGAAATGAGAGCCTCACTGAGCATGAGAACCTCACTGAGGACTCATTAGAATTTCTTTGGAAGTATTTTTTTCAAGCAAGAGCCTGTGACCTCTGATTTGTGATGTTACCACACTGGTATGTACTCCCCTGCAGAAATGGATAGTACTTAAATTTTCACAAAGATTTCGGTCCCTCAAAATACTAACAAATATGGCAGTTTGTTACACTTTTCTTTCAACGTTTCAAATTGGCATTTTCCCCTGGCATGCACTGTAAACTATGCTTTTCAAAAGCCTGCAACACATTGCTAGAAATAATATACTTAGAGAACAGCCTGAAATGCTGGAAGAATGGTTTCATCATGTCATTTACAAAATACTTCAGTATCAGAAAAAGCATTCACAGCAATCAAAACACATTAGTTTTAAATGAAATTCTGTATTTTAGACCACAACTACCATATTCATATTGAAGCAGTTTAAATATAAGTGAACTCTACAGAAATGTCAGGCAAAATACAACTGCCAAGGTTATATGGTCATTGGCAAATGTTTGAATGGCAGCCTAGTTCTGGGTTTCAAAAAGTTGGAAAAGTACTTCCCTAAAGAAATGCAAGCAAAGATGCATTTGGGAATTCTATACTTTAAAGTCATTCATCCAGTATGATAGCTGCTATGCGTACCTCGTGCTGGATTAGGTAGTAAGCGTGGTGGAGACACCATTAAGCTAACAGGAGGAGGCGGGTAAAGGCAGTTAGTGTCACAGTTGTCTATTATGGCTAAGCCAACCACCCCCAAACTTAAGAGATTAACATAGCTTCTTATTACCTCTTATAATTCTGCGGGTAGACTGCCTGTAGCTGGGTGGTTCTCCTGACAGTCTCAACCAGAGTCTCTCCTGCAGTGCAAAATGGTGGCTTAAGCTAGGTTATCCACGATGCATGTCTACTCGCTTGTCTCAAGTGTTGGCAGCATTGGCTGAAGGTCTGAGACATCTCTCTCTTTTTCTCCATATGACCTCACAATAGTTTGGGCTTATTTGAATAGGTCCCTTATCTTACATCTCAAAAGTAAAAAAGCAAGGACGGCCATGTCTTCTGAAGATGTAAACTTAGAACTGGCAGTTTCACTACTGTCATATCCTATGGGTTGAAATGAATCACGAGGCCAGCTCAGATTCAAAATATGAAGACTAAACAAAGCCACAAACACAGAAAATGCAGTCTTTTGAGGGCCACTTTTGGAGACAGCTGAAGTAACGCCAGTGACAGAAAGGTAGGGAAAGTGAGTTCTAGGTTTAGGCAAATTAAAAAATATTAATTCATACATAGATTAAAGCATGTTAACTAGCATAAACATCAGATACTCCCAAATACATAAAGTGGTACCCATACGTATTAGTTAGAGTTTACTAGAGAAACAGATACAACACACGATATACAAATGTACAAGAAATTGTAAGTTTGGCTTGCAATGGTCAGCCACAGAGTTGGATGAGGAAGCATACAGAAGGTGTCTGCACGCTAGAGGTTGAAGAACCCAGTCCAAAGCCTGGAGCTCACTGTAGTGTTTGTGCAAGTCCGTATCAGGAGGCTGATGGGTCTATGACAGAATGTTGAAGAATCTATAATGAAGGCTGAGAAGTCTACACCAGAAGGCTGAAGAGTCCCAGGTGGAAGCTGAACAGTCTGCACCAGAAGCCAGGAGATGACCACCAAGCTGAAGGTGAAGACTGGAGCTCTTTTGAAAAACCAGCAGTCAATCCCTTTGTAATTTTTTTTACTGTGTGCAGCCTACCCACCCTGTGGGGGTGATCCTCTATATCCACACCATCTCCATGCCTTTCTCTTGCACAGGCTCAGGATGAATACAAAGTAAGGGCCCTGGCTCTCTGCTGAGTCATACAGTTAACCTTTTAAACTTTTTAAATTGACACAATGAACAATATCCTAGAGCAGGAAGGACATGTCATTTTTACCGCAGGATATAGAACTGCTGAGTCACCTAGTTAAGCTTTTAGACTCTTCAAGTTGATACAATACATCAACCATAACAATATGCTTGAATTTTTTCTTACATCCTCAAAGATGCATTGTGTGACGAAGAATTGGATGTGGCTGACCTTGAGTTTTCCATCCTGAAAATAATGTGCCAGGTAATGAAAAACCTGACCTTATTCATTTGTAAGGTAAGAGATAAAAGTGTGAGGAGAGAGAAAAAGCTTAAAGTGGGAGAGGCTGAGGGAGTACTTATTGAATGCCCTTTGTCTTCTTGGGCACTTAGAATTATTAGAGTTGAGAAGAGCGGGATTATGTTTAGCATATTGGAAGGAGAATGGGAAATGGCTCCAAATAAAGGAACACAGAGTGCTGAGAAGCACCTGGCCCAAGGGATATTGGACTTATAAACACATAGGAGAGTTCATTGGCATGGCTCTGCAGTTTTTGTCTACACACATTGGAAACTTGGCATAGAAACAGAAATCAGTAGTTAGGTTCTTAGAAAGGAATGAGTTATGAATATTACAACTGAGTTCCTTTTTCAGGGAAGACTTTGAAAATCTTGAAGGTATTACATTTCAGGGTCCTTCATCTATCAGCTGCCTACAAGGGCACATTCAACTCCCCCACTTGGTGACTGCTACCCAGTACACTCTCTGTGTAAGACAAGGCTTAAAGGTCTCATGCCAGCTGACTTCAAGGGTGGGAAGGTTACTTTATAAATTCATCTCTGTGATACTTTTATATTGGCAATTTATAAAGTGTTTTTAAAAAACTAATTTCATGACATGAGCAATGCATGCGTAGTTAGAAAATCTGAAAACATAGATAAAAGATAACCTAAAAGTATACGAATGATTCATCTCAGAAATAATTGTCAAAAATGTAAGACAGGTTCCAGCTTTTTCCTTATGAATTTACAAAATTATTATAAGTATGTATAGAGCAGTGTCTCATGCTCAAAATTAGTTTCAGAATGGGGGGGTGTCAATGGAAAATTAAAATGTGGGGGTCATCATTCACATGTTACATATTTCAGCTGGTCGTGGTGGCACATGCCTGTAATCTCAACAGTTGGGAGAATGAGACAGGAGGATCGTTGTGAGTTTGAGACCAGCCTGGGCTGCAAAGTGAGCTCAAGGCCAGCCTGAACTGCATCACAAGACCTTGTCTGAAAAAGACAAAAAGAAAAAAAAAAAAAGAATTTGAAGATGACAACAGTAAAGCATTAAACCCATTGTGGATCCTTTTAAGTGAGGGCATAGGTTGCACACTCATAAGGTCAATCCTGCTTATACCCTAATCTTTAACATAAATAACATATTGGCCATGGAACTTTCCACTCTTTCTCTTAGCCTCAAGGATCACTCTGGAGCTTATCAAAATGCTTACAGCTGCAAACATGTGGAAGGCCATTGTAAGGGATGACCCTTATGGCAAAATAGGTGGGTTGTTTTCAGATATGTTACATTTTCTCTATTAGGTACCAGCTTTCCTACCTTCATTTTTTTTTTATTAGAACATGTTTGTAAGATATAATGCCTTGTGCGGAGTTGATACACATACACATACATCTTAATTCTTTTTTCATCCCTTTCCATCTCTTGGCCCCCTTCCAAGAAGGCTGAAAAAGATTTATCACCCAGCTTCCTTATTCATCTCTTATTTTCATCTCTTATTTTACTCTTTATTTGTACTTTGAATATTTCACATGAGACAAATCATATATTTAAGCTTGTGTGTCTGATTTGTTTCATTTAACATAATGGACTCAAGGTGCATCTATTTTCCTAAAAATGACTGAAGTTTATCTTTCTTTATGCCAGAATGGTCCTCTCCATTGTATGTAGATATCATATTTTCTTAATCCATTCATCTGTTGATGGACCCATAGGCTGCTTCCAAGATTTAGCTATTACAAATTGTGCTCCAATGGACATAGGTATGCATGTATCAGAGTAATATGGTGCCTTCAACTCTTTCTGGAAAATACTAAGCAAAGAATAGCTGGGTCAAATGGAATTTCTAGTTTTAATTTTTTTTAGGAATCCATACTGATTTCCATAGTGGTTGCACTAGTTTACATTCTTATCAACAATGGAGAGTTTTTTTTCCCCTGTAGCCTCTCCAGCATTAGTTATTATTTGATTTCTTGATGATAGCCATTCTTTCTGGAGTGAGATAGAATCTCAGTGTTGTTTTAATCCCCATTTCTCTAATGGTCACAGATGTTGAACATTTCTTCATGTATTTATTAACAATTTGCACTTTTTCATCTGAGAAGTGTTTATTCATTTCACTTGCCCATTTTTAATTTGATCTTTTATTGGGAGGGGTCTAATTTTTTAAGTTTTTTATATACTGTAGTAGTCTGTCTAAGGAATAGCTAATGCATTTTTTTTGCTATTGTGTAAGCTGCTTTTTTATTCTGTTGGTTACTTCTTTTGCTGTGCAGAAGCTTTTTAATTTGATATACAGTGGTACCTCATTTCCTGAGCTTAATTCTTTCCACAATTCTGGTCATAAACTGAATTGGACCAGAATCAAATTTCCCCATAAGGTCAATATTGAATCTAACTATTGAATCTGATTTGGTTCTCATCTAATTTGGTTTGTGATCAGAATCATGGAAAGAATTAAATTCATGAACTGAAGTACCACTCTAATCCCATTTGTTGATTCTTGATGGTATTGCTTGTGCAGTTGGGGTTCTGACCAGGTAGTCCTTGTCTATGCCTCTGACTTTAACAATTTTACTTGTTTTGTCTTCCAGCAGGGTGTTTCTGTTTTAACATTTAGTTATTTGATCACTGTTGGTTTTGTATCTTGCTACATTTTGTATCCTGGTTTTTAAAATTCTAATTGTCTATTGGTAGATTGTGGGAGGTGTTCTATGTAGAGAGTCATGCTGTCTACAAATAATAATTTGATGTCTTCTTTTCCTATAAATATTCCTTTTATTTCTTCTTCTTGCCTAATTGCTCTTGTCAGTGTTTCAGTGTTGCTAATGTTGGACAGGAGGCATGAGAGTGGACATCTCTGTCTTGTTCCTGATTTTAGAAGAAAGTCTTAAGTTTCCCCCATTTAATATGATGTTGGCAGCAGGTTTGTCATAAATGCCTTTCATCCAATTGAGATAAGGTTCTTCTATCTATTTTCTTCAGTGTTTTTATCATGAAAGTATGTTGGATTTTTTCAAAGTTTTTTTCTGTGTCTGAGTTAATCACATGATTTTTGTCCTTGCTTCTGTTTATACGATGTGTTACATTTACTGATTTGCATATGTTGAACCATCCTTGCATCCCTGGGATGAAACCTACTTGGTCATGGTCTATGATATTTTTGATAATTATTGCCTTCTGTTTGCCTGTACAGCAAGTTCCTGATTTAGGAACATTTGAGTTGCAAGTTTTCACAGGTACAAATGGACTTTGCATTAATTTTTAAAAAATGCTTTACTTTGTTTATGGGTGTCAAAGGTGTATAAGACTCACTTTGTTGTACTTACAAGCAGATATGATTTATAAACATTCTCCCAGATGGAATTTGTCCATAAATTGGGGACTTGCTGTATTTTGTTGAGGATTTTTGCATCTATATTCATTAAAGAGAGTGGTCTATAGTTCTTTTTTCACTTGTGTCATTATCTGGCTTTGGAATCTGGGTAATTGTAGCTTCCAGGAATAACTTTGTGAGTATTTCTTCCCTGTTAAAGTCATATTCGCTTAATCTAGTGGCTTATACCTTTATGAGATGAGGGAAATTTAGACACAGAGACACCAAGGAATAAAGCCATGCAAAGATGGAGGCAGATAGGGTGATGTAGCTACAAGCCAAGGAACACAGGCTTGTTCATATTCACGAGAATCCAAGAGAGAAGCAATAAACAAATTATCTCCCAAAGTTACCACAAGGAATCAACCCTGTCAGCACCTTGATTTCAGAATTCTAACCTTCATAATAGTGAAAACATTATTTTGAAAAATTTTAAGCAAATAGACACAATATTACTTATGATCATTTTAAAATAAGAAAATCATAGAAAATGGATTTTAGGGGATCACAGATGTCAGCAGGGAGACATGCAAGAAGGCTTTTGCACTGGTCTAGGTAAGTGATGATAGTAGTAACAAAAATGATAGCAAGTAGTTAGACCCAAATACTTTTTGAAGATAGAAACGATGGGACTTGCAGGTGGATTGGAGCAGAAGACTAAAAGAGAGGAACCCAGTATAACTCCAAGGCTGTTGGTGGAGCATTGGGTGAATGGGGTTATTATACCCTGAATGGGAACACTCAGAAAAGAGCGGGTCTGTAGAAACTCAAGTGTTCTCGGATTGAGTGCCTCATTAGATTTCCCAGGGAAATGCCGAGCTACTACTATCCTTTCAAGTCCAACCCCTCAGTTAGTTGAGAAGACTGAGTAACCACAAACTCCAACAGATTCCCCATAGGACTCACCTTATGAAGCAGTCTGCCTGAAAATGAAATTTGAAGAGAGGCAGAGAAACGTGATGACATTTTTTGATGTTTTACAGATGTTGTACATATATATTTAAAGAAATCATGTGAGTAGAATTTCATTTCTAATATTACTCAGTATATTCATTTCTAATATTAGAATTTCTAATTACTCAGAATTTCATTAGAAATTTCATTTCTAATTACTCAGAATTTCATTTCTAATATTATTCAGTATATAATCACAAGTAACTATTGAGTTTAGTCACTATAGAATTAAACATGCATTTATTCTCCATCAAGTCTGCAAAAGTAACATAAATTTCAGACTTTTTAATCTCCACAACCAATTAGTACTACCATACCTATAGAGATGGCTTTCTCAGGGGTACCCACACTAATTTCAAAAATTGAAAGGTATTCCCTTGATTCTTGTATATTGAAGTGAACTCTGAGTTATTTGAAAGTATGTCTAGATTCCTAGCAATGACTATTGTATGTAGCTTATACTAAGAAACTGGCAATACTAGCATATCTATCTATCTATCTATCTATCTATCTATCTATATCTATCTATCTATCTATCTATATCTATCTATCTATCTATATATATATATATATATTAAAGTAACAGCTGGAAAATTTTTGACAAATTGTCAAAAGAGATATTTGTGTTCATTGTCAATTTAGTTTATATTTTATTTAATTGAAGCATACTTTAAAAAAAACAAATATGGGATAGCAAGGTAAATATCCATTTTCAATAAGATTTTAGTACTTAAAGTTGATGACTCTTGTATACTTATTGATGAATGTGGAAGGTTGAAAAAGCTCAATTTAGAGTATTTAGAGAAAATAAATGTTTTAATTTCTAAATGAGAAAGTTGAACTGTACAAAGGGAAACAGTTTTGTCAATCCTCCATAAAAGTCATGCCAGTAATACATCCATAAGTCCTTAATGTGCAGATGTATTATCATAATGGTATTTGGTGAGTTTAATAATTATTCTTTTTTATTAAATTTTTGGTACAATTTAGATATACATAATGATCATATTCATCATAGAGAATTTGTACCTGTACATGAATACCTTGATTCCTCTTTTTTCCTAGTTCCCCCCTCTTTTCAACCCCTCATCCCCTCTTTATTTACAAAGCTTTGTGTCCATTTTATCCTTCTTTTATCAGTTTTTCCTGGCCATAGTCCCAAAATTGTTATAAAGATTTAACGCCATTCCAATAAAAATACCATTAGCATACTTCACAGAACTAGAGAAAACACTCCTAAAGTGCATTTGGAGCCAGAAGAGACTTAGAATAGCAAAAACAATTCTAGGTAACAAAGACAAGGCAGAGGGCATCACAATACCTGACTTGAAATTATACTACAAAGCTACTGTGGTAAAAACAGAATGGTACTGGCAAAAAACAGAACTGAGGATCAATGGAACAGTTAGAGGATGCAGAAACAACTCCAAATACCCTCAGATATCTTATCTTTCACAAAAAGGCCAAACACCTTCCCTGGAAGAAATATATAAAAAATGGCATTGGAAAAACTGGCTTTCCACATGCCAAAGACAAAAACTAGACCCATGTCTCTCACCATACACCAAACTAAAATTGAAATGGATCAAAATCTAAATATTAAAATAGAAACACTGAATCAGCTGGAAGAGAGAACAGGTAGAACTCTTGAACACATAGTTGTAGGCACAGATTTCATGAACAAAACCCTCATTGCAGAGAAAATACTACAAAGAATCAACAACTGAGATCTAATTTTATTTAAAAGCTTTTTTACACCAACAGAGTGAAAAAACAACCCACAGAGTGCAAAAAGATTTTAGCCAGTTTCCCCTTAGACAAAGGATGCATATCTAGAGCATATAAAGGACTGAAAAAAAATCAGACCCCCCCCAAATTTAAAGACCCAATCCAGAAATGGGCATCTGAGATGAATACACACTTTTCAGATGAACAAATACAAATGGCAAATAAACATATGAAAAAATGTTCAACATCACTGGTCATTCAAGAGATATAAATGAAAATGATACTGAGATTCCATCTCACTCCAGAAAGAATGACTATCATCAAGAAATCAACCAATAACAAATGCTGGAGGTTCTGTGGCGAAAAAGGAACACTCCTCCACTGTTGGTGGGAGTGTAGACTGGGGCAACCTCTGTGGAACTCAGTGTGGAGATTCCTTGAAAAACTGAGAATAGAGGTTCCATTTTACCCAGCTATTCTTCTTCTGGGTATCTTCCTGGAAGAATTAAAAACATCATAACACAATAATATATGTACACCCATGTTTATAGCAAGAAGTTTGTAATAGCTGAATCTTGGAAACAACTCAAATGCCCATCAACCAAATAATAGATTAAAAAGATGTGCTTTTTTATATAATAGAATACTATTCAGCCATAAAGAAGGCTAAAATTGAGACATTTCAGGCTAAATGAATGCACCTTGAGACCATACTCTTCAGTGAAATAAATGGAAGATACGTGTGTAAATATTGCATTGTCTCCCTGGTCAGAAAAACTAAAAGAGTAAATAAGGACCAAAATGTACAATAGATATTGTGAAATAGGAAGAAAATTTTCAAAAGGATAGAGGAACTACAGAAGGGAGAGGGAAAAAGGAAGGAAGAGAAAAGAAAACAGAAGATGAAAGATTGACAATTTTTAATGCTTCGATTGAGACCATGCCTAAAAACCATTTTGTTCATTTAAGTTTTCATTAAATCAACAACTTCCCGCTTTTTTTGTTTGCATTAATTTAAATTGGGCTTCTATCATTTGCCTCCAAAAAGAAACCCTAGTACACTAAGAAACACGACTCAGAAAAGAGTCTAAAAGAACCGATGATGATGCAAGGTGTTTCCACACTGATAAAGCTCTGGGAAATAGTTTATAATCTATTTCCACTTGTTTCCAATGGAGTAAAAGGATTGGAGGTTTCTACAAGAGGGGCTACAATATTAAAATATTACTTCTTAAGCAAAATTTAAGAACAAAATCTCAGTTACTGAGAAAGAGAGAGAGACAATGAGAGAGAGACAGAGAGAGAGAGAGAGAGACAGAGACGGGGGGGGCAGGGTGAGTTGCTTCTGACCTCTGTGTCTTTAGCCAAGCTCTCTCCCTGGGACACAGCATGGTAGCTCCCCTCATGGGGTACCACGGAAGCAGCAGTGGTCCCAGGTAACTGGCTTTCTTGAAAGCCAGCTCTCTCATCAGCCGCAGCCTCCCAGGCTTCAGAATGAGATTTCTTCTGCTGAGAGCTGGCTTGTGCCTCTCACCCCAGATCCTGTGAGGCACATCCTTGTGGCTTAGCTCAGGCAGAGCAGGGTGGCACTCATTTCTGAGGCTCTGCTAGAAAGGAAAAGCAAGGCCAGGTTGGAAGTATTGTTAGCTTAGCCTTATTAATAAAATAGGGTTAATGATTTATTCATAGCTGGGACAATGCGGCTCCGCTCTGGAGGACAGCACAGAGCTGTTACATTAGAGATGAGCAGACACTGCGGAAGAGACACGAGCCTTCCTAGAAATGGTCTCAGGCTGTCTCTGTGAGGCAGTGAGCAGATTTATCTGACCAAGTCAGAGCTTGCAGGCAATTATTTGTATACTGTGGATGCTGTAGGATAAACGCTGGAGATAGAGGTCCCTGGAAAGATGCCCCTGTGTTTCCATTTCTCATCTAATGAGTGTTTGTTCACCTTCTTGCTTTATCCCCTCTTCCTCAGAACCTGGAAGATGCCCGAGTTTGTAATTCAAGATGTGCTCTCTGGGGAATATCAGTCTAATACACATCTGAACATGATCTCCATCAAAGGCAGATCATCCTTGGAAGCAGAACAGAGATAGTATTCGTTGGGGCTTTTCCGGTGCAAGGCTGAGCATATACTATTGTTAAAGATTAAGTCCTTTAAAATTGTATATCTTCCTTTCCAAATGAGCTGCTGTATTTTAATAAATAGCTAGAAAAGAGATTTCATGCACTGCAGAACCCTGATAACAGAAAGAGTTAATTTTTTTAAAATGCCAATTACTGTCACTCTTGTCAAGGAGAGGATGGATAGGTGGTTGAGAGTTCATCAGTTTGTCAATGATTATTTGCTTGATGTGGTTCAGGGGGCAAGAGGAGTCAGGACTTGACAATTTCCAGAAAAAAAAAAAAAGCAAGAGAAATCACTTCCCAGCAAACTAAAGCAGGCTTGGCTGGAATGAGCAAAAATCAGATCTATTTACTGCCATGCTGCTGTGTTTGCTCTATGGCTCCCATCTGAGTCTCCCCAGCCTCCCAGATGATTTCAGGAGATTTAGATCAAATGTCAGAGAGGAGAGTTGGGTTTTATCCCCGTTGGTGCCTGACTAGAGGAGAGAAATTGAGGCCACGGGAGGCACTGAAGGGAAGTCTCCTTGTTGGTGCATATGCTTCCACACAGCCAGCCTTCCTGAGAGACTCCCTCCTCTCTGCTCAGCTCCCCGAGAACAGATCAAATGTTTCAAAGTATTTCCACCTTTACTAATTTTTAATGCCTCTGCCAGAGTCAGACTTGCCTACTAGAAAAAAAAATCCTATGCTCGCTGAAACAGCCAAAAATAAAAGTGATCCTTTAACAGTAGCACATTTAACTTCCTCCGTGACTGCCAGCAGGAGCCAAAGAATATAGATTTTGCCCAATATATTAAGCATTAAAAATGTCTTGGGGAAATGATCACACTGGAAATCAGAATATGTTTAAATAGTATTCTCAAAATTCAGAGTCTCCTTACAAAGGAATCAGAGGCTGTCACCCTGATCTTTCCCTGCAGCTCCTCCGGTTTGCAGCCCCACCCTGTGCACTCCTTTCCTTTGCTCCTTTGCCTGGTTTTCTCCCCAAAACCACCCACCAGGGTTGGTGCGGGAGCCAGGAATGTAACCCTAGCATTTGGTTTCTCAGGCCATCAGAAGATAACACTGCCTGAGTGCAGTTGCAGAAATTACAGCTAATTATACGCTCCATGCTTCCTGCAAAAGATATATATTTTAAGCTGCTGGGCCGACTTTCTCCCTTGGCTGTATTTAAAGGTTAGTTTCTGACCTGCTTCCTGGTTTAATGGAATAGTTTAAATATTACAAATCATTTCTTGATTCTAATGAATTATATCTCCCCTGGCACCTCACAAAATCCTTATCGTGCCAGAGGAAATAGTTAGAAGGAACAGGGAGGCTCCAAGATAATAAACAGAATAACATGCCATAGGGTTGCAGGTTTCAGGATCCCCGGCTTCTTGGGTGGTTGAGAGCTTTGGGCCCTCGGCCGCATACTCCACCGAGCACCTGAGGCATGTGGCTGAGCAGCGTGAACCCCCACTCCCTGCCTCACACAATGGTTCGCTCAGCTTAATTGTCAGCTCCCGCTAAGAACATGTAACATCTCATTTTCCCAGAGATTGTGGAAGTGTTGAGCTTCCCTTGTGGCCAATTTGGGTAGCCAAATGCACATCATTTCCTTCCTTAACGCCTAAATGCTGGGATAGCCTAAGCCTACCCATGGAGGCCTTTTTGTCAATTCCAGTTGGCAATTCTTGTGAAGATAGGAACCCACTTTATCTTTGTGCATAATTAATTGTGTGAGCAGTTATTCTCACCCAACCCTGCCTATTTATATCTATAGCCAATCTGATTAAGTACAAGAAAGTACCCCAAATACATATATACAGAAACAAAACTTACATTCCAGGCACAGAATAAAAAAGCACAAGTCTTCCCGTCTTCCTCCTCAGGGCTAGAGAGAAAAAATTGAAATCTGGTTATAGCAAAGGGCCACAATATAAGACATTCAGAGCTCCATCAGCCTTGACGATGGGCTTGTGGATTTCCAACATTTGACTAAATGTGCATATGTGGAAAATGAAAAAGGTAACCGAGTATACAAGCGACTTGTTTGGGAGGCATCAAGCATTCTGATTTTCCTCTCCATGGCAGGCAGATTTCAAAATTACTTTGCATAACTGTTAATCAGCTTTCTCTCTGTATGACAAATACCAAGATGCTCAGCATATAAACAGAAAAGGTTGATTTTTGCTCTTAGATTTAGAAATTTTAATCCATGGTCAGTTGGCTCTTTTGCTTTGGGCCAGCGGTACATCATGGAGGGAACACACTGTGGAGCAAAATCATTCTTCTCTTACCTAGGGAGAGAGAGACAGACAGGCAGACAGATAGACAGACACATAGGTCACTCAAGTCCCTGCATAGAACATGGCCAGTCATTAAAGATCTAAACCTAGGTTCCACCTCTTAAAGGCTCCATTACCTCCCAAAAGCACCAGGTTGGGCCAGACCTTTAACACATTGATTGACCTTCAGGGGACATTAAAGTTCCAAACTATTATAACTTTTACAGTTCTAACCATGTATCACATTTCCTTCTGTAGTTGATAACTTGTAATCATTTTTACAAAAAAATAAACATTTGAATGTATGCATTTAAACTGTCCTTCCATTACTGGAAACTAATATATTTTCTCTTGGAAAGTTCTCCATTAAATTAAAAAGTCTCTTGAAGAGGTCATTCATCTTAGGAAGCATAAATTTGTCAGTTGTTTGCTAAATGATGGGTAAGGCCTTAGTGAAAGGAACTCTGCCTTACAGTATCTCTGTATCTACAGTATGTCAATATCTCTGCCTTACAGACAGGAGCTTGGAAAAGTAGAAATGTCCAAAAGGGATTGAAAGTTCTGCAGAGCAAGACTGGCTATCTTTGTAATATGCAAAGTGTCAGGAGATGTTCTCTGTGGACCACTGGTAAAAAAGAGAAATCATCTCTGCCATATTTTGTGTCTAGATGTCCCCCCAAAGCCTCATGCAGTCATGGGGCAGGCTTCTAGAGTTTGTGATTGATCCATGGTCCAGTGCTGGGATTATGGGTGTGAGTGCTACACCCGCCCTTGGGCAGGTAGCCTGCATACAGTGTAAGGAAGGGAAAGAGGCTTGCTCTTCCTGCCGCAGCTCCTCCCTTTTTGCTCTTGCTGCTTTTGCTGTCTTCCGCTGCCACAAACTATTGCCCTCTGCCATGTGCCACTATGCCTTGGAGCCAGCCAAGTATGGACTGAAACCTCCACAAACTATGAGCTAAATAAACCTTTCCTTCCTTAATTTTGGGCATTGGGTATTTTGTCCCAGCAACAAGAGAAAATAACCAAGGCAACCTCCCACTGAATAAATATTGACCACTCACTAGTAGGCTAATGCTCTAACTGAACATTAAAGTTTTTATTTGCTTTGTGGAATCTTATGCAGTAAAATTAAAGTTTGAATGTGAAATGTTTCCATTTCCAAGAGAAAGAAAGAATGAAAGTGGAAAAACCATGTCAACAGGAACCTTGGAGATACACTCCTTGAGAGAAATGAGGTGAAACCAGAACCCTAGCAGGGAAAAGCAGAGGGAGCTCACAATGACAGTGGAAGTCAGTTTACAAGGCCAATCACATCTAGAAGGAGGGATGTCATGATCTTAGTATTTTTTATTTGTCCTGAGCAGAAGATAGTATAGGAAACCAGTGGCAGAGGGGGGGGGTGTCTCACAAAATTCCATTTTGCTTTGAAAGGAAATTCATCTGATGGTGTTTCAGCATCTTCATGGATACTACAGAAGGGAGGTTTTAATTTGATATCTCTGTCAGCCAGATAGTTTATCACACTCAACAGAAATGACAAGAGAAGGGGAAATAGATGAGAAACTATTCTGGGTTAGCAAAGGATGACAACAGGATGGGAAAGTCCAGCTTCACCAAATATTTATTCCTGCTTATATAAACTTCAATTAGCTATCTGAGAATGCTAGGCCTCTGCTGAAGAAAGGGTGCATTTAGAAATGCGACTTAGAAGTCGGTTGGTGTCAGTTATTTTGCTGCATTGTTGATTAATGTAATTGAAGTATATATTACAGAAACAGAAAAGGAAATGTGACTTCTTCAGGGACCCATTAATTTCTTAAGCATAAAGTGTTTGAAGGTTCAAAGGCTTTGTTGAAGCTTATTTTAAATTTAAAATTTCCATTGCCAAGGGATTGATTACCATTCTTACATTAGCTTTGTCAAACACCAAGTTGATCTTAGTTCTTTCAAAGTTTTGTGGCACTTAATTGTTTTCAGAGGATTTTTTTTTTAAGACTGTCTTACAAATCCTCTCAAGGACAGACTTGATTTTCCTTTACAAGAACAGCAAAATAAAATTTTCTAAACTGTTAAAAGGAATAATTCCCACTCCCCCCATCCTTGAGGTCTTGCAAGTCATTTCTGTGAGCCAGGTACTACACCTTCTCATGCAAACACTTACCTGTATCAGTCTGTGTTTGGTTTTCCTTTGACTTTAAAGCTTCAACTTGTTGAAGCATCTTCGTGTATTTGAAGATGAGTTATGTTCTGTAGGGGCTCCACAGTTAGATTTTTCTCATCTCTCCACCCCAAATGACTACACATAGTTCTTTTTATAACTCTCTCCTGTCATCCTCTGATCACTGCTTACAGCGCTCTCATAAACAACACCCTCTGCGAGTCAACCATGTCCCAGCACCGGGCTTTATTTGTGCTGTCCCAATAGTGAACTCTGTGGTCAGACGGTAGCATTTCTGGCTCCTTGCAAAGCAATCCAGGATAACCGTCATTTCTTCACGTGGGATCAGAACAGGAAATACGTCATTAAGAAATCTGGGTTAAGATGGCGCTGCCGTCCAACTGATGAAGGTGGTGTGAGGGGATCATAGGCCAAGTTGGAAGCAAACAGATTGTGACCCAAGGCCAAGTCACCCACACTGACTTTATTTTCAATGTATTTTCTATCTATGCTTCCTTTGGGGCATTATTCCCTGGACTTGAAGGCAGAGGCAGGCAGAGCCTGGGTGAAAGTGGTGTGACTTTGAAGATGCTCTGCACTGGCTCCTCTCAGAGAGGTATATTCCCAACCTGCTTCTTGTTCCAGACCTGAATCTTAGCCTTCTTCCTACCAATGTACTTCTAGATGGAAAGACACTCCCAAGTACTGCTTCTGAATCCCCCGGCCCCCACTCCAAATTGGTAGAAGAATCTAAACTGGGAAATGGCTTTAATATATTTCTAATCTCAGGTAGCAGTTGCCTATTAACTAGCTGAAAATAGTAAGCTGTGAGTGAAAGTGGAAGTTGTGTGTGTGTGTGTGTGTGTGTGTGTGTGTGTGTGTGTATGTGCGCAAGCCTATGCACGCGCAAGCATGCGAGACCAGTGGTGCAGCCTGGGACTGGGACTCTTGGGCAGAAGCTTCCTATGACATCAGAGCAGGAGTGGCACCCATCTGCAGTCGGGTGTGGACAGACAAAGGTCTGGCAGATGGTGCTTAATAAAGGCAATGAATGATGATGATATGGATTAGGGATGAAAGGAGAATGGGAAGTGGATGCACAGAACCAGAGGCTAGGGTTTCAATAATGCCAAAAAATATCCCCCAGGGCCAGTTGTTAGGCAGTGTGGAGAAACGCTTATGGGGGCTGCACTTCCCACCCTAGGCATGCTAAAAGCCCCCTCATGGGTAGCTCCCATTCCAGTCTGGTGAGTAGCAGAGAGGAGGCTTAGCAGACCATGCTGTGGGGAATTCAAAGGTGTTGGCTTTTTCAAACTTTGCAGGGCACTTTCCTTGATGCTAAGAGCACGGAGACAACCTGGGGGTTTCCCACTCTCCAGCCGTTTTCCTCTGTGAGGAGCTGCAGAGTGTCCTCAGCAAGGGAGCTTGCAAGCAGCCATCACTGTGTCCTTAAAAACAAGTGAATGACAGTAAGAGGGCAAATTCCCCCACCGTTTCTCCAGCATTCAACAGACAAGGTGTTCTGTCCTAGAAATTGTGTTCTCAAAAACTAAGACTGAAAAATTGTAGAGAAGTTTTTCCTCCTTGAAATTCAGAATGTTTGAGACTAAAAGAGGAGAGACTGTAATATATCTGGTCATACCAACCACTGGACGCTTCCTCTCGGAATTCATGCTTTCTGGATGATTCAAAGTCATCAAGGTGAATAGTTAATTATAACTTTTTTAAAACTTCAGAGGATTCAAAATTAACCAGCAACTAAATAAAGTTGTGTTATTTGATTTTTAAAAAATGCACAGTCCTAGGCATTTGGGATGTACAGAAGTCGTCCCTGCCAGAAGTGGAGATGTAACTAGTGTTATCAGCATTTCAGAGATGACAGATCCAGGGTCAAATGGCTCAGACCCAGGGTATCTTAATCATTTCATTGGATATTCACATTGAGAACTCAACAACTAGGCGAGACCTTCTTGGTTTTCACAGCCTTTGTCTTTCTTCAGTGAGGCAACATATAAACAAATCTGGATATTCTTCACTCCTGCGTTTCTCTCCACTAATGGAAAAAGAACCCAAACTGGGGTGATTGTGGATAACTCAGACACTTTGCTGCCAAGGCAGAGTTAGTGCTCTGCCTCTATTCGTTCAACCCTAGTGATCTTTGATCTTCTCAGAGTGCCTGGCTCTACCTTTCTGTTCTACCCTAGACCCCTAGATCATGAGGACTGTTTTGGTCACTTTGCTGTCACTGAGACGAACTACCCAACATTCACAACCTAAAGAAGGAGATGTTTATTTTGGCTTATGGTTTTAGCTCATGTGGCTGATTCTAAGGCAGGAACAGGATGGCAGAGGGGCATGCCAGAAGGAAAGGTGATCAACCTGTGGGCCAGGAAGCAGAGAGAAGGGAGGAGGCCAGGCAGGGTGATACACCCTTCCAGGTCAAGGCCCCAGCAACCCATGTCTTCTGACAGCCCTTATCTCCCGACAGCAATTCAACCCTACACTCACCAATGGACTACATGAAGAATGCACTGCCCTTGATCACCTTCACATATGAGAATTTGGGGGGAGATTTTAGATCTAAGCTATAACAATGATGATGATGGCGGTGGTGCTGATGAATAAGAATGTAACAATAACAGTGACTACTTCTACTGTGACTACCATGTCTGCCCATAGGGAATTCATTCTGGGTGTCACTTTACCTACAAAGTTCAATACAAATATCAACCCTGCAGCTATCATTTTCCTTGCTATAGTGTAGTAGTTCAGAATATAAGCTTTGAAGTAAAGAAGGCCTGGGTCTGAATCATTATTATCATGTCTTACAAATGAGGCTTATAAAATTTGTTACTGATTAGACATCACGTATCTTTTAAAGAGAAAAACCATGGTAAAGTTTAACTATTCTTACCTTCCTCCAGAATCTATAGTGTTTTATTATGGGATACTATTTATCTACATGGATCACAGGATCGATTTATTTATTGTTTATTGGGAGCTGCTGGTGTATCAAGAAGCTTGTACAGCCCTTGATATGCATTATATTATCAAACCATCCTCAAGGAATATTTATCACTAACCTATTTTACAGAAAAGGGAAGGAGGGGTTTAAGAAGTTGGCCAATATCTTATAGCTAGAAAGCAATAGAATTCAAACTGAAGCCCATGACTATCTAGCTCTGAAGTTGTGAAGTTCGTTTTCTTCACCATTAATGTGCTACTTAGAGACAGAGCTGAGAAGGACCAATGGATTGGTGTGACAATCAGATCACTGGGTAGGTGTTTCTATCACTGCTTCCTTGGATACAGAAAAGCTGAGTGGTAGCCTGGAAACTAGTACAGGGGAAGATAAGCATAGACCTTACATCATGAAGCCTTTGTGTTGAAGCAATCCCATAAGATCATGGCGAATGACTTGTATTTTGTCCAGAAAGTTGATAGTTCTCAATCCCTGTCAGATGGAGATTTCATACTTACAAACAGACTTCCAGCCTGGGTTGCCTAAAATACAACCACCCTCAATTTAATTTACTTGAAAGGGCAACAATACTCAGTATTAGATTTGGGTTGTTCTGATAAATGTGGCACTATTTTTTATTAGCCCTGGCTTCCAAACCATGCATCTTTGGGTGCTTCCTTTTTCAGAATAATGCTCACGGGGGAAGAAGCCCATGTCAATCTATTAGAGTCAAAATGCACAAAATTGAGATTGTGGGCCTGGGCACAAAAACAGGAAGGAATTTCTCAGAAGTGGCTAAAACTTAAGTAGCACTACCCCGTGGAGTTTAATGTAGGCAAGGCCACCTTTGCAGCTTATGGCCACTGCACCGCAGAGAAGGCTTGAGAATGTGTTTTCCCCTTCCAGAAACCATAAGACCTATGGTGACAGTGTGTATTAGCCTCTTCCTGTCACAGGGACAAAATACTAGGCACCCACAATTTGAAAGAGAGGTTTATATTGGCTCCCAGTGGTTAGAGGATTTAGACCGTAGTTGGTTGTCTCCAAGCAGAAACGGCAGGGTAGAAAGACCCGGCAGAGGGAAGTGCTCATGCCATGGCATCTAGGAAGCAGAGAGAAAGGAGGAACCAAGGAGATACACCTCCAAAGACACACCTTGGAGACACGCCTCCAATCAGGTCCCACCTCCTCCTGACAGCACATTTAGCTATGCATTCACCAATGGGTCAACTCGCTGATGAGTATAGCAACCCCGAAGCCCCACCTTTGAAAACACAAGACTTTTGGAGGACATGCTAGATCTAAACCACAGCACAGTCACCTAGGGATTTCCCTCAATTGACATATCAGCCCTGTGGTGCCTCAGGATATTTAGCTCTCATTAATTTGTAGTGAAAAGTTAATTAATACATTTATCTTCTCCTATAGCTGCTTGTGTGTATGTGGTAGACACACTTAAAATCTCTCTTAACCAGTTTCAAGGATATAACACAGTATTACTAACTATGGTTACCAGTGGTACATTACAGCCCCAGAACACATTCATTTAAAATGAAGCTTTGTAATCTTTGACCAGTGGCTTCCCATTTCTCTCTGCCCCAGCCCACAGCAACCTCCGTTCCACTCTCTGCTTCCATGAGTGTTACTTTTCTAAGTCCACATAGAGGTAGGATCACGTACTACTTTTTCCTGTGTCTGGCTTGTTTCACTAAGAACCATAACCTCCAGGTTAATCCACGTTGTCACAAATTACAGGACTTCCCTTTCTTTTTTATGGTTCAATAATATTCATATATGCCACATATCTATTTATGTATATCTACTTTTTCATTTCTATATCCATTCAACATCATATCTTGCCTATTGTGAATAATGCTGCTATGAATGTGGGCATGATGATCACTTTGAAATACTGATTTTATTTCCTTTTAATATATACCCAAAAGTGAAAGAGCTGGATCATATGATATTTACATTTTTAACTTTAAAAGAACTTCCATACTGTTTTCTGTAATTGCTGTATCCATTTACATCCACATTGATAGTATATAAGGGCTTCCTTTCCTCCATATGTTCAGTATGCTTCAATAATTTCCGTATACATTTATTTTGGAGTTCACAGCTAGAAGGGACCCCCAGCATGTCTTTATTACAGCTTAGACATTTGCAGCTATAGTAACACATACACTTATACACGTAATGTTTCAGCCTGGTGGAAATTTCATTTTTGCTCATATCGTAGTCCAGAATGATTTCAGATAGACAGAATAGATAGAGCTATTGTTCTGTTCCACAAAGTCAGTGGAAGCACAGGCTGATGGAGAAGACTTCGTCATCTTCCACATTTAAGGTGGCGTGAGGGCTGCCAGTGAATGAGCCAGAAGACAAAAGAGCATGAAGCAATGCAAATGGGAGATTTCCGTAGGCCCAGGCCTGGGGGTTGTACACTAAACTGACTCCCATATTGGTGGGAAGAACTCAGACCTGGTCTCAGGAATGCCAGAAAATAGTTGAGCTGTGTGCTCACAAAAAGGAGAATGGATCTTAGTTCACAATTCTCCGTCTTGGCCTTTCCTTGCAAGGTCATTTTTATCTCTTAAAATACAACTACATGTAAGTCACACGGTCAGTCAACTTTTTCTAAGTTTTGCAGGAAAATAACACTATCAACTCCCAGCAGATCTGTTTTGATGATTATAAGAAAATAAATAAATCTGATAATGCAGGTACAAAGCTTATGAAGATTAAGAGCTGACTATTCCCACCATCATCTTTCATATTTACAAGGAGTGATCAAAAAATACAGTGCTTGGTTAAATCTTTTTTTAAAACACACAGTAAAAGAGACATTGCTAAAAAAATGATGGGGTAGGTGTGTTCAAAGTTAGGGAGAGTATTTGAGGGGAGGAAAATGGCAGTGTGTCTTTCACGGTAATACACGTTTAAAATTTAAATATTCACCATATTTTGCAATCACCCCTTATTGATCAATCATTTACAGAAACTTCTGACAAATTAAAAGCATTATCTAGCATGTGAGATTTCTGGCTCTCCCCGGAAGTCTAAATGACCATCAAAGCAAACTTTTCTTTTTTTTTTTTTTTTTGGTACCAGAAATCGAACTCAGGACCTTGTGCTTCAAAGCAAACATTTTAAATCAATTCAGGGCATTGAGGCAGCCAAAATAGTGCAGCTAAAGACATGTATGAAAGAAGAAGCCCAGAACTACTTCTGAAAGTGACAAAAATGTTGGGGTAAATATTCCCCCTTCAAAGCAAGGGGGAATATTTTGAGGGGAATTGGTGGCAAAGCATCTTTTCTGTAATAAAAACTTTAACATTTAAACATTCAAATTTTTCATCCTATCTCATGTATCAACTTTAACTTTAGAGCTGGCAAGCTGGAAGATACTTAAATCATTCCGTGTACAGTAATTAATTTTCTTAAGACCTTATGTTTGAAAGAATATTTTAAAGTATTATTGAAGTAGAAAAAATTTAGATATTTTCCTTCTAAAATTTTATTCATAGTAAACACAATAGGATAAAAATATTTTTAAAAACCAATTGTATGTTTAATTATCAGGCTATTTTTTTTTTTTTTTTTT
>NW_004955432.1:8496804-8545668 GCF_000276665.1 Chinchilla lanigera
GAGGTCATGAGTTCCATTTCTGGTACTGGAAAAAAAACTAAAAAAGAAAAAATAATAAAAAAGAACAATAGCAAAATACCGACATAGACAAAAACAAAGCTAAGCAAAAATAATAAAAATAATACAGGGTTTCTGAACAAAATAATTTATTTTTAACTGATACATAAAAGCATAAACATTATACATTTGTGGAGTACAATGTGATATTTTAATATATGTATACATTGTGCAGTGTTTAAATTAGGTTCAATATATCTGTGTCTTCAAACATTTATTATTTTATGCTGAAAATATTCAAAATCTTTTGTTTTTTTTGATTTTTGTTTGCTTGCTTGCTTGCCCACTTTTGTGTTTTTTGAGACAGAATCTCACTGTGTAGCCCTGAATTCACTACATAGCCAAAGCTGGTGTTGAACTCATAGGGATCCTCCTGCCTCAGCCTTCAAACTTTCTTCTAGCTTTTGATACATCCAGTATACTTCCATTATTTATAGTCATCTTACTATATAGTAGCACAATATAACTTCTGACTCTTATCTAACTTTTTCATATCTGTTGACCAACATTTTCCCATCCCTCTCTTTTTAAAATAAAATTATAATCAAGTACAGACCGTTTACATTGATGGTTATGACTGATATGTATTGGCTTATCTTGGTCATGGTATTTTCCTGCTGTTGGTTCCCTGCTTGTCCCCTCTGTTTAATTGCTTGCTGTGCCTGGTGGTTTCTTTCTATTGTTGCTCTTGGAATTGTGGTCGTTTTTATCTCTGTCTAGAATATCTTTCAGTACTCTTTTTGTAGGGTTGGTTTGGTGGTCATAAATCTCTTCAACTCACCCCAGAAAGAATGCCTACCATCAAGAAATCAACCAATAACAAATGCTGGTGAGGCTGTGGGGAGAAAGCAACCCCTTTCCACTGTTGGTGGGTGTGTAGACTGTGCAACCCCTGTGGAAATCAGTGTGGAATTTCCTTGAAAAACTAGGACTAGAGGTTCCTTTCCACCCAGTTATCTCCCTTTTGGGTATCTTCCCAGAAGAATTAACATCATACCACAGTGATACCTGTTCACCCATGTTTACAGCAGTACAATTTGTCATAGCTAAATCTTGGAAACAATGCAAATGCCCATCAACTGAAGAATGGATAAAAAAGATGTGGTATATTTATACAATGGAGTACTACTCAGGTATAAAGAATGATAAACTTGAGACATTTATAGGGAAATAGATGCAATTTGAGACCATACTCATAAGTGAAATAAATCGGACTCTCATGTGTAAACATTGTATTGTCTCCCTAGTGTAAAAAGTTGAAAGAGTAAATAAAATCCAAAATGCATAATAGATATTGTGAAATGGGAAGAAATTCCTCAAAAGGAAAGATAAACTGGAATGGGGCAAAGGAGAAAAGAAAGAAGGCAAAAGGAAAAATACATATATGCATATGTATTTGTATATGTATATCTATATCTAAATATATATGCATATGTATATCTATAAGATATAGATATACAAAATAGATAGTTATACTACTAATTATTCATTGAAAAGAAAGGTTTATGTCTATAATGTTTGAGCAATTTTTCATGCCTATGTCTCATAATATGAGAAACTACTTTGAAGATAACAATATGCAATGTATTAACCATTGTTACTCTCCTACAATCTTGTTGTGCAATTTTATGCCATTGTTTTTATTGTTTTTTTTTTTTTTTGGTTTTTCTCCGGTACCAGGAACCGAACTCACGACCTTGCGCTTGCCAGGCAGGCGCTTTTGCCACTGAGCTAAATCCCCAGCCCCTGTTTTTATTGTTTATCTCTCATTTCTTTAAAAAAAATGAACAGAAAATGGCTAACTGGGTAGTTAGATTATTGGATTTTTTTACTGTGCTTTTTGGTACATAATTTCCCGATAATTATATAAAAGTGTTTTAAAAGATAAATTAACAAATCAGATCTTATCAGTATTAAAGAGCAAGTGGAAACAGTATAGTCTCCAGAGTTATGTAAGCCGGGATAAGAAGCTCTGCTCCACTCCTGTAGTTGGTATGGCGTTAATCACCGATTAATCTGTCTAATCCTCAGTCTCCATTGGTCAGTTGCTGTTTTCACCTATCTTCCAATATGTTACAAGTTTAAATGATATATTAATATAAACTCTCCTGTATTCCCTACTTCCTTTCTGTCTTCTTTTCACTTGTTTTGTCTGTATTTCTTTCCACTAGTTAGAAATATAATGGGGTGGAAACAAGGGGAGGCAGAGGAGAGGGATGTTCTGTTGAAGTTTCTAAAAGCATTTGGCAAATGATGAATTACAAAGTCCTAAGGTCTTCCTACTGTGTCTGGGCAACAGCAGTAAATGAAGTCATAAGTATAAAGCAAGTAAAGAAGAAATTACACAGGAAGAGGGAAGAGGCAGCCAAGATCCAGTAAAAAAATATTTCAAGGGTCTATAGTATTGTAATTTAAATTCTCATCTGCATCTCATTATCTTAATAACATATAACAACAGCTCTTCGGTGCCTTACACAGAAGGAGGATGGGAAATAATTTCCTTGGACAGGGTCCCTGGCCTCTCTATCACATTAGATATTATTTCCAAATGTTGAATGTCAGGGGAGTGTTTCACATTCTCCTAACCACTAAACAGCTTGGCTGCTTTGGGGAAGACATGAGTTTGGCAACCCTCAGAGGAGCCTCATGGAAGAGACTTCTCTGGAATCCAGAGCTCCAGCAGAACCCCGTGGAACATGGGGCGTCTCTGTAGGAAAGAATTGCTTTTATTCAAGTCTGTATCCTCCTCGTGGAGTCTTCAGACAAAGCTCAGTCCAACATGCCATGAGGATTTATCTTATTTCTTTCTCCTGGGAAAGTTTTACAAAGGTTTTATTTTGAAATAATTCAAACTTTCAAAGGAGTTGCAATGTTTTCTAATCATTTGAGAACAAGTTATAGATATGATACTTCTTCATCTCAAAACACTTCAGTGTGGGTTCTAAAAAAGTGGAGGAGGGCCTTATTCTTACACGAGTGCAGTACAATTCTTACAATCAAGGAATTAAACACGGTTACATTCCGAGCTAATCCTCAGACTTTGTTCAAATTTCACCACTGTTCAAATAATAGAATTTATAGCAAAGAGACTGGATCCAGGATCAGGAATTACTCTTTAGTCTCTTTTAATCTTGAACTTTCCCTGTGTCACTGTTTGTCCTTTAGAACCTTGGTGTTTTCTGAAGACTATAAACCAACTATTTTGTAGAATGTCCCCTAATTTGAATTTGCCTGATAGTTGCTCATCACTGTTTTCAGATTATGCATATGTGGCAGGAAAACCAGAGAAGGTATGTTGGCTATTTCTGTCTGTGTTATCATCCTTGATTATCTATTTGTCTTATTAGACCTTCCTAATCTTGATGGCATTGTTCTCTTTCTAATTAGTTAAAGACCTTGTAGGGAGGTACGATGCAAATAGTGTATTTCTCCTCCAGCTTTTATCCACTAGTTCAGTATTTAAAAGCATCTTTGAACTTGACCTTTTATGAAATTTTTGACTAAAAATAGCAGAGCTAGACAATTAATTAAAGCTCATCACCCCAGAACACCATACATAGGAAGGGCGCACTTTGAGGTGCTTAAAACAGCCCGTGACAGAGACCAGACTTGTTCTCCTGGGCATCTCGGGAGCTTTCTGTCTTTGAAGCTTCTTTCCACTCCCACTGGGAAAGAATCTTTCAGTCTTCGAATCTGGAAGCTGGCACAATCTGGCCACTGCAAGCCTCCAGAGAACCTTCCTGGCTAGTCTTCCTTCCATCCCTGAGAACTTAGCCTGGTGGTTTGCGCCAGGAGCTTTTTGCAGAGCTTTTGTTTGTGTCTGTGGAACACTTTATGATGGCTTCTTGCTATTTATGTTGGAAATGGAGGCTTGAGCCTCCGGTAGCGGCTTAAGCTCCCAGCCCAGGTCTGAACTGAGAGACTGGAGGGCTGGCAGGGGTTCCTGGGGCACCAACGAAGCCCCTCCCCCACCTCCTTCAGCACCACACAGCTCAGTCTCCTTGCTGGTCAGAGGCCCTGTGAAAATGGAAAAGCTTGGGAGAAGGTGTACTGTAAGAAGGCAGACTCCTCCCCTTAGGAGGAATCTCTACCCTTTTGGTCAACTTTCCACCACAGTCCCCTATCCACTTACCCCTGACCTTTTCCAGCCATCTGCCACCTGTGGGAAAAACCTTCTGGGTCTGTTCTGACAGTAAGAGTGGGACATATCCTTGGGGTGGCCTTGGCCTTTCAAACCTTGCTCTAATTTAGGAAAAAAAGTAGGGGGGGGGACAGAAGAAACTGTATTTCCTGTCTGCCCAGGGTCTGGAGGAGATGTTTGTCTGTGAGGGTCTGCAGTTCCTGCTGTGGTCACTTAGAAGGCCAGTGCCAAAACTGCAGCCTTCAGCCCCCATGCTGGCCTCTGAACTCCACTTCAGAAGAAACCAAATGCATTCTCTTTTCAGTTCTTAAAATGTGACATGAGTTCAATATAAGGGGTTGTTACTTTTTGTTAAATAATAGCTTTACTGAGATATAGTTCACACCCTATAATGTTCATCCAGGTAAAGCGTGCAATCTGATGGAATTAGTACATTTGCAGAGTTATAGAACCATCCCCACGATCAGCTTTAGACCATTCTAAAACAAAACCTTCTAGGGGCTGGGGATTTAGCTCAGCGGCAAAGCGCCTGCCTGGCAAGCGCAAGGTCGTGAGTTCGGTTCCCACTACCAGAGAAAAGCCAAAAACAAAACAAAACAAAAAAATAAAACAAAACCTTCTAGCTATTAGCAGTGACTCCCAAGGGGGTATTTTAAATATGGCAGATCATGTGTTTCTTGAGCAGTAGCTCCCCACCCTTCACTCTCTTTAACTATTCAGTAGCTATCTTCCAGCTGAGCTGTGCTTGCAGTGGTCTCCATGAAGACTTAATTAACGGCAGCTATACAGTTAGGTTTTTTTCCCTAAGGGGTACTAACCTGAAAAATATGTTTAGTAAATTTGATTCTTAATTTATTCTAATGTATTCCCTGGAGAATTTGAGGTCGTCCTTAGGAACGGGAGGATTCTGGGAATCATCTTTTGTAGGACCTGCAGTTTAAGTAGCACTTTCACATGCATAGTTTTATTTTATCCTCCCAAACAACAGTTCAAAGTAAAAATGACTATAGAAGTCATCTGTAATGGACTTATTCTGTGCCAGGCAGTTTTAAGCACATCCCATAAACATATTAGTTAGTGCATCTAAACTTGCTGTGGTCTGAGTTTGTACACCCTCAAATTCGTAAGCTGAAATTTAATCACCAATGTGATAGTATTAAGAAATAAGGTTTTTAGGCGGCTTTTGAGCCATGAGTTCAAAGCCCTCCTGGGTGGGCCTGTCACCTTATGAAAGGGCTGGAGGGGGCCAGGATGCTTTTCCCATCTCTTCCACTGTGTGACAACATAGCACAGAGTCAGAATGTGGGCCTCGGTGTGGACTTTTCAGCTTCTAGAACTGCGAGAAAGAAATTCCCACTGTTTATAAGTTTTCCAGACTCAGGTAGCTTGTTATAGTGGCACAAAGTGAATAAGACACGTCTTCAACCACTAGATGAGGTTAAAGGTACTATGAAAGCTAACTGGAAGTGCAGAGGTTAAGTGACAACAAGCTCAAGGTCACAGAGCTGGGAAGGACAGAGCTGAGATGTGAGTGATGAGCTCTAAGCACTTCTCTAATTGCTTTCAGCATTCCCATGTTAGAAGCAAGAGCTGAGCCTTTGAGAGGTTACATATTACAAGACTGACCAAGTTAGAGCTTGAACGCAAGGACTCAAACCCCAAATCTAATATTCTAACCAATCAACGTGCCTTCACTGGTGATTTAGCCCAGTGTCTCACCAGCTGAGACAGAAAAGGAAAATGTCCCCACCTATCAAGCCTTCATGTTATCAAGTACATTGTTATTATGACATTCGCAGTGTTCAGAAAAGGTGCCAAAATACTACAAGTTTGGTAGTATTTCGATGGACCCAAAGTATTTTTCAACACAACCTCAAAGGGGAATTTTCCCCTCTTTGCTTTTGCCTCTCAATTTCCCTTGCTCTATGCTTCTGATTCACAAGCAGGGAAAGAAGCACATGGATTTAATAACCATAGCAGTGATTCATGTGTACTTTCAACTGATCAGAGAGAGCAGTGGCAAGCCCGAGGACTCATTTTGGTTGTATATCATTTTAAAAGAGTTGACACGCATGTCCTTTAGAGAGAAACAATAAAAGTTTGAAAAGCAAAAGCCAGCTCAAACCTGCCAGCTGCAATGATTGGTTACACAGAATAGATCCATGGAATTCCGAAGCCATTTGGGTTTCGTTAAGTTCGCTGAAGCAGCACCAACTGTGATCTTCCCCACTTTAAATGGTTTAATGACTTTTGGATAAGCCTTCCGAGTTAAATGGTTAAATCACCAAATGCTCCATAAAATAATTATGCAAACAATTTTCTGGCTAATTATCTAACATGAACAGGAGCACACAGCTGCTAAGACATATAATTGCTGTTTCACCAGGGCTGGCTATTGTATTTACATAATTCCATTACGGATCTTGGTGTGGTACGGTGGGAAGGCCCTGACATGGTATCTCATGAAATGAACAATTTAAAGGCACAGTTCTTTTCCCAGCTGTAAGATAACATGACTTACTTTGATTTATTTTTTTAAGGCAACGAATTAGGATCTTGAAGTCCACATACTCTTGTGTGGGATATGTAAGTCCTTGGACATTGTATTTAGATGAACTTAGGGAAAAGACAAATATTTTCAATTCTATTAGATACATGATATATGCATAGAGAAGTAAACATGTCATCATTGTACAGTTCACAAACTGAACACCCTTATGTGACCTGATCCCACAGCAAGAAACAATATTACCAGGTCCTCAGATGCTTCCCTTGTGCCTCATTTCAGTTTCTTCTTCCTCCAACAGTAGTTAATGTCCTGACTTCTATCAACAGACGTTAATTTTTCCTGTTTTGTACTAAATTTGAATGAAGCCAAACAGTGTGTGATTGCTTATGTCTAGCTGCTTCACTTCACCTATTTGTGAGATTCATCCATATTTTAATTTGCTTAACATCATTGTCAAATGATTATTATTATTTGATCATGCTAGTATTTATCATTTCACTGTCAATAGATGTTTAGATGGTTTCTAGATGGACAGTATTGTGAATAAATGTGATATGTATAGTGTTGTATATATCTTTTTGTGAGCTGTGCACCCTTT
The DNA here is from genome assembly GCF_000276665.1 of Chinchilla lanigera. NCBI lineage: Eukaryota > Metazoa > Chordata > Mammalia > Rodentia > Chinchillidae > Chinchilla > Chinchilla lanigera. Next base: position 8,504,110 of record NW_004955432.1, read on the forward strand.
TCACTTGGGCTTACACCTAGGAGTGGAACTGCTGGTTGTGGGATTTGTGTATCTTCAGTTTTATTAGATACTTCTCCTGAATAGTTGCACCAACTTGCACTTCGGCTAACAATTATGACAAGTTAGGATGAATGCTTTGAAGAATTCTGATACTTGCTAGATTCTAAATGGCGGTGCAAAAGAATAGAAGTGTGAGCAGTGTGGCTGATGGAAAGACTTCAGCAATGCAGCCTTCTTAGTAAGGAATAGCCTCAGGAAGGTAGCCTCGTGCAGGAAGCAGTCATATTTGAGGTCATTTAGAGGTTATGGAAAAACCTCTTTGGAAATTTATCATCTACTCTGTAGCATGCAGCATTTGTCCAAGAGAATCACCCCAGCCCTAGTCTTCCTTTTCTCCTCGGTCCACATGGAGCACACCCAAGGACTAGCCCATGTGGAAGCTGGAGAAACCACACGGGAGGCTTTGGCTGCCCTCCTTCTTAGCACATGGCTCCCTTTGCTGGCATACACAAATACTTCGCAGTGGTGTCTGGAATCTCTGAGACAAGGGTACTGTAGATTGTGTTCCCCAAAATCTATACATTGAAATGCTAACCCCCTATGGGTGATATCAGGTTGAGAGATCTTTAATAGGCAATTGAGTCAAGAGGGAAGAGACCATGTGAATGGAATTAGCTCCCCTAAAAGAAACCCCAGAGAGCTCCCTCACCATTTAACTATGGGAGAACACAGTGAGAAGACAGCCATCTTTGAAACAGGAAGCAAGCCCTCACCAGAAGCTGATCATACCAACACTCAGATACCATTCTCTCAGCTTCCCTATTGTCTGTTGAACCCCCAAGTCTTGGTACTTCATGACAGTAGCCCAGAAAGACTGAGCCAAAAGTAAATGGAGGATGAAAAGTGAGGTGAAGGTGAAGAGAAATCAGAGAAGACAGCATGGAAACTCAGTTGAGTCCAGCTACTCAGGTGTGACTTCAAGCAAAGTATTCCTCACAGCATGGGCATCCTGTGGAAAAAAGGGGGAGAGGATGAAACAATAATGCTTAATTAGGCTTATTTGATGATTTGAATTAAAGGATACATGTAGAAATGCTTTGAAAACTAATAAACAAAAAACCAAGATGCGTTATGTACATTACCAACTCTACACAAGGAAGGTAAACATTACGTACTGAGACATGCACTAATACAAAAAAAAAAAGTAGCATTAGCCACTTTTTGACTGAGTAGTACTACTAATATTCAAACTGTCCCTTTAAAGTAAAGATATATCTCTAAGAAGTGGAGATCCATTGTATCTCTGTTTTTCTATTTACATTATAAAATTTTCACTCACTGAAAAATAATCTTTCTTGGCAATGTTCAATGGAGCAAGAAGGCAAGAGGTCTGAAAACATGACACACAAGATTCTCTGAGAAGCATCATCCAGGTTTGCATCCATCAATTTACTAATTTAATAAACACTTATTGAGTCTTTTTTTGTTTGTTGTAGGGCAATTCTAGGCAGAGATCCTTAACAGGATTCAAAGATAGACTTCAAGGAATCTCTGAACCTTCTGATGTCATATGAAGTGACCATGGGGGATGACTTCTACTATCAAATTCTCACAGGATTCTGCAAAACCCACTTTGCAAAACAAAGTACTGCTTCAGGAATATGTGGAAGACAGGAATATGATCATCTTATAAAATAATATGTGGTGATCTACATAAGAGACTGCAACTAAACTGACAGCTGACTCCTTATTAGCAAAAATAGATGCCTAACAGAATAATATCTTCAAATATGGATAGAAAATAAATGTTAACCTACAATAATAATTCAAACTGGGTTAGCATGCAAATGTGAAGAAAGAAGGCATTTTCTGAGAAATTTATCAACTTTACCAACTTCAGATCTTCCCTAAAAGAACTATACATATATATATATATACACATACACATATATTTCAAGAAACAGGAATTTTAAACTCAAAGTGAGAGCAAAGTGAAGAAGGGATGAAGAGGGAAGAAATATGAGGGATGTTTATAACATCACAATGCATTTTTTTTTAAAAAAGAGGTCAATTAAGGGGTTGTTTAAATAACAGGAAACTAAAATGCTAGAACACAATAATATAGACAAAGGAAATGGGAGAGGCTAAAATTACAGATTCCAAATTCATTGTGTTATGTAAGAGGAAGATGGACACCAGTTCACTTTGGAATCTAAGCAAGTGCACTATTAAAAATTTAAGAACAGCTTTCAAAGAATGGTGGCAGGGTTTAAATACAGCAGAAAGAAAGGACTAAAGAAGGCTGGCTTGATCTAATATAAAGGAAGAAGGAGAAAAATAAGCTAAACAGGTGTAACAAATAGAACAAAACAAGATATAGCAGAAAAAAGTCTAAATATGTCAGTAATAATAAACCAATTAAACTCATTTGTTTGAAAGTACAGATCTTCAGTCTCTTTTTAGAAAATGAAATCCCTCTCTGCATAGTATCTATAAGAGATACCCAAAATATGATAAAGCATAAAGATCGAAAGAATGAAAAAAAAAAGCTAAACAGGTAAAGACTGTTATTGCAGGGGACATATTCAAGCCAAAAAAAAAACATAATTTGGAATAAAGAAGGTCATGATTTCATGAATAAAAAGCAATTCACAGTGATATGATGTTTTGAGACCTTCTGGGAAAATACCCAGCAGGGGAAATAGCTGGGTTGAATGGGACCTCTAGACCTAGTTTTCTGAGGAATCTCCAAACTGATTTCCACAGTGGTTTCACCAGTCTGCATTCCCACCAGCAGTGGAGAAGGGTTCCTATTTCTCCACAGCCTCACCAGCATTTGTTATTGGTTGATTTCTTAATGCTAGCCATTCTTACTGGGGTAAGGTGGAATCTCAATGTAGTTTTAATTTGCATTTCTCGAATGACTAATGATGTTGAACATTTTCTCATATATTTATTTGCCATTTGTATCTCCTTGTCTGAGAAGTGTGTATTCATCTCAGCTGGCCATTTTTGGACTGGGTCTTTAAATTTGGAGGGACTGATATTTTTTAATTCTTTATATGTTCTAGATACAAGCCCTTTGTCTAAGGGACAATCAGCTAAAATTTTTTCCAAGTTTGTGGGTTTTCTTTTTACTCTGCTGGTGATTTCTTTAGATGTGCAGAAACTTTTCAGTAGGATGAGATCCCAGTTGTTGATTCTTTCAAGTGTTTCACGTGCAATTTGGTTTTTGTTCATGAACTCTCTGCCTACCCTTATGTCTTCAAGGTTTTTACCTACTTTCTCTTCCAATAGATTTAGTGTTTCTGGTTTAATATTGAGATCTGTGAACCATTTTGACTTGAGTTTGGTGCATGGTGATAGGCTTGGGAAAAGAGAGAAGGGAAAGAAGGAGAAATTTTGTATGTATGTATATGCAGGATAGTCAACATGGCTGTTCCACTGTCTTCTATTTCTTTGCTGAAAGAAACTGTCAATGAGTTCTTGGTTGATCAGCATTGCATGTCTATATCTGTTTTCATGAGAAACCACTTTGAAGATATCAATATGTAATACAACAAGCATTGTGAATTCCCTACCACTTTGTTTGTAACTCCGTATTGTCTGTACTGTTCTTTTGCTATTTTGTAAAATGTTGTCTGTCTGTTAATGTTTTCCTCCTTTTATTTTTAAAATAAAAAAGAGCAATTCACAGGGAAGCAAGAGCAATACATAATTTGTATGTTTCTAAAAAAAGTCCTTATTTATTGAATAAATCTGACACTATCTACCTTAATAGGGAATATTTTTCATGCCTCTCTCAGAAACCAATCAAGTAGCTTTGATAAAAAAAATTAGATATCTGAACAACACAGTTCGCAAGCCAGATTAAAGAAGACATATATGGAAGCCTTTATTCCTCAAACAAAGATTCACATTCCTCTCAAGTACCCATCAGATACAGGGACCACATAACAGACCACAAAAAAAATCTGAAGAAATACCAAAGAATTGATAACACAAACCACATTATCTTTCTACCATGTAATAATATTCGACACTGAGAACAACAAAAGAGCCAGAAAAACTCCATATGTTGGGAAAGTAAAATAATCTTATAAATATTAATGAACCAGAGAATACATAATAATGAAACTTATGAAATATTTAGAACTGAATGACCACAAAACACTACAGATAAAAACATGCAGCATGGCTTTACATTTGCATTTATTAAAACAATGTGCAAGCTGGAATGATGAAGATAATGTGGAGAAGAGAACAAGGGAAGCCTACAGAAGGAATGTCTGATCCGAGCATGAAAAACTAAGCAAGGAAGGCTGGGAGTATGCACAGAACTACAGCAAATGCCCAGAATGAGGACGGCTCTGAATTTGATACCCAGCACCACATACACAAAAATAAGTAAATAAAACATTCATGAAAGGTAGTTAAGGAAGAAGAATCAGAGGAATGGCTTGGAGAGCGTTCTTTAAAAGGGTTCAGTGGCAGTGGTGAATTGTTACAAGTCATACCAGTGTTTTAAAGGACCCTCAACGATTGGAAGGTCTATTGTAATGCAAGAGAAACCACAGTTACTCTAGACCAGTGGTGGTGAAACTATGGTACACATGCCTCAGCGGGCACACAGAGCCATGTCTATCAGCACATGAGCCAAGTTGCCCAGCATTGCTCCAGCAGCGGAGCACCAGTCAACAGCACACATGGCAGTGGCGGCCACTCGTATCCTTGGCAAGGGGTATCAGCACCAGGCAATGACGTCAGGCACTGCATCTCATTAGCTCTGACTGCTGAGCTTTTGCATGCTCAGTGTTCAGGTTTAATTGCAATGCTGGCAAAGTGTGATAAATAAGTGGGTTTGGTCTTGCAGCTTAGGCACTCATCTCTGAAAGGCTCACCACCACTGTTCTAGACATATACTAATTTCTCCTGGGCCACATGGAAAGTATGTTACTGATTATATTACATCTCTACCATAATTGCTAGCACTTCAGGCTTCTTTATTGGCAGTGCTGGTAAATTTGTACTTAACTTACATGGAGTTATACATTTTTAAATTAAAACTTATGTTAATCTTTTAAAACATCAATTAAATTGTACAAGATTCCTCCCTCAAAACCAAACTTCAGTTTGTTTTGGCAATATGACAAAGGAAAAGAACTTATATTTCACTTGATTACCTAAATAAAAATTTCTCTGCACTTCAGTTCCACCAAAGGATGTCAGACTTACTTGTGGATTTATGTTTTCATATACAAGACTGGTCATATAAAAATGAATGTACAAAATCATTATATCATTTTATAGGTGAGAAAAACAAGTCTCAGGGCCCATGAGGGATTTGCTTATTGGAAGACCTCTGTGTCTTGGGGGAATTATTTCATGGATTTTTTTGGTACCAATTCCATCAGGAAAGAAAATGTGTGTAAGATGACCGAGAACTTTCTGAACCAGAAAAATGACGAAAATTTCCCTTATGTCAGCAGAAACCCAGACTGCGAAGACTAAAAAAATTAACCTGGATACAGTAGAATGTGTGTAGCTCTTGGGGAAAATTGTGGCCTAGTCATTACAGGAAGTGTGTGAATGAGCCATGTACAACCAAAAGGTAATTCCATCACCTACATAAGCAGGTGACATTCATTAAGATATTGGTGACCCTGTGATAATCTACTCAGAATGGGCACTTGGTCTGGTTTGTGCTGCTATAGCAAAATACCTGAAGCTGACTATTTGATAAAGAGCTTTATTTTGCTCATGCCTCTGGTGGCTGTAAAGTCCAAACAGTGTGGTGCTGGGGTCTGGTGGGGATCCCATCGTACAAACAAAAAGGAAAATGGTTGTATGTAGCATGGCCAAGCACATGGGAGCGGTGTAGTTTGTAATAACCAACTCTGCATTGCTTTAACACTTACAAGAGAGGCTTTCTCATAACAAGCCCGCCCACTAGGCCCTGCCTCTTAAAGATACACTACCTTTCAACATCATTTCATGCTTCCAGCGCATGAAACTTTGGAGAACATCCAAACCATTCTGAACCACAGGAGCGACCTTTACTTGTGTGTGTGTGTGTCTTTTTGAGACAGAGTCTTGCCATGCAGTTCAGGCTGGCCTTGAGCTCACTTTGTAGCCCAGGCTGGTCTCAAACTCGCAATGCTCCTCCTGCCTCAGCCTCCCAAGTGCTGGGATTATAGGCATGTGCCACCATGCCTGGCTGGAACCCTTACTTTTTACCTTTACTTTTTCCCCTACTAGTCAAGAAAATGAGTTTTAGAATGGAGACAATATTATTTTCTTTAAAAAAGGATTACATTTATTTAATGCCTACCAATTTTCCTTTTCTTCTTTTTTTTTATTTTAAAGAGTAAAAGAAGGACAGCATAGCAATAGGAGGATTCACCAAATTACAAACAAAGTGGTAGGACATTATCAATGGTTGTTATTTTACCTATTGGTATCTTCAAGATAGTTTCTCAGGAAAACAAATAGACAAATAATAGTGAGTTACAGACAAAAATGGCAGGAAATTATCAGTGGTTGTTGTACTATATCTTGGTTTCTCCAAAGTGGTCTCTAGGGAAAACAAACTGAGCTATACATGAGTGATCAATCAAATAATCATTGACTATTCTCAATGGTTGTTGAAAACACATAGTAACAAACATACATCCATTTACAAAATAGCATAGGAACAATACAAACATTACAGAGTTATGGACAGATTGGTAGGAAATCATCAGGGGCTGCTGCAGTACATGCTGGCATCCTCAAAGTGGTTTCTTAGGCAAACAAAGATGTGCAAGAAAGATCCAACAAGTAGTTACAGCCCAAGAGTTGCAAAAAATAGCGGATTACCTCCTCATCAGTGACTCCCTTCACTGAGGTGTGACGGCTGGAAGGAAGGCCAAGGCTGAAAAGAAGGACCGAGAGACCAGCACCAGTGTCCAGCAACGGGCTGTTCACTTTTTCCTCTATAGTCATGACTTCATGGGGCTCCTCTTTGGAGACAACGGTCCTTCTCCATGAAGACGGTTCTACAGAATCTGAATATTGGGTACCCATGTAATCCATGAAGTCTCAGTGCAGACCTCTCAGGAGCTCCACTCGCTCCTCCACTGCAGCCTATACAGTTAGGGGAAGAATGGCCTCCAGGGGTCTCCCTGGGTATTGAGCAAGGTCCTCCTGGTTTCCAACTCCTGAATGGCTCTCGCATCTCCAGTCAGCCTGACCTCTGAATCGTCGGGCCTCGGTACTCTCGTGTTCTCTGAGTTCTTACTCATCTGCTGCGCCTCCGCTGACTCCGGACCTTTCTGGCTCTCAAGGGCAGGGCCAAGAGAACAATTTTCAAAATGTTTTCACATTATCTTTAATGTCACCCTCTAATGGACCTTGTGAGTTTTGTTGCATTTTACAGATCAGAGAAAAGAAGATTTGACTAGGATGACTTATGGTGGTCACCCTGATAATAATCTTAGTTCATAGCCCAAGACAGCTGACTCCTCATCAGGCTCCTTCCATAATAATGGTCTGTCTATAATCCTAGCACACTGGGAAGCTGGAGCAGGAGGAGCACAAGTTCAAACTCCGCCTGGGCAACTTAGTGATTGAACAAGATTTTGACTCAAAATAAAAAATAAAAAGTGCCGTGGGATGTAGCTGAGTGCAATGACCTGCATTCAATATCCAGTATCACAATCAATCAATAAAATGTAAAAATTCCCATGCTGTCACAACCAAAGTTTCAGGTGACACCTTAGATTTCAGGCTGCCTAATATTTACTCTGCAACCTTAAAAGAAGTTGAAGGAAGTACAGTCACCATAGCTGTGCAGTCTAGTATCAGGAGAGATTCTTTACTCCACTGGGTGTAGACTCATCCTGAAGAGAAAGATCTGCTCACTGCTAGGGTACTATCCCTCTCGCACACTCAGGAAAACAGGTCATTTACTGTCTTCCATAGAGTTATTTGAGAGTTGGTCTAACAGTCCACTCTGCTCTGCCATCACTGTGGAGTGAAATAAAAATATAAGCTCATTTTCAAAGTATCGTGTACTGAAAAGGAGCTATTGTGCTTACAGATAGTGACACTGGGTTTGTTGGAGCTTTGTTTCAGATGAACCCTATGAGTTTTACTAGATAATATCTTTCTTTTAATATTAAAAGTGACAATGAATAAGGTGATAAACTGTAAATGGATTCCTTTTTTATAGTACAAAATAGTTTGGTAGTTACAGGGAGTCTGGAGCAGTTTCACACACCATTAAATTGTAGTCTCTGAATGACTGGTAGGAAATAGTCCCAGGAAGAAGACATTGTGCAGGAATCAGGAAAATTGATGTCACAACTGCATATTAGAGCCCCAGTTCCCACAAATGCACCGTGGTTTGTATTGGACTAATGGTCCTGCAGATAAAAATGCTGACTTCTGGGTGAAATGCAAAAAAAAAAAAAAAAAAAATGATTATTGAAAGGCATTGGAAATGACCAGAAGTAGGCAGAAACAGAAGAGCATTTGAGCTGTGGAAAGAGTTTGTCCTCTGAGGAGAGTCCCAAGCCAAGTGCTGTGCAGAGTGCTAGGACCTGAGCAGAAAATCCAGTCTTCTTGGACTGAAGGGACAGAGAAGAAGGTGTTATAGATAGAAAGACTGAAAATTGAGGGAGGAGATCCCGGAAAGGAGGAAGCCATGGTAGTGGTGCTAAGCAAAATCTGCACATCAACTCCCTTCAAATCCTTAATTGGCTTCTTTTTAAAACAAAATAAATTTACTGTGTGTATTTGAGATTTACAACATGATGTGTTTATATATATATATATATATATGCATAAAACTTTTTTTTTACTATGGTGGAGCAGGTTAACATATCTCACATCTTACTTCCCCTTTTGTGACAAAAGCAGCTAACATCTACCTATTTAACAAAAATCTCTAGTACAGTACAATTTTATCAACTTTAGCTGTTATGCTGTACGTGAGATCCCTAAATGATCCATTCTTCACACGTGCTATTTTGTGTCCTTTAATCTACATCTCCCCATTTCTTCCCCTGCCCCTACTAGGAGTTCTCTCTGTGTATTTGAGCTCCTTTACAAAATGTTCCACATATAAGTGAGATCATGAAATATTTTTCTTTCTAAAAGAAAGAAATTTCTAAAAGAAAAATCTTGCTTAATTGGCTTCTAAGCCATAAATGCCTGAGTAGGATTCCAAAGATCCCAGGGGAAACATAACATCTAGTAGGCTAAGAAAGCTAAGGAAAGATTTCAGCTGCTGAAAGCATGTGAAAACTAGAGTTAGGAGTTTGAGTCTTTGACAAGTTAAAAGAGTTTAGTAAATATTTTAGACTTCACATTGAAACTCCAGAGTCCTTAGGAATAAAGTGCATATAACAACTAATGGGTTCACTTTGAGGTTAAGGAAAAATGAAAATTAATTCAATTTAGCAGGAAACCAAGCCTTTAGAAGTTAATGGTGATTTGTTAGTAATTTGATTGCTTGCTTATACAAAACTTGACACTCTTCTGGATAAGGCAACAGATTAGAGAGTATTTACAAAGTCTACAATGTACCATTTCAATGCCCAGTACACAACTAAAAGTTGCTAGACATGAAAAAAAAGTAAAAACATAATGGACAAAGAAAATAGATGCTGGAATTAATAGACAAGGGTTTACAAGAGCTATTACACTTAAGTTAAAAAAGCTATAGGGATATATTAATATAAATGTTATCAGTGTTAATATAACATAACTACTTATATAAAATTTATAAATTTCAGGAGAAATTTGAAGACTGAAAAGAAACAAATGGAAACCCTAAAAATAAAAAATATACTATTCTGATATTTTAAAAACCACTAAATATGATTGATAACCTATTTAGAAAACAGGAAAATATTAAGTGAACTTGAATGTAAATCAATAGGATTCATTCAAACTGAAATGCAGAGGGGGAAAAAAGGTAGGGGAAAAAATGAACAGAGTCTCAATGACACAAGGTATAAAAGCAGTGACCTCACATGGGTATAAATTGATTTCCAAGAGAGAAAAAAAGAGAGAAAAACATTTTAAATAATGACTTAGTATTTTCAAAACTGATTAAAAATAAAATCTGCAGTCCATGGATCAAGGATGTTGAATGAGCCACAGCCAGGTAAATATTAAGGTAACCACAACTAAGCACATCGTAGACAAACTGCTGCAAAAGCAACAATAAATAAAAGGATCTTAACACAGTCAGAGAAAACAGACACATTAAACATAGGGGCCAATGATTAGAATAACTGACAGCTTCAAAAGCAAGGGAAACCAGAAGTAAATGGAGTGACATTGTTTAAAAATTCATTATTTAGAATTTCATATCAGGTGAATTACTTTTAAAATAAAAGTACATAAAAGACCTTTTTAGACAGATATACTGAGAGAATACTTGCACCAGCAGAAGTGAATATAAGAAAACTAAAATTGTAAATGTCTAAAAAATTTTTAGTTTTTTTAAAAGCTTACATGCTAAAAATTCTTCAAAGAGGAAATGGTACCAGCTAGAAATTCAGAGCTACAGAAAGGAAGGAAACGATAAATATATTTGTCTATCACTTAGTGATGGAGATATGCTCTGAGAAATTTTTCATTAGATGATTTTGATCTTATCTGAACAATATAGCTGTTAAATATGAATATTATCTTTCTGCTTATCCTTATTCTGCAAGGTTTTCTATGGTAGCAAGGCTTTATGTTTTTTAAAGGTAGGAAAAGAAAATGCCTTTGCAGAGTGAGATCGGGCCAAGAAAACTGTAATCTAGAGTGTGAAAGCAGACTATAGTGAAGGAACACAGTAGTTAAGTTTTTTTTCCTACTTTAATATCTTTTAATTTTTATTTTTCAAATTTTTGTGTTCAAAGCAATGACACACAGACACCCACTACCCTAGACCTATATAGGCCAGGTTCTTCAATGCCACTGTTTTCCTTGTCCATGTTATGGATTGTATTCAGATGTCTCCCCAGTGCCTCATGCAGTCATAGCTGGGGCTTTTTAGAGGTGGTTGGATTTAGAGTGTGTGGTGCTGGGATTCAGGGTGAGTGATTACTAAATTAGCCCACTGGTTGGTTTGGCATAGTTCTACATTTGGATAATAAGAAGGCTCACCATGGGAGTGAGTGCTACTTGCCCTAAGGACATGTATCCTGAATAGACTATAAGGGACATAAAGAGGACTGCTTGCTGCTTGCTACTTTGCTGCTTTGCTGCCTTCTGCCTTCCATGAACTGTTTCTCCTCTGCAGTGCACTTCTGCCATGTCACTCTGCCTTGGAGCCAGCCAACTATGACCTGAAACCTCTACAAACTGTGAACTAACTTTGAGAGTTGTACATTATGTCTCAGCAACAAAAATAGTAACTAAGACAGTCCAATCTTGTCCCACTGGAAGGTCTTCAGGGGCAATACATGCATGGAGCTGTCATCTGTGACAATAGCATCTTCTGAAATGCCTGCCTGAGTCCTGCCTGAGGCTGTTTCACAGTTCTCCTTCTAACTATAAGGAGTGAATTCTAACATAATGATCAAAGTATAATATAGTAAATAAACTAGTAGTATAGACTTGTATTATCACTAAAAAGTATGAATTGTACATACCCATAATTAAATAGGCTATACTTTTACACAACTGGTAGCATAGAAGGTGTGTTTACATCAACATCACCACAAACATGAGAAACGTGTTGCATTATAATGTTACAGCTACAACATCACTAGTGATGAAGCCCCATTACAGTCCTATAGGACAACTGTCATACATAAGGTCCATTGTTTATCAAAATATCATTGTAAGCCCATGACTGTATCTTAGTAACTATAAAATATTTCTTTCTTTAAGAAATGCTTTATAAGTTAGTTAACAGATAAATCAAAAATATATTCTGAAGGGTTATAACATATGGGGCAGGTGAATATATGACAACAATAGAACAAAGAAAGGGACAAAGTATACACACTGCTGTGAGGTCCTTACATTATCCATGGAGCAGTACAATATTAATGAGATGTAGACTGTGATGGGGAGGTATGTATATTTTTAATTCCTGGCAGTAGTTATAAAGAAGGCCACCAAAGAAGAATACCTAATTAAATACTGAAAATTACTTGATTACTGCAAGAAAAAGGGAGAGGGAAAAAATACACAGGATACAAGTAAAAACACATAGAAAAGTTGCAGACTTGAACCTAACCATATCAATAATTAGATGAATTGTAAATGAACTAAACCTTCCCATTCATGGGCTAAACTGTCCCAGATTATTATACTAGGAAAATAGTAACAACAACTAAGTCTCAACTAATTCTGGTTTCAGGAGAGGTACTTCAAGTAAAAAAGACACAGGTTTAAAGTTAAAAGATGGGAAAAGATACCATGCATATGCTAAGTATAAGCCACCGAGTATAACTATATTAATATCAGACAAAGTTGACTCTGTGCATGACAAGCAATATTTACTGAGTTAAAGAAAGGCATTGAATAAAGATAGAAGGAATCAATTCATCCAGGGACCTAGCAATCCTAAACATGCATACACCTACTCATGAAACTATATAAAGTTGTGTGAGTTGATAAAGTCATCTCCTGGTTTTTGTTGTTTTATTTTGCTTTTGCTTTTTCTTTGGTGTCTGCAAGAGACCTCCTATCCTTTCTGCTGCTGTTGTGTACCTAGCAATGCTGTGAACTTGGAGGTGCTTTAAATAGTGTTTATAAAATGCATAATTGTCTATACACTGCAACTAAATGATGTGTTTCTTCTTGATATGAAACTATATTTGGATTTCAGGTGGAAATTATTTGGTTTGTTCTTAATATGAAAATAAAAATATTATTTTTATGGATGTAACCCCAAATCCATGAACTATGTTCAGGGATCTCATTTGATGATTCCACCAGCCAAGACTTGTGTCTTTGAAAAAGCTGGGTCAACAGCTTCTATATAGCCCATATCGTGACCATAATGCCCCCTGAAGTGGAGTCTTTACTGAGTGTTTCTTATTGAGTGTGAGGCTACAGTTGGCCCATAAATTGCTGGAATCCTGGCAACAAAGTGAAGACAGCAATCAGTATGTAACCTTGATGTTCTACCACGATAACCGTCATACATGAGAACACACTGAGTCATCGCACAATTAAACCTTTCCCAGAGTTTGTGCTCCAAGGTTTCATTTCTCATGCAGTTGTTTGGAAAACAGAGTTAATTGCAAATTATAGGAAGACTCACTCGTGTTTGTCCAACAACATGAACGATCAGAGACCTTTAGGAAGGGATAGAGAAAATAAGATATTCTGTGAATTTACAAGAATCCTTGTCAGTCACCTCAACCAGAAGTTTCTACATTTCATAAACATGCAGCCTACCTACAAAGATTGTTTAAATGCAGCTTCTAGAGTCCCACTCCAAGAGATTAAAACTCACGGTGTAGGTGAAGATCCAAGAGTTAAATTTCTAATGAATTCTGTGCTGCAAGTGGACGTCAGACTGGACCCGAGAGATGCTGGTCTAAAGGACAGGCAGTTCCAGCATCTGCTTGAACTTCGGCATGTGTTCAGTATTTCTCAGCACCATTCCATTTACAAAGATTTCCCTCATACTGAGCTGCATCAGCCTCTGCTTCCTTGGGTTCTTTCTTGCAAAGCTGCACAAATATCTCTTCTATTATGACAGCTCTTTGTGTTTTTCTGAACAGTCTGTATAAGACCTTTTCTTTTTGAGGTTATCCTATTCCACATACTTTGACGTTTCCTCAAATGGTGTGATATTTAAATATATCATCCACATACCTAGTTGTGTATGCATCTTAAAATGAAATATCAGAGCTGGAAAACATGTTTCATTTTATTTTCACCATTGCAAAGTACAGCAAGGGTCATGTCCTCGTGTCGTTTACGTGTGTTATATTCTCTAACACTCAGGTTAAGTCTCCAACTTTGTGCTTTGCAAAAATGTTTTGTTCTAGACCCACTGAATTTCCATAGAAATTGGCTTCTCAGGTTGTCTAAAACAGCTTCCTAGAATTTCAGTCTGTATTGCATAGACTCTATAACCAATTTGGGTAATATTAACAAATTAACAGTAGTGAGTCTTACAATTCCTGAACAAAGAATATCTCTAAAAGGAGAATATTAGAGAAGAGAGAGAGGGGAAGAGAGGGGAGGGAAGGGAGAGGAGGGAAGGGAGAGGAGGGGAGGGAAAGACAAGGGAGGGCCTTAGGGAAGGCACATGTGATCAAAATATGTTATATGCATGTATGGAAATGTCACAATAAATCCATCATTCTATATAATTAATATTACTAACCAAAGGAATATTTCTTCACTTATTTAGTTGTTCTTTAACTTCTGTCATGCTTTGTGTTTTATAAAGTTTATCCATACATATTTCATATTTCAATGCTATTGAAAATGTTAAAAGCAAAATTCCAACTGTTTGTTGCTAGTATGATTGATTTTTATACATTGTATCTTATTGCTAAATTTATTCTCTAGTAGTTTTTGGGTATATTGCATGGGATTTTCGTTTAAGATATGTCATCTGCAAGTGAAAACAGTGTTACTTCCTTTCCAATCTGGATGTCCCTTATTTACTTTCTTGTCTTATTTCAGAGGCAGGAACTTTTGATAACAATACTGAAAACAATAGGGAGAGTCAGTTTGTGCCTCCTTGACCTTAGAGGAAACTTTCAGATTTTCGCCTTTAGGTATCATGTTACTTATGCTCTCTGTATGTGCAGTTGTTAAGGTTGAGGAAGTTCCCATCTAGTCCTACTTATCTGAGCAATCTGTTGTTTTGTTTTGTTTATTGGTTTTTCAAATTGGGAACAGAACAGAAATCAGCAAACTTATCTAAAAAGGGAAATGATACATATTTTAGGTTTCTTGGTCAAATATTTCTCGGTTGCATATTCTTTCTTCCCATAGTTTTGTGTGTTTATATGCTTTGCAAAAACTTTTAAAGATATTTCTTAAAATTTTGTTATCTTGTGTGTCATGGACTGTCAGGATAGGGGAGTTGCGGGGCGGCGGGTGGGCAAGGGGTGAGGGTGTTATACCTACAATTCTCACAACAAACACTAGGGGCCAATAATATCAAATCTCAAAGCCTCCAGCTAAAGAAATGGCAAGATTGACTTGTTTTGGGTGTTTACATCACTTTTCATTAAAGTATTCACAAGAAGAGATAATAATCTTTCTATATTGACTTATAAATATTGAGAAATAAGATTAATAGAAGAGGATCTAAAACTTATAAGATATAGTTGAAAATTGGAATTCCTTTACATTTTACTCATCTACAAAATTCCCAATCATCAAAGAGTAACACACTGTTCCCTGATGGTGTGGATTGGCCAGTCAGTAATACACTAAATTTTTCAACTCTTTGATCCTTATAAATCTGAATGTTAAACCCCATTCTGCGTACACAAACCAACTAAAGGAAGTTGAAGACTTTCTGCGATCTCTTGGGCTTCTGTTTTCCCTATTTTGTCTTCTCACAGCATTTCTGCTTTTCTACATATATCTCTTTCCTTTTTCAAAATTGAAATGGAAAACTCCCCACAGAACACAAAACTTATGTTTTCCTATATTTTGAGCAGAACCAGGTTGACCTTTGAGAATACTGCCAAAACTTGGAAATTTAAAAAATCTGGTTTCTACCCATTTGTTTGTTGGTGTTTTTCTTTTTCCTTTTGACACACAGTTCTATGAACTTTAACACATCTGTGGGTTTATGTGTTTATATAATCACCACTGTAAACAGCACACAAAACAGGTTCATTACACACACCCTGAGTTCCCTCTGCTATCCTTTGACAGTAACAACTTCCTCCCATCTCTAACCCTGGGCAATCACCAATCTGTTCTCCACCTCTATAATTTTGTCTTCTCAAGAATTTCATATGAATGAAATCACAAACTGTGTAACCTTTCAGGATGGTTTCTCTTATCCAGTATGATGTCTGGATTTCATCCAAGGTGTTGCAGATACTAATGATCTATTTTCTTTTTATAGTTGAATGGTATTTCTATTATATGGATGTACCACAATTTGTTTAACCATTACCCATGGAACAATAGAACATGCTGGCAGTTTCACTACTAAAGCTGCTATGAGGTTTTTTTTTTTTTTTTTTTTTTTGGTTTTTCTCCGGTACCGGGAACCGAACTCACGACCTTCCGCTTGCCAGGCAGGCGCTTTTTGCCACTGAGCTAAATCCCCAGCCCTGCTATGAGTTTTTATATGCGGTGTTTTATGTGATTATATACTTTCATTTCTCTAGGATTAACATTCAAGAGAGCTGTGTCACTAGTACCCTGCCAAGGGTGACTGTATCATTTTGCATTCCCACTAGCAAGACATGAGAGTTCCAGTTGTTCTGCATTCCTTTTCACACATGGCATTGTCAGTGTTTTTATTTTAGTCATTCTAAGAGGTATAGAGCAGTATTAAATTATGGCTTTAATTTGCATTTTCTTAGTAGTTAATAATGTGGCGCATCTTTTAATGTGCTTATTTGCCTTCTTTTATGCCCTTTGGTGAAGTCTCTGCTCAAGAGCTTTGTACATTAAATTTTAAATATTTTTATTGGATTTTGAGAGATATTTATTATTAGAGTTATTTACTATGTAGGATAAGTCCCATGCTACATAAGGGTATATTGGGGTATAAGTGAATGGTATTTTTGTGTCATCTCAAATAACTCATTATCTAATCCAAAGACATAAGAATATTCTCTTGTGTTTTCTACTTAGAGTTTTCTAGTTTTGCACATCACATTTAGATCTAGGCCCCATTTGAGGTTGATCTTTGCAAATGTGTGAGAGATTTTTTTTACATATGAAATATCAGTCTTTCTGATACCATTTGTTGAAAAAAAAAAAAAAACCTATTCTTTGCTTCTCTCAGTTTTGTTTGTCAGAGGACAAATGACTATTTTTGTAAAAGTCTACTTTTGGACTCTATTTTGTTACAGTGCTTATCCATGCATCTATCTCTTCATTAGTTCTGTACTGTCTTGATTACTGTCACTTTATAGTAAGTCCTAAAAAATTTACCTATAGCAAAAAAGCTTCAACTTCATTCTTCTCTTTCATTTTTTTAGCTCTTCTGATGACTTTTCCCTTACATATTTTAGGATCTGCTTATCTTCTAGGATTTTGATTATTATTACCTAAACTAAGATTTTTTGGGAGCACTGATATCTTTACTATGTTGAATCCTCCAAACCACTAACACAATATGCCTTTCCACTTATTCAGATCTTTGATTTCTTTCATCAGTATTTTATAATTCAACATGCAGCAAACACAGCATGTTAGGTGATGTTACACAGTTGGCTTTTGAACTGGGTTATATCTCCACTTCTTTTTAATTTTGAGGCAGGAGGTCTTTAAGTCACTAAGATGCCCAGGCTGGGCTTCAACTTGTGATCCTCTTGCCTTACCTTCTCAGAGTACTGTATGCCTTCATACCCAGCTTTGTTACACAATCTAAACAAGATAAATTATACTACATGCTTGAAGCTTCATGGTTTTCAACAGACACTCAATTCCTCTTCTCTATATCTTCTAGGGATGGTACTAGTCAATGAAAGTATAGATGAGAGAACAGTCTAGGATTAGAATCTGAAGGCAGATAGTCAGCAATACGAACATATGTTTATCAAGAAAGAGAGCACCCTTGAACACAGAAAACCACTCTTCCAGAATTCATTAGTCTCACAGTGTGCCACATGACATTTTACTTAACCTTTTCCTCATCTGAGACACCTTCATTGGATGCTGAAGGAGATATAATGACAGGGTCCTCAGGTCAGAGAATGAGCTTTAGTCTGCTATGAACACCTGTTCTTCCCAAGACCATCATAAAATGAAATGTGGATTCTTGAATTCTAGACTGCTCCCGTGCCTTTTAATAATCCTTTCATCCCTGTGTGGCTTCCCAAGAGTTCTCCTGCAACTACAGAATCAAAATAATAAAACACAAAGCTTGAAAGTTATTTAACAAAAACCTCTGAAATATTTCACCCATCATAGTCCTGGCGGTCCCTTAGTGCATACTTGGAGATAGGTTTGCTAGGCTCCTCTGATCTCCTATCTTTTGGTCTTGGAAGTCAGCCATGTCCAATTGCTCTAATATAGTTTTCTCATTAATGGGTCATGGAGTCAATTTAGTGGGTCCTGACCAACATATTTTAAATTGAAAAGACCAGACCAGAGTATAAAGGAATCAAGATATATTATACCTAATAAATTTTGGGCCATGAAATATGTTTGTGAAGATTTTTTTTTTTTACTGTGGATGGCCGTCAAAAATATTTGAAAAACTTGTTCTAAAAATGCATAGTCTTATAAATTAAGGGTCAAGAGCATTCATAGAACAAGTGGCAGGGATTAGATTTTAGGTTTAATCTAGCACTTTAGAATGTTTTTTCTTCCAGACATTTCCATTCCAGGTAAATGGCCTTCCTTTCTTTTTAGACTACATTAACAAATCAACTAGATTTTCCCCTGTTATCTTTACCTCTACTCCACCATCAGCACCATCTCCTGCTATAGGGGAATCTCTTTAACAGGACCCTTACAAGCTGGAGTATTCATGCTGTTATTCTCTGCATTGCCTAAAAATGGGCACACGATCCAGTCACAACAAGGAACAGCTCAGTGCTACTCATAGCTGCCTAGCAATGCATCAAGAGTCCAAAAGATAAGGCAGATTGTGTTGTCTTTTTGTTCTTCCCCAGTTACCTTATGCTGTACCATCTCCAACTTTGCTGGAGGGAACACCCTCTCCCTTGGGATTTCCACCTCCACCCTTGTCTCATCACTTCTTGCGTAATTCAGTTTCCCATTCCAACACCGCTCCCTTTGCTTAGACCAACTAGTTCCAGCTCAAGCCATCATCACTCAGACTCTAATTAGAAAATGCTTTTCATATAGTTCTTCCCATCCTCCAGAGGAGAGTTCTCTAATGACTGAAATCATTCTCTGACTGACCCTGTGGACTCCTCAGGACATAACTCTAATGCATTGTTACAATTCAAAGAGACACTAGTGGGTAGGGGTGA
The DNA here is from genome assembly GCF_000276665.1 of Chinchilla lanigera. Classification (NCBI taxonomy): domain Eukaryota; kingdom Metazoa; phylum Chordata; class Mammalia; order Rodentia; family Chinchillidae; genus Chinchilla; species Chinchilla lanigera. The sequence continues at coordinate 8,523,216 of NW_004955432.1, forward strand.
AAGGGATGGGATGGGCAGAACACTCTGCCAGCCATACTTGCTTTCTCTGTTCTCCATATCCCAGGAACACGGTATTCATGGTCCACATTAGACAGGGAGTGAGCTGACATGGAGGCATTTTTTAAAACCTGTGCTTTTAACACCCTAAATAATATTTGAATCAGGACATATTTAAACTAGAGATCATGAGTTTCTTCCCAGAATCCTATGGTTTTTTGCTCAGATCAGGAAGTGTTGAGGCATGTTGATGGAATGCTTTGCAGAATAGATCAAGCTTGAATCAAACTTAGACAGGTAGCCAGAGCTTGGACAAGTAAAGCAGTGTTAGTAGGACCTCATAGGCAGATGGGGGAGACACCACTGAAAGGAATCAGGAGACGTTGCTTGACAAAGTGGACCAGGCTGGTGGGAAACAGAGTTGGATCAGTACTCAAGTGTAAAGGAGCATGCAAAAAAATGTTAGAAGAACTTCAGTGCCAAGAGGAGAGGGGACACCTAGAGGATTTTTGACCAAATGAAAGTGGCATTTCAAGGTGATTAACATTCTTATTTGTGGAGCAGGTTTGGTTGCAAGTGGACATCTAGTAGATTAGAGTATATGAGGGGTCACTATAGGAGCACAGGCTCAAGGCAACCAGGGAAGCCACTGGAGTGATGCAGTAGAAGCTGAGAGGGAGTCTAGAAATGACAGCTTATGTGAACCAGTGTGCCATCAACGCAGAGAATCTGATCAGCCACATTCTATTTATGTGCTTGGTCTTGAACCAGTTAATTTGCCCTGCAGATGTATCTTTTCTGAATATGTAAACTCTCTCATTAAGATAGAAGCCATATGCCTGCTTTGAAGCTGAGCCAGACCCCACCTAACGCTGGCCTTTACCTCTTTCTTCTCATTGGTAATCAGCTCACTGAAGCAGATGTTGCTTCCTGACTCCAGAGATGCCAACAGCCTCAGAAGGAAATGGATTATACAACTGGGGTCTGCACTCAGCATGATCCAAATGTGGAAATCAAACTGAGGCCTTCTTAGGCTGTGTGTTTGGCATGGAGAAGGAAAAAGGGCTTACATTTGAGCCCCAACAGACATTACCAGGGCCATGGTGGGCCCATTTACTGGCCCGTGGAAGGTCTTGCCAGTAGTATGCTTAACATTAACGGTGTACTTTCAGTTTACTTTCATGGGTTAATTTAACAAATATTTATTGACTGTGTACCAGGCACCAAAGAAGACTGGGGATCAAAAGACGCTAAGAGGCATAGTTCTTGCCTTTGATAAAATTTCCAACTGAATAGGGGAAGCAGACCTATGAAGCAGCAAATAACATTGCGATGGAGAATTGTGCTCTCTGTTTGTTCTCTGAGCATGAAAGAATTCTAATGATCTCATGCTAAAGAGAGAGATAATCTGGGATTCGGTTTTCCTTGACACTCTTTTCAATATTACAGTAAGTCCTCTACTTACAAACAAGTTCTGTTCCAGGAGAATGTTCATAAGTCTGATTCATTTGTAAGTCCAACAAAGTGAGTTTTATACACCTTTGACACAAACATACAATTTAAAGCATGAAAAAGCCAAACACACACACACAAGAAGAATGAGCAATGTCTACCATCTTTTTGCCTCAGTCTAGTCTCTCAATTACTTTCACTTCTGTTTCCATGGATATTGCTTTGCGCTTCCTAGCTGTCCCCACCACATCACCACTGCTTTTCCTCTTGCTTCCAGACATCCTGGGCTGTGCTTGAGCACTGTACTACCCTACACTATCACACCATACAGTAAGCACACCGCAGCTCAACTGTGACCATATCTGGCACACATGTGAACTATTCTGCAATTTGTTTGCAGCTACAGATATCCATAATTCCAGATCTGCTTGTATAGGTGGAAGTTCAAAACTCAAATGTTCATAATATGGGGACTTACTGTAATTACTTGGAAGCTCAACAAGCCATATACAAAAACCTTACATTAAACCTTTTATTTTAATAGAAACAAAAAGAAAAACTGAACTCAACCATCTTTGGTAAAAACCTCAGCGTTTGCCCCAGAATTAATTTTTCTTTCTCTCAGGCCTTTATTCCAACAGTTGTGGCTATACTGTCTGATCCTTCTTCTTTTAGAGAAGCCTGGAACTCTATGAAGGAAAGACTTCTATTCTTTGCAAGTGAATCCCCAGCTTTTAGCAATGGAGAATTGCACCTGCCTGGAAGAAACATTGTGGGTACTGGAACAAGACAAGCCAAGCGCTCAGGGAAATCTTGTGCAGAAGTTGTGAAAGTAACAATAAGTGAGGTTTTGATCTGGTCGATTTAGGAAAAATGAAAAACCTATCAGTGCACATTTAATCTGCTCTGTGAATTAAAATTCAAAACAGAATCCTATCTCTTAATAGGTATTGCTTAATAGGTATTGCTTAATAGGTCCTTTCCAAAAAGAATCCTATCTCTTAATAGGTATTGCTTCCCAGAAACAATAACAGAGGTACAGCTTAGGAAATGTCTGCTAAGTAAAGAATTGACTGCATTGTTCATTTATATTCTTCTCCAACAAACTATTTGTCTTTACCAAGAATTAGATCCATATATGAATAGAAGTCTTTATTTTTCTTTTTCTTTACAGTAATTTCTTTTCTCGTTTAGTTTCAATGAGGTGGTGGAGGATGTCCAGGGGCAAGGTGAGGGACGACTGGCAAAAGAGATGTTGACTGAAACTAAATGCTGTATGACACCAGCTTTAGGGATTATTTAGAATCATAAGAAGAGAGAAAGGTATTGAGGACTTTTTGTTGTTAAAGTAGGAATTGTAGATACCATGTCTCTAAAATTTCAGGCTAGTTTCCTTGGGAAGTATACTGCTGCCTTTCCCTATCATAACCTTGTTAGGTTTAGCTGAATAATAACACAAGGGGCCAAAAAAGCTTTTAAAGCTGATTTCCTTCAGTTTGTAATGCCTTGCCAGGAACTGGAAGACTAATTGGCCAGGCCCTTTTTAGTCTCTTGGCTGTTTGTGAAAATATAAAACGAAACAAAATCTATGTGCCTATATGCAGCCAGCTTAGTGCAAAACAGCACCACAAGAAAAGTATATGTTCACATTAACTTCATTTTATTAAAACTGGAAGTGGTGAGAGGAATAATAAATCCCACTAGTAGATTATTTTCTTGTCCTCCAAAGGAGGTGCTTGCCAATCAGTAGCCCTTTACAAAGAGTTAATGTACACCTTAGAATTTGGCCTCATGGAGATGTGACTGGCTCCTCTGCTGCCGAAGGACCAGCTCATGGAGGCTGGAAATGGTGAGGGGAAATCACAGAGCTTTTGTGTTCTGTGCTTCTCAATCGAACATAAATCATCCCACAGCTGTTTTTCATTCCACTAGAGTCTCCCAAACACCCACCCACTCCAAAAATCATTTAGGGGGTCTGTACACACCAAAGTAATTAGAGAACTATCCAGTTCAGCTGTGAAGCCAGGTGCCAGAGGTGGTCGTATGCAGATTTCAGGTGGTTACATAACATGTTGAATGGAAGCAAAAATCCACAGGACCTCTCCTAGCTGACTTATGAATTTTTCTCTATTAATCAAAAGATCCCCAAAAGTTGTATGAATCACACAGGCCCTGGAAAACATCAGTACAACACATGTTGAACCCAAGTTGTATGATGTCTAAATTACTCTGTAATAATGATCTTCCCACATAGTATAACATGTAACATTAAAGCATAATTTACCAGCCTTCCAGTGAGTCTAACCTGCCTCTTCCTGTCAGAGGGAGGGAGGGAAGGAGAGAGAAAGAGAGAGAGAGGAGGGGGGAATGTATCCAAGGCAAACAAGTGGTGGACTTCAGTTCTATATAGGAAAGTTATAACATTAATAGTTATTTCATTTCAGAACAGAATGGGCTGCTTTGGAGGGTGGCAGGAACTCTATGCCTACCAATGCTCTGGATCTTGTAATGACATTTTTGCATTGGGAAAGAATTGCATCAGATGACTTTTAATGAGATTTTGTGGTTCTGTACACCAGAGTGCCATTGACCACAGAGGCCACCAGCTCCATGTAGCAATTCATTACCCAACCTGAACGTCTTAAGTTCAGTCAAGCAGAGAACTAAGAGAAGCCCATTCCCTTTATTCTACTGGGACCACTGTTCCACAGAAACTGCTCCTACCTCACGCCTTTCCTCTGCCACAGACTCATCCTTAAAGATCATCTCCCCGAAGACATGGCCACTGGCCAATTCTTTTATGAAAGGGGCCTTCAAAATCATACAAGGATCTGTGTAAAGACATCTAGTTCCCTGGTGACAGCATTCAGACAGTAGCTTCTACTGTTTGCATTCAGCTAATTCTCCAGGACATGCAGATTATACAGGCACATGTTGAGCAAGTTAGGATGAGAAGAGTAGACTATGCAGAAGCTACATGTTGAGCCTAAGACAGAACTCACCTAATCCAACTTTCAGGATTTATCCTACAGTGCACTAGTTCCAGTCTTTGGAGTTGCCTACCTGTAAGAGGATTCTGAACAGAAAAGTCCTAAATTTCTTTCCCTCCTTTTACAAGTCTTCTTTTATCCCTTCTCTTCGTATTTACACCTGAAAGTTTGATAATTTTATATCACCAGAAGCTCTGTTTCAGAAACAGCACAACTCATGTCTTTGTGAGGAACTGCCCTGCAAATGCTCAAAACCTCAAAACAATTTTTAAATCTCTACTTTCCTTTAAAAAAAACTGGGGAGAACAATTAGAGAGGTTTTCAGGAGGGGGTATGGCATACAACACCCTCCATCACCTTTCAGGGTATTTTCTTTGGAGAATATAGCTACAGCTGTTCAAACTTAAAATTGTTTACATTGAACAAAAATCTTGATTTTGAAGTCTTCTGACCTTATATAAACTAAAAATGGTGAAGAATCAAAACTTGGCATCTCTCATGGACATATTGCCCATGGACTGTAACCCCAAAGGGTGCTTTTTGGGGCCTTGGGTTGGTGGGAAATGATAAATGCAGACTAAAGGATGAGAATTTTGCTTAGTGAGTCATATTGGGTTGCAGCTGAATTTGAAAACAGCAGGTAGTCATCAGAAAGGTTTATGTGAAATCTAATGAATCAGAAAGAGAAAGCAGGGGAAATGGTTTCTTTTCATACAGGGCCAGATTCTCATCTGATGTAAGTCTTGGAGAATTAGCCAACATATGGAAATTATCCCTATGTGGTCATGTGGGATAGCAGTATGAGGAACTGTTAAAGGAACAGGAATATTTAGCTTTGTGAAGGGAAGACCTGAGTGGGAGAGATAGTTCTTTTCAAACATTTGGAAGGTTGGCCTGTGGAGAAAGGGGTATTGTATGTTGCTCCCAGGGGCAAAACAGGGTCAGTGGTAGACATTGGAAAGACAGGCCATGGTTTAATATTCTCTTGTCTCCCACTAGGTCATCAGTGCAAGGTTGTTTTTTCACAGCAAGACCAGCTTATGTGGAGGGACAGGAAGCTGTTTGTGAAGCCATTCCCCAGAAAGGGAGCTGGGAAAGAAGGAGATTGATCCGGTTCTGGAAAATCCAAGCCTATCAGACATGGCTTGATTCCAGAAACAATATCTATATGCAGTTCAGGCAAACAGACAGTAAGATGCAATGGAAGGCACCCAGGCTTTAGGGTTAGGAAGGCCTGGGTGGAACCCATGGCTCTGCTGTTTATTTATTGTCTCTATGACTTGAGTGAGTTGCTTGGCTTCTCTGAGCTGCAGTTTCCCCATCAGCACAATAGGGACAGTATTACCTGTGCTAACACCATTGTTTCTGTCTTCACAGAATTCCCTCTCTCTGCCCCAGTAAAAGCATCCTGGTTTTCCCCAAGCCTAGCACAGTCCAGGTATCAATGAAGGTGACTTCCCTACCCTGGACAGTCAAACTTTGCCTCCAAGGAATTATAATCTTAAGTGGAGTGACCCAAGGGTAGAAGATAGCTGGAGCTGACAGCTGGAGGGTGGCACCAAGAAGGACCTGTTCTTCAGTTGCTCCTACCTGACTGTCCTGAGCCACCAGGTTGCTGTCCTTGGGGCTTAGCTGTTTGGCTTCCTCTAGTTTATGACCTACCCCATGTTCTTGCAGTAGATTTTAATTTTAGTCAAATCAACCAAATCAGTTTCTGCATCCCACAAAAACAAAGACTTGCATCTCTACACTTACCTTAATAGGATTTGACTTTTACTTTAATAGAGTTACTTGAAGGATTAAATGAAAAACTATACAAAGTCCCTGATAAAGACCTACTGTCTGGCCTGTAGGAAGTGCTCTCTAAGTGATAGCTATTGAGGCTTTTAGATACTGTGGGCTCCAGAGGAGGTGAAGAACAGTTCCTTGTGGGGAAAGCCACAATCTAAAGTTCAGGTAGAGGTATCTTTTCTCAGATATCAAATGCCAACCACTGCCTGTGTTAAGGAGAACTTGTAAGTCATTAAAGTTGGACTAGTCATGAGACTTGGTAGAATTTCCTAACTCTAGAAGGGATCAGGCATAGACTGAAGTCTCCTAGGCAAAAGGCCATAGAAAGGCTGCCACATTAGGAGAGAGAGGTGGATCTGATAGTCTCCAAGAAACCTCCCAGCTCTCTGCAGTCCAAGTGATGGATGCTGCAACTGTGCGGCCCATGGTGTACAGACAGGAGCCTCAAGCCGCTTAGCAGCCGGAAACAGTTTTCAGCTCTGATCTTAGTTGGCTTTGCTGCCATCTGACACTGTTAATCACCTGTTCTCCCTAGTTTTCCTCTACCACCTCTTCTTCCTGATTCTCCTCGACCTCATGGTAATGTTTTTAATGCTGTCTTCACTTCAACTATCAGGCTCACCCTTATTCATCTTCCAAGATTCAACTTAAGGACTAGATATGCCCCACAGCCTTCCACCCACCTCATCACTCTAGCCCTGCCTCCCACACCCATCCTTCGTGTGTCTCCGCACCCTCTGTGGCAGCAGGCAGCACACTGGGTTTCATGGGGTGAGGGCAGAGGCCAGATCTTGTTCACTGTGTATCTTGTGTGCTCAGCACAAGGCCTGGCACAGAGCAGGTGTTCCAAAAGCATCTGACAAAAGAAGGGAGGGAGAGAGGAAGGGAAATGTGTCAAGGGAGAGAAGACCCTACGCTATACTTTGGGTTTTATTTATTGTGGGTCTGTACATTACAGCTCATTTATGGACGTGTTTTCCTTAAAGTTGGAGATCCAATTTATGCAAATGTACCCCAATGGAGGAGGTAGAAAACTTTTTAACTGCTCACAATTTACCTGACTTTGTTGCCCGGAACTAGATAGTGATCCAGTCTCAGAGGCCAGTGAAAGAACATGAGGTACCACAGGTTAATTGAATATTACAGACTAGCACTTTAATTTCCTGCTCTAGATAGCTCTAGTTTTAGATAATTCTCAACATGTTCCCCGAAGATTAAAGATTACAGGATAGTTCACATAAAGCATACTTGAATATGTCTTTGTGGTTTTGCACCAAGGGTCCTAAATCAAACCATTTCAGCCCAAAGTAAACAGAAAATACTTCCTAATTATTTTACTTACTAGAGGTATTTTAACTAATCGAGTTGGAGGAGGAGTCACTGACCACAACTCTATGACTAACTTTAAAACAAAACAACAAGCGCCCCCTGCCACACCCAGCCTGTCTTATTAAGTCTTGCTTTATTTCCTTTGGCTGTCTTAATGAGCATCTCCAGAGATGAAGAACACGATGGTGCCTCACTATGATGTACATCATTGCCAGAAACACTCAGATGACATGTAGTGATTCTTAACATTTAACTTCTGATCTTACAGTAGGGAAAATGCACTTTTCCTTATACCGGAGTTGTGAGCTCTTCATGTATGGGTTGCGATATAAGAAGAAGTCAAGGCATTGCTACAATTATTCCCAGTCATCACCCAAATCTCATCCTTGCTCATGCACCAGAGACAGAGTGTGGTAGAGCACACTGGTCTGCTTGCCTGTGAGCTTTCAGGTGGTAGAGAGATGTTTTCTCTTTCGGTACACATTCTGCGTGCCCACTCTTGGCAATAACATGGCTCATGGACCCATGCATGAACAGGAAAGGAGATATGGAATGCTCACATTTCTTCCATAAAACAGCCCTGCTCTAGCATTCTGAGAGTCAGGATTTCACCTTGGGTGAGACATGTGAAGGTTGTCTTTGAAAGAGATTGGGTTTATTCTCCATGATCTCCTAGGCAGAACTCCAAAGAGCGTAGCTCCACTGAGTGTGGTACAGATCTGTCTGACAGGAGCTTCCAAGGGCAAAAGGGCTGTCTCTGGAAGGACTGCAGAAGGCTTTACTCAACCAGACATTTGGTTCCCACCTCATGGAGAAGCTGAGGAGAGTCTCTGGAAACACAGTGGGAAATGGCTAGATGACTATGAACATTTCTCTCTTCTTCAAACATGTAAGAAGCTTCAATATAAATGAATCTGGGAGTATGTTAGAAAAGAAGGCAGATTCTTCCTTGCTTAAAATAGGTTTTGTAGGGTCTTCATGAGCGGGCTACGGAACATCCAGGTGATATTGACCATGAATCAAAGGAAGCTCTCTCAACAAAAAAATATACACATTGCCAGAGTAAGCAGGCAGGAGTCTGGATATACGATCCCAGATCCACATAGCATTTGACACACTCTGAACAGCATCTAGAACTATTTTTATCAGGCATTCTAAGTTGCCTGCTGAGCACAGACCTGTCTTGTAGAGATTGGAAGAGTTGTAGATGCTGGAAGAGTGACAGGATGTTTATGATCCAAAAGGAAAGTAATATACATGGAGAGACATTTGTACTAACCAAACACTTAAGATCAACAGGGAGAAAAACATAAAAATATTCAAACACAAAAGAAAAGAGAGTAATTGAGGAGGATCCCAGCTGTAACTGGGGTTGCTGGGCTTCCTTGGATCCCTTTCATGCTTGTGTTAAGTGTTCTAAAAGTGTGAACTTATAATGATACAACCCATGCCCCATTGTCATTCGTCTCCTGGAAGTAGTCAGGGTTTGGGGAGGGTGGAATGAGAAAAACTTTGTTTTTAGTGGGGCCTTTACTTTCATCCCACAATGTCTCAGTGACAATAGCTCATGGGAATTCTAAACTTCACTTTGCAGGTGTCTTTTTCTTCTTCCTTCACTGCTGCTTGACTGATACTTTGTCTTCGGTTTCCCATAGACTGGCTGAGAGGGCAACTATGGGACACACAGGGAAAGGCACACAGGGGGACAAAAGAAGAAAACAGATTTCCCATCTCAACCTAAAAGCTGTACCACTAATTCTTACTGTCCTGATGATGCTAAACCTCACAATGCCAGGGGAGGAACCCAGAGGATGCCAGCATTTCCTGCTACCTCCAGGCCCTGTGTGTTTCTATCTGACTGTGTCAAACACACATGCACAAAAAAATTTTAAAAACATGGGTACACACAAACACATATACACACACATTTCACATTCAGGCTTGGGAAAAATTATGCTTTGTCAATTCTCATTCAAGCCAAATACAAGAGAACATATTTCCAATGTGAAAATGACTGCTTAATTTTATTGACTTTTAGGTCAAACATAGAAAAATACCAATTCTACTGGGTTTGTGCCCCAGAGAGAAGCATGAGAAGGAAGGAAGGTGTAAACCGGAGGAACTCTTGACAAACAATTTCAATGGAGCTTTGTACTTTCAAAGCAGTTTTAAATCGTGGAGTAGCCCACCCAGCTTTTCTGGAAAAGTAGGTCAGCACAATATTTTCACAGGTGAGGAAACTGAGATACAGTGTTCAGTGACTCACCCAAGATTGGCTAGGAAAGAAACAAACTTGAGGATTTCCTCCCAGAAACTTGTTTGCTAGGCTGCCTTTTTCCCAGAAAAAGCAAAATATAAGCATTTAATCACTTCGCTTTTATAGTTTTTATGCTAACTCTGCTAAAACATTGCTGCTGCAGCCCAAGAAGTCTCCAGGTGATAGCAAACTAGGGGGGAAGGTGCGTTGCTGGTGGTCACCCTTCAATCTTGTCTGTAGTTCACACATTCTGTTCTAGGGATGTGGTGACCAGTGAATTTGCTGGAGAATCAGGAGGCCCGGATTTTCAGATTAGGCTTCAGGACTACTGCAAAAGTCACTTAAACTTTCTGAGACTTCCTTTTTCGTCTTCAAAATAAAGAGAATAATTTTTAAATTTTTTCATTGAAGAAGACATAAAAACATAAAATAGTTAAATCTCCCATAATTCTACTCTACCTTTTGAAGTGTATTAAAAAGAAGTAGCAGTGTCTCATCTCTAGCCTTTTTTTATTTCCCAGAGTTTCATACGTATCATCCTAGGCTCAAAAAAAGTCACATATGTGTGTGTATATACACACACGTGTGCAAAATACATACTCTGAAATTTTTTTAAAAGTTGATCATGTTGTATATGCTCTTCTACAATTTCTATTTTTACTGAATAATATGATCATTCTAGTTCACTTTGACCTCACTGTAATGGTTGTAAAATACTCCATGGCATGGATATTACATGATTTGTTCATCAATTTCTTCTTTGATTTTCATGAGGTCCCAAACAAGAAAATATTGAGAAAGTCATTCATATATCATAAGGCATAATTTAAATATAGTACATTACTTGGATTAGCAGCCCAATATATATGACATAACTGCACTGGTTTTAATTTTCAAGTTTAAACGTAAACACTGTGCAAATGAATAGAAAGAGAACTAATACGCTGTCTGCCATGCAGAATCACCATTATTATTTGAAAATATGACTTATTCTTGGATTTAGAAAGAACTATTGACAATTTTAAATGTATAATGCGTCATCTAATGTGCACTCCCATGGAGGAAATTCCATTTTTAGATGAGGAGTAACTTATATTTATTCAGCTGATATCTTATATTCTAAAATAAAAATTTTAAATGACTTGTTCCAGGAAGTAAACTGAATTAAAGGTTAAAAACTATAAAGTGAGGGCTGGGGATTTAGCTCAGCGGCAAAAGCGCCTGCCTGGCAAGCGCAAGGTCGTGAGTTCGGTTCCCGGTACCGGAGAAAAACAAAAAAAAACAAAACAAACAAACAAACAAAAAAAAAACTATAAAGTGAAATGTGTGGAAAGAAAGATATATTGATGTGATCTGATACATGGAAAAAAGGTGAGCTTTTTGGTTTTTGTTTTGTATGTGTGCTTCTGTTATATTTGTTTTATTTTTGTTTTAAATTACACTTGAAATAGAAATAGAGGACTAGCAGATCTTTTGTCAGGAGACAGTAATTGTAATACACACAATTGGAAACTGAATTTTCTATCCATTATGTGCTACTTACAAATTCAAAATTCTCATCTGTGTACTTAGGTCCTACAGCCAGCTTGTTGGAAGACTATATGGGTCTTGTCTTTATTTCCAAGTTTTTCATACCCACTAATTAACATAATTAAGGGATCGTTCTCCATTTTACCTAAGGAAACACAAGAGGGAGTACACAGTGAATTTGCCTTACTCTGGTGATTTGATTTTGTGAAAGTAGTGACAGCTCATGTGACCATCTTCAAGATAGATTTAGGATGTATAGTTTGCAATTTCCCCCCAGAACAACAAACAAACAAACAAACAAAAAGTCAACTGCAATCCTCTTTTAAATTCAAAGGTCAGAAGATCAAGGTTTAAAGGCCGGAGGTCTCTGCTATTATCTACCACTGTATAAGAGTACGAAATCACCAGCTGCCCGCTGGATCTCTGAGGATATGCGCCCACATGGAAGGAGAGTCACAAATGCTGCCACAAACCTAGACCACCAGCAGCCAGCCTGTGGACAGAGCCAGCTGAAAGTCACGGTGGTTCTCTTCCATGTCACACATGGTGGGTACCGTTCACAAGCATAGCCATGGTCACAGCCACATATATTCGACAGGAAATTTCCTCACATGCTATTTCTACACATTCACTTTGTGTCACAGTCAGGAAAACACGCCAGAATGGGAGAAAGTGACACAACACTGGGATAATCCCTTCTGATATGCAAATCTCTGGCACACTGTTCACAATTGATCGTGATCCACCAGTGTATTTCAATATGGTAACTCAGAATACCTAGACGAGGTCACTGTCCAAGTCTCTTTCATATCTGAATTCCAAATCCCAGCACACAGATAAGCATTTTATCAACACGTAGGATTTTTATCACATAGGATTTTTATCAACCAGGGTAATTTTTTACAGAAAGCTCCAGGAGGATGACTCCCAAATGAATTTTTCTCTCCCACACATGAAAGCCAACTTTTCCTAACAGGTGGCCTAAATAAAACATCCCTCTGCCTCCCAGCCCTGTCTACAAACTCCACATTTTTTTTTTCCTTCTAGATAAATTTGCCTTTTTATGAAATGGTCACAGACAATAGGTGGAAATGCAGTTGTAGCTAAAAGTGAATCCAAGGAAACGCTGACCGAGGATCCAAGGAAGCCAACAAAGCCAAGTTGCAAGTATTTGAACATCAAGTGCCCCGGTCCTGGTCACTTTCCTCTGCTTGGTTCTGGTTCTTCACAGATAGTATAGAATAGATAGAACCGGAACCAGATTCAGCACTAAGAATGTCCCTCTGATAGTTTTTCTCACCCTGGAAGGGGGCAAAAGTGAAGTTCTTTTCAATGATCCCCCCCCAAGCACTTTTTTACATTTGGTGGACATTTACACCTCTCCTGCTAAACACTGACCTCTACACTCAGGTGCTTGCACATGCCAGGGAAGCATCACTAAATGCTACTGTTTACTGAGCTGTTGATTTTGCACGGATGGAGGCACTGTGGTAACGGTCCATTGAGCTCATCATCACGTAAGAATAGGTTACACTCACGTGACTCTCTCTCTGGAAAGTTCTGAACTCAACCATGTGTTTATGAAATGCGAAGGTCGTAAAAATGTTGTGCATATAAATGAAGTAATGCAATTATCATTTGTTAAGGATGCAAGAATATGACTGTAACGTGTAAAGTGTTAATGAATAAAATACGTTTTAACTTGCTCAAAATTATTTGCCTGCCTCTTAAATGCAATACGTGCAGCTAAAACAAGACGTAGTGCTGGAGGAGTGTGGAAAGGCAGAAACTGAAACAGAAGAGAAAAAAAAGCCAGAAGCCAAACAGGCAAGTTCAGCACGCTGCCCATCCACACTGGCTGTCAATATCGTTCAGATTATCAGGGTCATTGCCAAATATCCAGTTTACTTCAAGCTATGTAGTTGGAGCTTGTGTCAAAATTAGATGCATATAAATGGTTCTCCTGATGTTATCTTCAAATTAATCTCCTTTCCAGAAGAAGGCTATTAAAGCAGCTTCTACAGTAGCAGCAATCTTTCCAACTCAAGTAAAATAGCTTAAATGGGTAATGAGCCCCACTCTCTGCAGAAGCTGATGTTTATTACCCCCCTGAGGCAAAGATGCCTTCTGTTCCTGAAGGCGACACAGGTCGGGGGGAAGACATAGCGAGGGGGAAGATGAGCTTCCCCCACCTTTCCCACTTCAGGCAACAGGGGATTGTGAATAAGCAACTGCATGGGTGACCTTGGAGCTTTCAGCCTGTCAGACCAGCTCACACTCGCTACATCTACGTTCTTTTCAATCTCTAGCCCACCCTCCTGCTCACACACCTGTCTTTGTATTCTACTCGCAAAGAAACATCAGAGACACCACCCAGGAAGCTTTCGTTTCCCCTGTCATGCTTACAAGCCATTCATCAGCAAGCATCCCCTCTTTCCTCTACTGTCTGGGGAAGACCCCTTCCCCCAGGCTTTGGAGCCCATCCAGCAGGGCTTCCCAAGGCCTCTATATCATTCTTGAATACAAACTCCCTTTTTGCTGCTCTAGCATCAACTGACTCCCTAATACTGTAGAGTTCCCACTGACATTAAATATCCAAAATATCATGTTACCAGTGTAGGCTTTGTAGATAAAATACCGAACATCCAGTCAGACTTGAATTTCAGATAAACAACAGATATTGTTTGGTATAGTTACGTGCCAAATATTGTATGGGATATAGTTATATTGAAAAGGTACATGTTGTTTTTCTGAAATTCATAGCTAAGTGGTGTCCTCTACCTTTATCTGCTAAATCTCAAAACCATGCATCACAGTAGTCTTTCTTATCATGACCACCCATCATATAAAAAGCATTCTTCCCCATTGAAACATATTTTTGTTGCTTCTTTTATTTGTCTTCAGATATCACCATTCAGCATCCTATAGTGTTATATATTGTTTATTGTCTATGTCCCTCTACCCCCCCCCCGTTAGCATGATCCATGTGAACAAGGACTTTCAAAACTTCTGCTCCACCCCCATTCCTAAACAGTGTCTTGCACTAGATAAGCAATGGATAAATACTTGTGCAATAAATGCTCGAGTCTCATTTTAAAACCACTGTCATGCAACTGCATAATCTCCCTAAATCTACTTTTTCATCTCTCCCCTGCTTCGGAACCTGATTTCTAGAGCGGTCTTAATACTGTACTCACTGTCCCTATTAACTTGCCTTTCAGTTCCTCTCTTTCCAGACCAGTATGGCTCTGTTGTTTTAACTCTACCAAAACAGCTGTAGCTAATGTCATCAATGACCCCCAGGCAGTCAAATCACACAGACGTTTTGCACTCCCATCCAGTCAGTAAGATTTGATGCTTTTGAGCACTGTCTACATCATGAAGTGAGCTCTTGTTCTCTGACTCTCCACCACTCCCGATAGTCGTATAATCATTGTTTCTTAGTATCCCTTGCCAGTCCATCTTTCTCTGGCTGGCCATTAAAATCTGGAGTTAGCATTAGTCCTTCTTCTCTCTTCACTCTGTGTTCTCTCTTCAGGTAATTTCATCTATGCTGCTTGCCTCAAGGACCACTTATTTGCTGATGACTCCCAAATTTGTACATTTGGTCCAGATTCCCCTCTGAGTTCCAGACCTACATACAATTACTTGTTTGACTGCTCCACCAGATGCTCTGAGACTGACTCTTTCTCTAATCTCGATCCTCTTCTATCATTCTACATCTCAGTGCAACCTCATCCAACTACAGAATAAGTCAGAGAACTAACAGTCATCCTCAACATCTGTAAATCTCAAATATCTCTCGTATCCATTCATTTCTTCTTGTCTCCATAGTCACCAAGTACACAAGAATGTTACCTCTTGGTAGACCACTACAAAAACATTAATCAAAAAGGCTACACTCACTGACTCAAATCTCCAACCAATCTGTTCTCCACATTTACAACTACTGTGATCGTTACATCCATTGAAAATTCTCTGGACTTAGGAGACCCCAACATCATGTCTTTTCTAGTTCTCTCTCTCTCTCCTCTCTCTCTGTCTCTCTGTGTCTCTCTCTCCCTATCTCTCTCTTTCTCTCTCCTCTCTCTCTGTCTCTCTCTGTCTCTGTGTCTCTCTCTGTGTTTTTCTCTCTGTTTCTTTCTCTCTCTCTGTCTCTCTCTGTCTCTTTCTCTCTGTCTCTCTCTCTTCTCTATTGCAACAACACTGGCCAGGAGTTGGTTTCTTCAATCTAACTATATATTTAAGAGGACTAGATGAGAAATTGATCACAAAACAGCTCGTTTATGAAAATACAACACTGAGATATAAAGTTACAGGTGAAAATCTGTCATCTGTCAAAATTGTCATATAGAATTTAGGGCTGACTGGTTCATGACATATGATCTCATCTACTTCTGTCCTTCCAAATTAGGAAACCAGAAAAGGAAAGTTCAGAGACACAGCAGTTCTGAGGCAGAGTGGGAGTCCCTGAATCCAAAGTAGTGCTTCTTGCCTCAGCTGAAGAAGGCAGAGAATTGCTGTAGCTCTGCAGGCATAAAGGAGCAGCTCAGAAGGCGGAAGACGCAGAAGAGTAGGGGTTAAAGACCTCCACTGATCAATGAGCAAACATACTCATGGGAAAACAAGTGAGCCTTCAGACACACGAATCAGAAAATTTGTCAATGAACTTCTCAGCCAGGCTCAACTGTACTCTACAGATAGTGCCAGCTTAATAATCAGTGGATATGCACGGGGCAAGGCTTGTAGACTTGGTGGACAACTTCCAAGGACAAAAGGATCAGGTAAGTCCTGATCAAACTACCAAACAAGAGTCTTTCTTCCATGAGTCCACTACTAGTTATGAACAGGGCTTTTCACATAGGCTCCTTTCCCTCTTCCATGAGTCCTAAAAGTAATCAACTTGGTGCCCAATGAAAAATTTAAAAATGGGTCCAATACATTCCACGCAGCACTATTTCCTGACAATTAGGCAAAAGTATCTATCATCTGCAATATCCTAGACTATTTCCTTTCAAAGGAAATCCTGAGCTCCTAAGCACAATTCATACTTTGAAACTAAAGCTGTCATTCAATAGCCAAGGGAAGCTTTCTGGAGCACTCTTCTCTGGAGATCAAGAGAGGCTGAGTAAACACCCTGTGTGTACTTATCACTATGGGCACTGAAGTGTAAATGATTGTGAAAGTTGTCTTTTGGTGTCAAAAGACCTGACAAGATTCTTTTCCAAATGGGATTCCAATTATTAGTAAATTTGTTGAGCTGAGAGGCACTCTTTATCAGCTGTAAGTATTTTTAATTGGTTTCCAGGGAACACCTGTGTTAGGGTTGCACTCATCAAAGGTGATAAACAACTTAATTATCCCACCAGAACCATTAGGAAAAAGTATCACTGTTGGTGCGTTTTCTTTGATGCCTTCTTTTGAAATGCCATCCTGCTACTATTGTGGGGCTATTTGTAGTTTGTTTCCTGGAGCTTTGATGTGCCCTTCATAAATAGAAAAGTCTGTTAGAAGTAGATTAATGACATTAATAAAATTTGCACTGGTCAAATGTATCTTAAGCTACCATTGGGCATAGCTTTTCCTTGAGGAAGCAGTGAATTATACAGAACCCTAAAACCTTGAGAGAATCTTACAGGATGGGGGTGAAAGCTTATGAAGAGATCAGGTTTGTGTATACCACCATTTCTTTATTATGGTGGTTTCCAAGAAAGTGATGTACTCACCCTGAAAAGTTGTGACAGGGAGCAAAAAGACTTTTGTATTTGCTTATTTCCAGACATTGCCTTTAATTTTTTTTTCATGAAGATAAACTGAGTTATGGAGGCAGAGCACAACAGTTGTTAGTGGATGTCTTTTCTTTCTTAAGATTTCACCTTTGGATCACAGAGATTTCTTCACCTTCTTAAATCCTTTATTCCAATAAACTGTCCTGGAAGGAGGTGTTAAAAGTCTGTGTTTCTGTGTGAAAAAAAAACAAAAAACAAAAAACATAGTGCAGGAGACAAGAAATAATCAGGAAGTGGATTCAAGTAGATTCCACAGCTGAATTTCCCCAAATTCACATTTTTCAGGACTAACCCTGAGTGACTTTGTGTTTTGCTCCTGTCTCCTTTTCTCATCTCTCTATTATAACAAAAAAATTCTGGCTCATGCTTTAGCTCTTTGAAATGTCTTTTTACCCAGTAGAAATGAATGAAAAACTATGTTTTGAATGCTATGAAAAGTGCTACAGGGATTCAAAGGAGTATTAATTTTAAATACTTCCTATTTTAAAAATTGCTGTATCGAAAGTCATAATTGTAAAACAATTGCCAGGACAGCTATTCCTGTCTTACTTTATGAATAAGGAAACTGAGGCACAGCTAGAAAATGAAGTTATGAGCCCGGACTCCTCCCAAACTACCAGGTGGCCTTCCCACTTGATGCAGAGAAAGGAAATCTCATCTACCATGGTAGAGTCATGCTCAAATCTGTACTTGTCTCTACAAGATGACTTTGGTTTGGGATTTAATTAAAGAGAAACAAAGTGACCACCATACTTTCAAATTGGCAGTCTATCAACTAGGCAGAATATTAATTTCCCTGGGCTATTTTGAAGCACCGAATGTTGTATGATAATAGAAATGTCAGTTTGGTATTAAAAATCAGAGCTTTAAAAAATCCTCAAATACCTAGCTTCATTGCCTTGGATTTAAACTGAGAGTGAAGCGACTGAGTAATCTTTTGGTCCAACTTGATTCAAAATGTATGGGACCTTCTTTTCATACTAGTGAATCTATTAGGATGGAACGCTAATCTGTGAGCTTACAGCAGGACTGATTCTCCCTGCACACTTATCTAGAGCTCCATCAACTTCCCTCCACCCCTGCTTTTTTCCAACTAGGCAGCTTCAAACTCTTTCTGAATGTTGGTGGGAATTGTTTATGGAAAAACAAAAGGTCCAGTTGTATTCATTTACATGACATGTGCTTCAAGGAGAATGCAGGTTCCAGTCTTGTGATTTCACATGTAACATGCGGTATATTTTTGGCTGCAGGAAGGAGTTTAAAGAATCCTGGTTACTGAAACCAAAGTGTGGCAGCCTATAGTCAAAAGCCCATATAGGAATTTCCGTGCACCATGCAGACCCGAACATCTCTACTGTATTTTCTACTTACTTCCACCATGGCCCTATTTCTGAGATCTTTCTAAAGAAAGCAGATGAAAGAGAGCTTTCCTCCTGAGTTTCGGTTTCACCCCAGAGAAAGACAGATATCTTTTTGCTCTACATTCTGTTATCCCTAACAGGGAAAGGCAAAGACCGTGAGTCTTGCAGTCTTTAATTGGCAGTCAGCATCCTATGATTTTGCTGCTGCCTGAGTGTCATCCGCAGAGTGGGACTAGTGGGAGATGATAGAACCTTTGAGAGGTGGGTTCACAGAGGAGGTCCTTGGGTAACTTAGATCATGCCCTCAAAGGACATCGTGCAACCCCAGTCTCTTTCTCTGCTCCTGGCTTGAGTTGTAGATGCTTGCTCAGACACACTCCTACCATCCACCATTCGCCGTGATGTGACCCATCCTGAGCTGAGGCAAACATCATGCCTCTGAGTCTGAAAACCTTTATGCTGAATAAGCCTCCTTTTCTCCATAAGAGCCTGTGTCAGGCATTTTGTTATAGTGACAAAAAGCAGAAAAACACATAGCATAAATCCAACTATATTTGACAATCATATGGTGTTGATGGTAGTCACAGGAGTATGGGATCTTGACACTCACAACCATTTGGGAATAAATGATAGGTTTTAGAGAATACAACATATGTTACTGAAGTTTATATCTCCCAAATACCTTCTACGTTTTCCTCATGCATTTACCCTACTCTTCAACCAAGAGCTACAACACAAATTCATCAGGAACTATAGACCTCTGTGAAAATAGCTCTGCAGATTCCCCCTCAGGAGGCCTTTGCACTCTTAGGATATTTTCCCAGTTTATTTTTGGAAATGTCTTGTAGAGTAATTCTACCTGTGATAATTAAAATTACAAAAATTACTAGAAGGGGTTTCATCCCAGCACACTTGTTCAGAGCCAGGCTAAGACTATGGATTTGGTTTCAGACTGAACCTCAATACTTGTAGAAAGAAAAGCTGTAATGCTGTTGTGGAGATCTTCTTTATCTCTATGTCTTTTGCTCAGGTGTCCCTTGTCATTTGTATCCCTAAATGGCAGAAAGTGCCTCAGCTGTAGCATGTGGCCTCCATGAACTGTCCATCTTACTAATGACACCCATCTTCTTTACTAAATCTTGTCAGATCAAGCACCTTCTTTTTTTTTGTTTGTTTGTTTGTTTTTTTCTCCAGTACCGTGAATCGAACACATGACCTTGTGCTTGCCAGGCAGGCGCTGTGCCACTGAGCTAAATCCCCAGTCCCCAAGCACCTTCTTAACCAGCCATTAGTATCCTGTGTCCTTTTCCTCAATATGTTGTAGATAACCAGTAACACACCAGTACATGGTAAGATTACATGGGCAATAGACGGGAACTCTTGACAGTATGGGCTTGAAAGCTAAACTGTGATACTGAAACACAGCATGGGCTCAATGCAGCAGAACTTTGGCTGTATTATTATTACCATTCTTAGCAGCAGCTATAAATGTGTGACATCATTTTCTCTAAGTATTATCATTTCTCTAGAGGCTTTCAATGATTTTACCCTTTGGAATGAGTGATATGTATAAATATTTCTGTTTCTGGCAGCCCAATGGGGCCATGACATATTTTAACTCCTTCTAACCCCTCTGTCCAGGCTGGGAATATAGCTCAGTAGCATAAGCACCTGCCTGGCAAGTGCAAGGTCCTGAGTTTGATTCCTAGTACCAATAAATAAATAAATAAATAACCCCTCTGTCATCCTGCACTGAAGGCTAGGGCTGCTCCTGCCTATGGGACATATCCAGTCCTCATCAGTTAGTTACAAGCTACAGGCAGGGCCACCACAATACTCTGTAGAGAAACAACTGCCCCAGTGGGGTGGGCTAGACCTGAAGTCCCCCTGCTTCCTGTCCTCTCAGGAGCCAGGTGGGCAAATTCCAAAGCTGAGATTCAGGAGGAATCTTTGAAATCAGTGTAAAATAAGCATATAAGAAAAGCAAGGCATTTCCTATATCTAATCTAAGCCCAGCAGTCTTGATGTTTCATGGTGGGGTAGGCAAAAAGAAAACCAAAAAGTCTTTCAACTGTATGCGTAGAGCTAGACAAATAACATAACATTCCCCTTTACCCCAGGAATAGGAGAGCAATTAGTATTTTCTGAATTAGCATTTTATAAATGGAACTAAGAGGAGTGATGCTTCAGAGTGAGCCCTTATGTCCCTCTGGGTAAGACTGAATATAGGCCTTTCCCCTTCTCTGTTACACAAAGTTGTCATTGGCACGAGATGTGTGCCAAGAGGTGACGCTTGCTGGCTTTGGCTTCTATGTTATACTGGCTCTAAAATAGAACATATTTCTCAAGTGAGTTGATGCCTGTTTCCCACTTTGTTGTAATGTGTAATTAACTCAAATGGCACTTAATTGTTTAATTACTAGACCAAAAGTTAGATAGGAGCTTGATCCAAGGAAGATATAAGACCAAATTTCTCTCTATAAAAAGGCAGATGTATTTTATATGCATATGAACCATGCATGTTCATACTTATCTAGAAGTTTTTGTGTGGGTATTTATATAGAAATCTACACTTGCGCATATTTTGACATATCAGATTGTCATGGATCTGATTCAGTGGCCATACCTATGGAACCCAGGAAAGATGGAACCAGAATAAAGAAATGGTTTGGTTGCCTCAAATGTGAACTTCCTTCAAACAAGGCTGCTTCAGCCACAGAGTTACTAAAGACTACTTCTAGACAGCATGCTATTGACTTTGACCCTGGTCTCTTGCTTTCCTTTTTTGGTAAAATAATTAACCATGTGGTAAGAATTCATACTAACTGGATTGCACATACTGCCAATTCAAGGTGGACTGAGAGTGGGCCAAGCTGAATAAAGTTGTTTTTTTTTTTTAAACTGGAGCCTAGTATTTATCCAAAAGTAGAGCTGATGCTTTGAAGAAATACAAAGAAAAGGGTATTTTCTTTAATTCCTTCTGTGATGAATATTTACTGCTGACCTTATAGGAATATTCACTTCTCTTTCACAAGACGGAAAAACATAAGACCCAAAAAATTAAAAGTAATTCCAAGATGAACTCTTATTACAACCAAACCTCTTTGGAGACACTGTTTTTATGGACCATTTTCAAATAAAGTCGCTGCAGATTTTGGGCAGGTATTCCAGCTTACAGTGATCTGTAGTAACAGCTCCACTGGAAAAAGTAAGTTTTATTTGCATTCATCTGTTTATTTCTTTCAATAATCCTATCAGGTATATCCTACTTTTATCTGCCTTTTACAAATAAGGAAGTCACACAAGAAGCAGAAGCAGGATTTGAACCCAATCAGGCTCTGGATCCTATCACTTTATTTGTCAACCTATATCAATATACATTGCATTGATTTAGAATTGGTACTAGAGGTTGCACAAACCCAGAAAACCATTTTCTACCACTTTTGAGTATTCTGCATGGCTGATAGAAAATATTTATCAAAGAAATGAAAGCAACAACAACAAAGATTTAGGTGAAATCAGTGTCTCATCACAGCTCAACCCTTAGGAACAAGTCAAGACTCTTGTCTTCCCCTGCCTGGCACTGGCAGCTGCAGCAGAAGCAGGAGGCACTGTGGAGGTCAGCTTTTGGGAGAGTGTGTTTAGCAGTTCTCACTCTTAGGCTCATTAATCAGAAAGGTAGCAGACATCACAGAAATGGGACAAGTCATGCAGAAAAGATCAGCTAATGATACTCGGCTCATACTCCCAAGTCCAAAGATAAGTTGCGTATTCTTCCTTTTAGAGTAATCTTTTAGTGCTACAACAAAAGTATCAGAACTATTAGAAAATAAAGCAGTTGGATTCTTGCACTCCCTAACCTAGTAAGTGTGTGTGCATTTATATTTTTAAAAAGCTTGTGATATCATGAAACTCACACAGGATTTTTATAAGAATCCTTTTGTAAAAAAAAAAAAA
>NW_004955432.1:8545893-8556928 GCF_000276665.1 Chinchilla lanigera
CTTACCAACCCAGTCTACCACTGAGGGAAGACAGCATTAGGGGAGAAGAGGACTTTTTTGTGTATTCCTTTAACAAAGTCATATGGAACAGCTGTTGTGTCTACCAGAGCAAAGGCTGAAGAAAATATACACATGGATGGTATGGTCTTTTCTCGGACAGGGACTGTGTAGTAATGTCTACAGTGAGTGAAAAAAAACTATCTGTCATATATGCAGGTGGTTTCTGGGCCATCTGCGATTGTTATTCCTACTCAAGTCCCTTTTACCTTCAAAAAAACCAACAAAACAAACTATTTGAGTGAGATAACTTTGAAGATAGAACACCACAGAAAAATGTTAAAGCTCAACCTATGTAGACATCAAGTTTCAACCAATTTTAACATGAGTATTATTGTCATAACACAACAGCAAGTTTCATGAGAATCATAATTTCTAGAGAAAGAAAAGATGAAGAAAAGACAATAGTAACAAAAAAGCACTTTCTGGCTGCCATATTAACACTATAATTTACACTCACTCTGGGCTTTAGTTTTTGTCATTTGGGACTAACAGCACATGCTTTGTCTGCCTAGGAGGGATGCTATGAAAATCAAAGGAGATAAAGTATAAGATACTCCATAAATAAAACTTTCCTGAAGAAAAAACTAGATTAGGCTATTACCCTGAACCTTTAGTTACCTTTGCTTTATCATTTCATTTGTTTTGGTAAGAAAAATAGAATAATGCCAAGTGATTTCTCACCTGAGGAAGATGAAAAGACCTTTGTATCATGACATGCACTTCACAGAATACATTCTGTCTTGCTTGTCCTTAGCTCCAGCTAGGGCCGTGGTGACTGGTTGTGCATGGATTGTGATATAATTTACCCAGGCTTAACCTCACAGTGATGGGCTGTGCACCCTGAGTTTGCACCTTCTGCCAAAGCATTCCCCTATTCATAGAGAAGTTTAGAATGCCACAGTGCCCTGCTAGTCTCTTATGCAAACACAACCTAGAAGTGCTATAGGGTTAGTACCCCACTGGAAGAGATATGATAGTGGAGACAGGAGCCTGTGAACTGATTTATTTCTTTTGTCCCTTATGTAGACTTCCCTGGGAAGAAGTATATGACTTCTCAGAGGATAGTTTTTACAATATCAAGCAATAAATGTAACTTGTCAGAAAGCATCTTATATTTTTCTTTATTCTTGTATTTTCCTCAATCCTTCTTTGCCTCATAATCCATATTATTCAATTTGAATTCCACCCTTTTATGGTTTGTGTCTAGATGTCCCTCCAGCACTTCATGCAGTCACAAGTGGCTGAATCTAGAGTGTGCAGTGCTAGGATTAAGAGTGCTGGGATTAAGGAGGAGTGATTACTAAATCAGTCCACTGATTGAATTCGCACCTCCCTAATCCCAGTAGACTGGATAAAATGTAAGGGACAGAAAGAGCCTTGTCTATCACTTCCCTTGCTGCTTTTACTACTTTGTGGGAACCATGAACTGTTCTCTGCAATGCCCCTCTACCAAGCCACTCTACCATAGAGCCAGCCATTTATGGACTGAAATCTCTATAAACTGTGAGCTAAACAAGCCTTTCCTCCTTTAATTTGGGTGTCAGGTATTTTATCTCAGCAACAAGAAAAGTTAGTGATACAAAATTTGGTACTAGAGAAGTAGGGTGATTGCAGTGACTACACCTGACTTTGTGGTTCAGAAGTCTTTGGGAATGGCTTGTGAGAAGAGCTTGGAAAGGTTCAGGGATGCCAGCTGAAAAAGCAGAGCTGGAATGCTTTAGGATGTGATGGGAGATCACATCAGAATTTCTTGGTTAGATCTCTGAAGACCAGAAGACCGGTAGAAATCCTGCTGGTAAGAACCAGACTCGGGAGGTTTCTGTTGGGAAGAGGACTGCACTGGCTGTTTGACTCCAGATGATATGTGTTATACCTTGGAATAAAGTTTTTCTGCATTCTTTTCATGTCCAGAGACTTTGCCTGAGACTAAGATAAAGAGTGGTAGACTAATCTTGCAGAAGAAATTTCAAAGCAGTCAATTGTTGAGGTGGTAGCATGGTTGGGGGCTTTCAGGTAGATATATGTTGAGAATCAAGTGCAAAGAGCCCATCAGAATGATTTAAAACATTTTGACTTTGACAAGAAAAGAAGCACCAGTAAAACTGTGAACTGCAAAAATAGAGCAGAGGATATCTTGTTTGCTGATAAGGAACAAGAGAACAGAAAAGGTGGCTTGAGGGCATCAAAAGAAACAGGAGGGCTCCACTCTTTGCAGTCTCAAAACTGTAAAAGTTAAATACTTTGAGGCAAGAGCTCCAGAGTACAATGTTCCAGAATGGTGGTGGCCTATAGAAGTTGTTACTTGGGATTTAGTTCATAGGCACTCCACCCCTACAGCCAAGAGAAAAGGAAGCCTATGTACTGCTCCACCTGGCAGCAGATCTTGGCATCATCCACATGGTACTGGTTTTAGGTGCATAGAGATTGCAAGAGTTGCAGGGTCACAAAGGCTTCCACTCAAATTTTGGAAAGCCTGGGAGGACAAGCAGTGTGCCCCTGAGAAAGCAGTGTATGAAGCTGTGAGTGTGAAGCCAAAGGTACAGAGGAGACCCCAGAAGAAGTCATAAGACTGAAGAAGCCAGGAACATGGTTTTTCTGAAGAAAACTACAAGGAGGGAGCAGAGCCAGCCCCAGAAAGAAGCTGTGGGAGCTGCAACCACCAGAAGTGCCATAGGTGCAGAACCACTAAGCCCTTTAGAGTTCACAACTTCCCACAGGTTTCCAGAGATGCTGGAATTGGAAATGTAGTATTTAATGCTTGCCCTGTTGGATTTGGGTCTCACTTTTTTTCCATTCTTTGCTGCCACCCTGCTTATAACTTTTGGTATGGAAATGTCTGTCTTGTGCCACTGAATGCTGGAAATATTTGACTCTCTTTTCATTTGTACAGAACTTGCAGCTAAGGGTATGCCTTAAATCTCAGAGCAGACATGGGATTTGGATTTTTCAGCAATGCCAAAATTGTCAGGACAGGAAACTCTTGGAGATGGACTAAATGTATTTTTTATAAAGGGTTATGCATGAGTTTTTGACGGGCTAGGAGTAAAATGTTATGGCTTGTGTCTAGCTGTCCCCTGAAAGCCTCCTGCAGTCATAAATGGGGCTTTTTCAGAAGTGGCTCAGTCTAAGGTGTGTGATAGATTCATAGTGCTGGGATTAAGTGTGGGTGATCACTATATCAGTTCACTGATTGGATTGGTACTACCCTAATACTGGTAGACTGGATACAAGTCAAGGGACAGAAAGAGGCCTGTTTCCAACTTCCCTTGCTTGCTTTTGCTGTCTTCTGCTGCCATAAGTTGTTTCTCCTCTGAGACGCGCCTCTGCCAAGACACCCTGCCTTGGAGGCAGCCATTAATGAACTGAAACCTCTACAAATTGTGAGATAAATAAATCTTTCTTCCTTTATCTTTGGGTGCTGGGTGTTTTGTCCCAGCAGTAAGAAAAGTACTTCTTAGGGTTTGTGCCTCGATGTGCCCCCAAAAGCCTCATGTAGTCATGTGGGTAGGCTTTTCAGAGGTAGCTGAATCTAGAGTTTGTGAACAGTTCATTGTCTAGTGCTGGGACTGAGGGTGTGAGTGCTATACCCACCTGCATTAGGGCAGATAGTCTACATACAACATAAGAGAGGAAAAGAGACATACTCCCCTTTTGCTCTTGTTGCTTTTGCTATCTTCTGCCACCAGGAGTGGTTGCCCTTCTGCCATGCCACCCTGCCTTGGAGCCAACTGATTATGGACAGAAATCTCTACAAATCGTGAGCTAAATAAACCTTTCCTTCCTTAACTTTGGGTGTTGGGTATTTTGTCTCAGCAATGAAAATATGGTAACTAAGACATTAACTAAATCACACCCCCTTATAAAGTAGTTCAGTCTAAATTTTTGCCCAGGCTTTGCTTGCTGAGGAGATAATGCTGAGTCTGTGAATACCAGAGTGACTGTAGCAAGAAGCCTCTCAAGACAGTATTTTGGATCTGGGTTATAAAGACCACATTGCCAACAGAAGACGTGGAGACAATAACATTAGCACATAGTGGCTTTATAATGACTAAATTTTCACTGTGGTTAACTAGACTGAGATGCAAGTCGTAAATGAAGGAGCTATAGGTTTTAAAACATAAACAAAACAATTACTATTGAAATTGTGGAAAGGCGAAGATTGCTACAAACTACACTGGGAACACTGGAAAATAAGAGTCTGGAGAAGCTGTCAAATCAAGGCATGATGGGAAAGTTACAGGTAACCTATGGTAGCTGCACTGGAAACTCATCTCATGGAGCCACAGGGAAAACCATGCCAAAAATCGAGCCCAGGATCTAACTGTAGAGGTGTCTATATAATAAAGAAGAGTTAATACTTAGGCTCAACAAAACCTCTAGAGCAAGGTCAGGTTCTTTGTAGGAGAAGAGTGGATGAGAGTATGTGAGAATCTTGATCTCTTAGACTCCACTAAACTCTCTAGGACCCTCAGTTGAGAAGAGAAATAGTTGCCTGCCTGGAGACTGCTCGAGGCTTTCCTCTAAGGCAAGTGCCTTATAAGATCAGTTTTCCTTTTGAGATCTGTCCCTAACACCTCTCATTGCCTCTAAACTGTTGGCTGAATTAAACCCTAGCCCAGATCAAGCACTACTGCTGGAGGAAATAGCTTGCAAGCTATAAACACTGTAGAAACTCTATGGTTGCTTAGAATAGGAGGCTACACATGTGGGAATGGAGCTAGAGGATACTGGACTGAAGATATCAGAATATAAGATTGGATAAAGAAAAATTTCCTAACATAAGCACATGTATCCATGATCAGAATTCAAAAAGTCCCTGCAAAAAGTCCCCAGAGCCTGTCCTAAGAGTTCATTGAGATGTCTTGAAACTTGGTGTCTTAGTTACTTTTCTTGTTGTGGAGACAAAATACCTGATACCTAACGTTAAAAGAGGAAAGATTTATTGTAGCTCACAGTCTATAGAGGTTTCAGTCCATTGTTGACTGGCTCTGAGGCAGGATGGCATGGCAGAAGGGCACCACAGCAGAGGAGAAACAGTCCATGGCAGGCAGGCAGGCAGGCAGAAAGCAGCAAGGAGTAGCAGCAGCAGCAGCAGCCTTCTTTCTGTCCTTTTATATTCAATCCAGACTACAAACTTATTGATTGGTGCCTCCCATATCCAGGGTGGGGATTCCCCTCATTATCTACATCCTTACTCCACATTCACACACACTAATCCAGCCATCTTTGAAACTCCACATCTATGACCACATGAGGCTTTAGGGGGACATCTGTAACACTGTAAAGCTGTAACACTTGGTAAAAAGAATGCTAGCATCAACACCGCAGTAAAAAGTCACTAGCCCATTATCCAGTTTCCAGATCTAAATCAGCTCATAGATTCAGAGCTCAGGGACTGATGAGAAGGCCAGGACCCTTTAAGGCAGAACCTTTAGAAGCCATCATAGTATATACAGTAAATACTCATTTGATTCTTTCTTTAAGTGTACCTTACTTTAGATGTCACTGTGTGGTGTTGAAAGACAAATATACAAATTTTTAAAACTTAGGAGCTTTAATAGGAGCTAGGGCTGAGATTCTACCAAGGGATCTGAAATACTATCAAACATCTTCACTAGAAAGGAAGCTCACTTGGGCGATAACAATGGACTTTTCACCCAAGTTTGTTTCATAATGTGTTACAGTGTGTAAAGATCCATCCTGAGGTTACTGCCCAGACCCTTAGTGTACAAGAGGGATAAATATATTTTGCGGCTGACAGAAACCTCACAGCTTTCTAGATCTGTGATATAAGGGATATTATGAACAAAAAGCCAGATAGAAGACTCTGAAACTGCCTGTAAACCTGACAAGACCAATTCAGCAGTGAGATTGTCAAAAGGAATTGTAGAGATTAATACCACAAACACTTGAAGGATACAAAGGTGATAGTCCCCATTATATCCTTGGTTCAACACACCTTTATGTTCATTTCAGGGCCCATCTAACCCTGAGAATTTCTGAAGGTTCCTGGTGGCCAGTGGTGAATTATCATATATGTAACCAGATGTTAACCCCAATCACATCTGCAATTTATGACAAGTAATTAACAGGTCTTCCAAAACCAGGTTCATGGCAATGAGTCTGAATATGTCCTCAATGCCTATATGGAGGAAAGATCAAAAAGTTTACCTTCGCATTGTGAGTTTCACTTGTGAAACTTGTACTTTCTGTCTCCACAAGCTTGAAGGTCCTGGACTGCATTGTAGGGTGAAGGGAAAGACCACTTCCACAAGATGCACAGAGAGAGTGTTGCTGAATGTAGAGCTTCAACTACTGCCTTTTTTGGCTCCTCCTGCTAGTAGGTGAGAAAGAAAAGAAATGAGCTATTGGTGATGGTGATCAGCCCTGATTACAACAGGGTGATAGAGACTGCTACACAGTCCAGGAGATGCACTTAGTAACCTCCTTGTCTTGACACTGTTTATTCACCTCAGCTCCTTCTCCTCCTCTGCCTCACCTACTTTTCCCTCACTTCTTCTCCCTGTGATTGCATCCCCTAACAAAGTAGTTATACAGAAAACTTTGTTTCTGCCACCACTCTCAAGGGAACACAGGATTGAGCTGCTGTCCCACTGGTGGATTAAAATTCACTTATGTACAAGGAGAGAACACATATTCTGGATGTTTTACATATTTCATTTCATTGAATCTTCAGGACAATATTGGGACACAGAATAATTATTTCTATCTTCAAATAAGGAGACAAATAAGTGAAGAGAAGTGAAGGAGCTTGCCAAACATATAGCTTATGATTAACTTGACCTGGCTTTGAACCAGGAAGTGCCTAAGTCTAACACTCAAGCTCTTTCTTCTCTACACCCAATGGTTTGGTTCCTTCCAACACTCTGCTGATGCCTTTAGTGATTGTTTTCTACTTTAAGATTTCAATTTTCTTTTAATTTATAATTCAGAATACAGTGCATATTTATATAGTACATTCAAGAAGAATAAAGGGAACAACAGTGTCTTTTCTAAAGAACCCAGTTATGGTCCATCACTCTGAAATGTGACACAGGAAATCAAAGTGTGTTTGCTTATATCAAAATCAAGATCTAAAAGGTGAGCACTGAAATGAAGTAAAACTTTATCTGATTAAAATTTTTTTGCCTTCAGTCAATAATTTGTTTTTAAATAAATTCAGCACAATAAAAAGCATGAAAGAAGAAAAATGTGAAACTTTATCATATAGTTTTAAGTTTGATTATGTTACCAAGTAAGCTAAATGGCAATAGAGTAGAAAGAAATATAATCCATAAAGGAAGTGAGAAAGGTTGAAGAAGTCAACAATAATTAAATGGTGACCAAAGCCAAATGGAAATTGATCTATATTAGCTGAGGGCCATTCCTGTCTTTCAGAATGTTATACATGATGCATAACATGAAGAGAGAAAAGAAAGGTTTCTGCTATTTTGTTTTTTTTGTTTTGTTTTGTTTTTTTTTTTTTTTTGGTTTTTCTCCGGTACTGGGAACCGAACCCACGATCTTGCGCTTGCCAGGCTATTTTGATATAAAAGTATGTTATTTCTGAGACAAGGTTGCTAATTCAAAACAGCAGTAGATCCTCAATACACACATTCTAATAATCCACACCTGCTGGCAGGTATTAAAATAGATAAGATCCTTTAATAAGGCTCGGTGGGGATAGGAATCCTAAGAGCTCCGTTGGTTACTCTCAGTTTACCCCTGTCGAAACTCAAATGAGACTGACCTAAGCCAATGCAAATAGAGGTGAAAGTGGCAGCTCCAGCTCTTGGCTGATAGAGCCACTATCGGGTGGTCATTTGTCCTCAGGAACGCCTCTGCTCCGTGCAGCTAAGTCACCTGAGAATAGAAGGCTGAAACTGCCTGTGCTCTGCTTAGAATTCTGTCAAGATTCTGCTTTTGGATGTTAGGATTTTCTTATCTGAGACATGCAATAGGATGTTTCCTATTGTGTGATGTTTATAATTGATATTATGAATTCTAACTTTATGAACAATCAATCATTATTAATGATGGTGACAGTGACTACCATTATTTTAGTGCTGCTTAATTCCAGGTCTTTTACGTATAAATGGCTGTATTTATGATTCTATAAGGTAAGAATTTGTTATTTTCATTGTATGAATGAGAAATCTAAGCTCAGAGGGAAGAAGCAACTTGCCTAAGACAAAGGCTGAGATAGTTAAATTACTTCGGACACCTCTCCGTTCTTTCTAGATGTGGCTGTTGATATGCTCCTAGGAGTCTAAATGAGCAAGTTCAGACTAATAAAAGCTAACATGATACTAAAAGGTGTGGAACAGGGTAGAATAAATACACATTTTTGGGTAACAAACGTTAGACCATTGCCATATAGTATGGCTGAAACAACAGTAATAGGCACCTACGTAGAATTTATTCACTGTGATATTTGGTCCACAAACTCTATCAGTTGGTGGAAAAGATTCACAGTCGGTCCTAGAAGGTCATTCATTAATTGAACACATATTTATTGAATGAGTTCTAGGTGTTAGAGTTGAGGAAAATTACAAAACATTAACATAGGGATGAATGACATAGTTAGGAGTGCTGATACTTTAGAAGTACCCATCGAATTGGCCTGGTATGCTTATGGCAATTCCTCTAATTTTTTTTCCATTCAACAGAATCGTTAAATAATTACAATTGGTGGTATTTAAATTGTTTGTTGATTACATGTGATAATGGATGATACACAGCTTCAATCCCATCTATCATTGTATCTGATAGCATTATTCAATTTAGATATATAGCATGTGTCAACAATCATTTTTTATAACCAAGTACCTGATTGTTTGCTTGGGTGACTTTTCCAGTGGTCAAATTCAGAGCTCACAACAGTAACTATCAGTTCAATTACACCAAGGTTTGTGAAGACAATGGCTTCTGTACCCAAGCAACTGTAAAGAAATTTTAAATGGAACCTGGCATCACCTTGAAGGAATTCTTTTTTTTTTTTTTTTTGGTTTTTCTCCAGTACCAGGAACCGAACTCACAACCTCACGCTTGCCAGGCAGGCGCTTTGCCGCTGAGCTAAATCCCCAGCCCCTACCCTGAAGGGATTCTAACTTCACACTGTTGGGGATGTTTACCAAGATGGTTTCAGAGTAGACTAACTTTACACAGCACATTTTTGAAAAGACACATTTATTCAGCATCATGATCAGACTATTATATGTAGCAATCAACAATATGGGTGCAACAAAGGTCTCCATTAAAACCCTTTGTTGGAATGCTTTACACTTTCCACAGAACAGAAACTAAAATAACCTGTTATACAATTAGCTGTAAATACAGTCCTCGAGTTTTTTTGCCCATACACATGCATATTGTCTAAAACATGTCTTCTTTGTAGCAGCGAGGCCCTGCCACTACTGTGCTTGGCTGAGTTCACAAATCTGTTGTAACCTGTAGCTTCCCTGTCACTTCTCTGGCTCTCCTCTCCTGCTAAGCTTTGTTTCTTGGAAGTGTTTAAAGCCTTCTGTCACTGCCATAGCTACCGCTGCTGCTGGAAGCACCACAGCCACCTTGATTTCATGGTTTAGTAAAGTTGGCCTCCACTACCATAGGGCCCAGGGCTCCTGTCTCTGAAGTTTCCTCCTTTCATGGGTCCAAAATTTGAAGATTAATTGTCATAATTACCAAATTCATTGTAGCTTCCACCACCTCCATAATTGCTTCCATCATTACCAAATCCACTATAGCAATCCTCACTGCCACCATATCCACCTCCACCTTGGCTGTCAATGCCACCAAAAGCACCTTCACAACCACCACCAAAATTTCCAGAACTACTTTAACCTCTTTGGCTAGATGAAGCACTAGCCATCTCCTTCGACAGGGCTTTCCTCACTTCACAGTTGTGGCCGTTCACAGTATGGTATTTCTGAATGATGATCTTATCCACAGAATCCTGGTCGTCAAAGGTTACAGAAGCAAAACCCCTCTTCTTTCCACTGCCTCCATCAGTCATGATTTCAATCACTTTGATTTTTCCATACTGTTCAAAATAATCTGGCAGGTGATGTTCGGCAGTATCTTCTTTAATGCTACCAACAAAGACCTTATTCACCGTGAAGTGGGCACCTGGTCTTTGAGAATCTTCTCTTGAGACAGCTCTCTTTGTTTCCACAACCCTTCCACCCACTTTGTGTGGCCTTGCATTCATGACTGCACCCACCTGCTCCACAGTGACAGAAGTGACAAACCCAAAGCCCCTGGAACACTTGGCATTCAGATCTCTCATTACCACACAGTGTGTGAGTGCTCCCCATTGCTCAAAATGGCTTCTCCAACTCTCATGAGATGCCTCAAAGTTCAGCCTTCCAATGAAGAGCTTCTGCAGCTGCTCCGGCTCCTTAGGAAACTCTGATTTAGACATGACAGCGGTCAGAAGAGAGAATGATGATGCTTCTTCCGGGGTGTTCACCAGCAGAAAGCTCCTCTAATTTTTAACACCCCACTGCAAATGGTGGTTTGGAGCAAGTATTTCAACCCAAATAAAGTTTATATGTCTATATTTTGATTCTTCAGGTAATTCTCAACTCAGACCACCTGAAAGTCGAGGTTCTCTTTATCAAGTGTCATGGAATACCATGGTAGAAACTGTCAGTTTATCATCAAGTCTATTTCCTCTTCTCTCTGGACACATAATTAGGCTGGGTTTCCCTGCTTCTTCATAGTTAGATGTGGACATGTGACTGAGGTTTAGCCAATAGGCATAGACAATGAAGATGATGGGCTCTATTCCTTCCCTGGTCTACAGACAATTCCACGGAGCTTTCGCCATGCTTTTCCCCTTTCCTGTATAACAATGCTGAGGAGTCTACCGACCAAAAACCACATAAAGATAGAGATATATATAGCCAGAACCAGTGATCCAGAATGGCTTGTGGAAGGTCTTCCTCCCAGAAACCTAACATAGAACAATTAT
>NW_004955432.1:8562968-8658333 GCF_000276665.1 Chinchilla lanigera
TACCACTTTGTTTGTAACTCTGTATTGTCTGTATTGTGCTTGTGATATGTTGTAAAATGTTGTATGTCTGTTAATGTTTCCCTCCTTTTATCTTTAAAATTAAAAAAAAGATATTAAAGTTTGTGAGATTGCTTCTCATGGGAGCTAGTACAACTCCAATACAAATGCTAACATATATATTCAATAAATATTTATTAAGTACCATTACATATTTAATTTGCTCTTACACAGGAATATTTCCACTGGCAGATAATATGATTGCATTATTATATATAGGACTCCTCATTTCAATAATCAGTAATGCATGAGGTATTTTAAATCTTGATTTTGAGTTCTTCCCTTATTGCTTGTTTATTGTTTGGGCATTTGTTTTATCCTATACTAAAGTTTGCTAGCAAATAAGTAAGGTAATAAAGAATTTTTTAATATAAAAGAAAAGTAAAATGTGTTAACAAAGTTGATGGTTTATGAAAGAGAAATTCTCTAGCCTGGGAAAAGACTTCTCAGTATTTTGTTTTGGCTACCTCAAACTAACTAATAGAAGGAACATTCTGGAGATGTATCACAAGGACCAGCTTGAAGGAGCATAATGTGAAATCCCCAATTAAATCCTGAGCATTGCAGAGCAATGAGATTGTTCGATCCATTCACTGAAAGATTCGACACAAAGAAAGCTGAGCCAAGTTGGTGAGTACAGAACAAGAGGTCCTGGTGTCTCCCTAATTGGGGCCAGCCAGGTACAGCAGTAAGAGCATGGACTCTGAAACTATTAAACCCTACTTTGAATCCTCTCTTCCATTTCCTGTAGATTTTTTTAAACCACTTTGAATTTTAATTTTCTCACCAGTAAACAAGGAAGGATCAATATTTACCTCTTGAAAAAGCCATAGGGTGAGAGGCAAAGGTTTCAAAGTAAATAAATAAAGCATCTCACTATGTAGTAACTATTATTAGATGTGTCATGAGTTATGCTGACTATGTTTGTAAATAGCACAAAAAGAAAGATTGGACCATTTGCACTGAGGTATAAGATAGAACTAAATATTTGGACTACTTGATTTTGCAGTTTTCCCTTTCGTTCGTGCCATAACAAAATTAAGTTTATTTATTCTGAATTATTCAGTAATTAAGACAAGGGCAAGCATTTCTAGAAACCCTTTAGAAATGCAATTTAACAAGTACTTCTCAAGTACCTTTAATATGCAACACTCTGTGCTACTTTCTAAGTATGTTGAATCCTGCATTTTATTTGGTTTTCAATGATTATTTATAATGCTCTACTGTCACTGTGGTGAGGAATTACCTTATCTCAGGAGAAGTAAGACTATTTTACTTTAAAAGAACTACTTGGAGGACACTGAGAGACAGCAGTATTTGTTGCTATCGCTGCTGTAACCTTATTCAGTCCTCAGTATCCCAGAGTGATGTATAGTACACAGAGCAAACGAGCCTCTTATAAAAGATTTAGAAGCAATGAGTGGAAGCTAATTTGTAGAATGTGTATATTTAATGCTCTGGGATTGTAGCAAAGCACTATACAAATTAGTGAAATAAGGGGCAATGAATAAAAACCCTTTTCTTTTTATTCCTGCCTGTCATCAAGCACATAGTCTAATATTCTCTGGATCTGAAGCTTACCATTGACAGGAAGCACCATATATTTAGTCTGGACGTGGGGTAATTTTAGAATGCAAGCTTTCCCAAAGCTTGGACTGTCCAGCCTGCAGATGCTTTAAGCTCCTGATAAGCATCGTTTATTTACTTATCATCTCCAGTATTAATGTTATATCAACCTCATGGCATACTGTCACCATGGTTACCACTAATTATTACCGAAGGGACCAAGCATTCTACCTGCCTCTTCTACCTGCCTGAATTCTACCCACGATCTGCTAGAGAACGAGGCAGGAATGAAGGTCTTGTAGATGGGCTTGCAGTGCATAGACAATACATCATATTGGCACTAACAGAAACGAGAAATGATTTGCCTCTCCCACAAACCCCTCTGGAAAAGCACTAGTGCAGCCCATCTCCTTGGAGAGCGGTAGAGATCTGAAGAAATGCTTCCTCTTGAAAGTACCCTTTTTTATTCACAGTGGAATACTCTTGAATTTTGCAGATCGTCAAATGCACACACAAAAAGTTTTTTAGTAGTTGAGGAAATAAGCCTAAAGAAAATGTGTACCTAATCCTATTAGCTGATTTAATATAGAATTATTAAAAGCCTTGATATACAGGATTTAACACAATCTTTCTAGCAGGGTGTGATGTAATCTGTTTTTGTTCCTCAGCTAGCAGATGGCTTACCTTTAAGTAATTTCCAATATGTTAAGAGATCAAAAGCCATCCTCTCGCCACCGAGGCAGTAATCGTTCTTCTCTGCTGGGGGTTGCTTGGTACTGTGGTAGGGATATGCAAAGGCTCCTGGCATTTCCAAAGATAGAAGGGCGACATTTCTTCAGACTTTGAAGTTAATAATCCTTCAGAAGTTGAAAACTGAGGGATTTTTCAAACCCTTTTAATGTTCTATATGCCATGTGCTAAGTAAATATCTGTAGGAAATCTCTGAGGGCTGGTGTGAAGCTCAGGAGTGCTCTGCAACCTCCTACGTCATGGGCTGGCATGATCTGGGCTTGCTAGGGTGTGGGTAGATTGTGCTTCCATCCAGTAACGTTCTTTAGAGGATGTGGCTTCTGGCTTGCATGTCTTGAGGTCGATTCTAGAAATAAATGTGAGATTCATTGACTATGCTGTCATTACCAAACCCACTCTGTGACAGTACTGACAGGCCTATCCCTGCAGTCAAGAGAGGTCTCTTCCTAAGCTTGGATACTTTCAATTGCTTCCTGCAGCATCTGTCTACTTGCTGGAAAGGTCTATTGGTGAAGAGATAGGATGAATTTGCATTCAGGATTCTGCTTCATCTTTACTACAAGAGATAAAAAATGTTTTGTGTCTCAACAGTTTAACCTGTTCCTAATGGATCCAGAGCTCACCATCATTGTTTTTAAATTTGATTCAGATTTTCATGATGTGCTGAGTGATAGAACCCAGCTGAATTTTGACTTCAGACATACCAAAATATCTTAGGATTTGTTACCACCTTTGCTTAAGGCTCTCTCTTTTGATATGGAGAGGTTTCACTTTATTCCTTGGGCCAGTTATTTTCAGGTACTTAAAATAAGAGAAAAGTCTCAGTAGAAAAATATATTCCTAAGCATACTGGAGAACTAGGGTTGGATCTTCCTTTAGAGATAAAACAGATTGTTTGAACCTAAATGGCAGACCCTTTACTATCCCCCCTCCTTTTTCTTACCATTTTGGATTATGCATTTGATAGCTAGAAGGTTGCCAGGCTGTGGGAAGGTAGATGGACATCTAATAGTCATCAAAAGCTACAAGGAGAAAATATGAAATAAAATTTTAGAGACAGATGCAAGAAGAATTCCAACACCAGTTTTCATTTGGAAAAGAAATATGAATAAATGCCCTGGGGAAAAATAAGAAGGGTGAGATGGGAACTTGAAATGTTATAAAACTATTTTACCCCATATGAAAACCGTGCATGAATGGAAAACACCAATTTCCCAACAGAGACTCAGAACTATTTGAAGTGGTATGTAACATCTGTTCTCTGCTCTAAACCTCAGCCATGAGGGAGTACTATCCTTCTTCAAAGTCCTCAAAAGATTCTACCTCAACTATTCCACAATGTATGTTATGGTTTGTATTTTTCTGTTATTGTAAGTATCTTTAAATGATCAGTATCTCAGCAATAAGTTAAAACTTGATATCAAAAGAAAGAGTAGGTAAAAGTTAGGTAGATGACTTACAAGACTCTCACATTAATCTCCCGTTTTACACAGAGTTCATTCCCTCTTTCTAAGATGATCTCAATACAACTGCACTCCAGACTCTCTGGAATCTCTCTCCTGAAAAATTATATTACAGTGATACATGCACACCCCCCATGTTTATAGCAGCACAATTTGTAATAGCTAAATCTTGTAAATGGCCTATGTGTCCTTTAATAGATGAGTGGATAAAGAAAATGTGGAATTTATACCAATTGGAGTACTCCTCTTCCCTAAAGGATAAACTTGAGTCATCTGAAGTCCTATGGATGTACCTTGAATCTATAACGTTAAGTGCAAGAAATCAGATACACAAGCTTAAATACCACATGGCTTCTTTTATATGAGAAATCCCAAATATAAATAAAGAACAAAATAAAAAATAGATAATAGGTAATGTGGAGATAGATTTTATTAAAATGGAAGGGAATCAAGAGATGAAGGGAAGAGGGTGGGAGGGGAGGGAAAGGGGATGAAAGAAGAAATTAAAATGTGTTCTTGATGTCTTAGCTTTATTCAAGGCTTTTTACTTTCTCATGGGTCTCGTCTAGGTGCACTACATTCTAGATTGTGAATGGCAATATCAGATGTGGCCATTCAAGTAGAAGACGGAGCCTTGGCAGCCTCTAGTTTGTTCTTTCTTTAGTTACATATTTGAAAATGATCTGATTTTGAGTGGCATGACTCAAACTGAATTAGAAGGGCCTGAAGCGCCTGCCTGGCAAGCGCAAGGTCATGAGTTCGGTTCCCGGTACCGGAGAAAAAAAACAAACAAAAAAAACCAAACAAACAGAAGGGCCTGAAGGGGTTGAAGATGTGATGTTTGGAAAGTCAGTGGTCCTATGTAAATGTTGGTCCTTCACTTTAGGTAACTATCTTCTGATACCAGAGCAGTGCACTAGACAACTGTAATTGGATTGGGTGAGTGAGGGTTGGAGGCTGGAGGGTAATCATGGAAAACCAAACTCAGTATGCCCCTTGCTTCTGGATATTGCTCAATACTCAGGAATGTTTGCCTAGTTCTTCTTCGATCTCCTTTATCCCACAAACAGAAGTAAGATTTAAAATCCTGGACTTCCTGTTGGAAGAAACCAGGAATAGGGTGAGTGTGAAGGTCCTCCTCCTGTGCTTCTATGGCCCTCTTGCAACCAAAGCAGCTCTGCTAACTCCCTCTGTTCAAGATAGTTACAATGAGAAATAATTAGCCACTGCCTAATTATCCACCTCACCTCTCCCATAAGCCTGTGTCTCATAATCCTGCTTTACCTGAACCATAGATAACCCAAAAACCAGTTACTTTAAGGCTGGATAATGTCAAATTGGTTCAAAAAAGATACATGTTCTATTACTGGGCATCTATGGAAATGTGAGAGGATTTTAGAACTTGCACCAATATGACCCTCAGCTCACAGAAAATTGTGATAATTCTAAAGAGAATTCTGGGTTTCTTGAAAGGAAAATACTGCATAAATAACAAGGCTAGATCTCTTCTTCTTGCCTCTCAGAGCATAACAATATTTTTTCTCAAGCCATGGTGAAGAGACACAACCTCTTCGAATAAGATTCATCTCATTGGACAGTCACCAACCTCCTCCTTCTACCTTCCCATATCACAGCCAGTGGGTTGATTTTCTGCACTCTGGACTCAGACTTTGGATTCCTATTTCCTTTGTTAAAATTACAGAAAAAGCCCTGTAGTGAATGAAGAATCATCGTGCCAATAAGGATTTTTGGAGGTCAATAAATTCATCTCTCTGCTGTTCTGCAGGACTGTGCCCCTTCTCACTGGATCTAGAGCTCCTGTGGTTTTGAAGCAGTATAGGATGAATGTGGGATATCTGTCCCTACAGCACACAGTCAAAAACTCAGCTCAGCAGTGAGTGCAGAGCACTTTCTATATTCCTACTGTGCCCTGAGTAAAGACTTTTCTCTTCATACATCATTCACACCTTGCTACAGGGATTTCACGGAGCCAGTACATATGCTTACACAAAGAAAGAAGAAAAAGGAAAAACCTAGGAAAGAAAAGAATGAAGATACGACTGCCAAGTGCAGCATTATCAACAGGGATATTAACAAGGCACAATGTAGTTGGGAAGTTAATCAGTTAAACAAATGGAGTTTTTCATTCTGTTCACACATCTGAAGAAGGCTAGAGAATTTCAGAGTCAAATATGGTTAGGTAATTTTCTTTCCTTAGAGGCTATGGTGCCACGCAGAACAAAGCAAAACACAATTCAGATTGAAAGCTTCTTTTCCCCTAGAGATTTCTGGTAACACAGGTTGAGTTAGTCCTAATGGTTCACAGAATTTCAGGGTCTCGGAGGAGGGTGCCGCTTGAAGGTGTGATAATCCTGTCAGCAATGGGCAGTCATCTCCCAGTAACTGAGGAGAGTGGACATAAGCACAATAAAAGGGATACGGCTATAGTTTGGATCTTGAATGTCCTCCCAGTGATCCACATATTAAAGACTTGGTCTCCAGATTGGTGCTGTTGGGAGACAATGGAATCTGTGAGAGGAGGGGCATAGTGGGAGGTCTTTAGGACATTGGCAGCGGACACTTGAGAGGAGCGTGTCCCCTAGCCTCTCCTCTCTTTTCTCTTTTCCCGAGCATGAGCGAGTGTTTCTTCTCTGCTACATGCATCCACCATGATCTACTACCTTCCCATAGGCTCAAAGCAATGGGGCAACTGCTCATGGTCTGGAACCTCCAAAGCATGAACCAAAATAAACCTCTTCTCCTTGTAAGTTGATTATCTCAGGTATTTTGTTATAGAGCTGGACTAAAGACTCACACAGATGCCTTGGGAATATCCCAAGCCAGGGCTTTTCCCCACAAAAATGTAAAATGATAGCTTTTTCTTTTCAGTTTTTTCCTTTAACTTTATTTTTCTTTTATTGCTACATGTTTAGTACTTGCAGTTTATAATGATTTTGGGGAGTGGGTACATGTACATAATACGACTTGTTTCTTTGTATAATTCCCTTCCCCTTTGCTCCCTCTTTTTCCCTCCTCCTTTTATTCCCATTTCCCCATTTTCATTCTTGTTAACATTATTTATTTTTTATTTTAAAGAGAGTAGTAACAAAAAAGAACAATAGCAAAATGCCAACATCACAAACATTAACAAAACAAAGCAAGAACATTAAAAATGATACAGGGTTTCAAAACAAAATGATAGGAATTAACAGTGGTTGCTATATTACTCATCTTCAATGAAGTTGCTCAGATTACCAGATGTGAGAATGGAAGATTGTTCAAACCATAAAGAGAATAAAAAAATAGATACTAAAAAAAATTAGCGACAATACAGAGTTAATCTTAGCTCATTTATGATATATATGATCTTTACACTCATTGATGTTATT
The DNA here is from genome assembly GCF_000276665.1 of Chinchilla lanigera. Lineage (NCBI taxonomy): Eukaryota > Metazoa > Chordata > Mammalia > Rodentia > Chinchillidae > Chinchilla > Chinchilla lanigera. Next base: position 8,570,194 of record NW_004955432.1, read on the forward strand.
AGGTTCCCATACATAGTGCACATCTATTCTACTTATTTCCCCTTCCTCTCTCCTTACCCTTCATCCTTGGTCTCTTGGACCCCTTCTCATATGCAAGAGATCCAATGCCCTGCCTTCTCCTATCCTTTGTAAACCTTTTTATATGTAATTTGCCTTATTTGAATGAGAAATTCCATATAGTATTTCAACTTGTGTCAGATCTATTTCACTGAATATTGTATTTGCTGGGAACATCCATTTTCCTAAAAATGTCTCATATCTGTCCTCTTTATAGCTGAATGGTATTCCATTATGTATAGATACCACATTTTCTTTATCCAATCACCTGTTGATAGGTATACAGGCTCCTGCCAGGATTTAACTATTATGAATTGTGCCTCTACAAACCTTGGTATTCGTGTATTGTTGTAGTATGTCTTAGACTCTTTTGGGAATATACCTAGGAGGGATGGCTTGGTCATATGGAGTTTCTAATTTTAGTTCTTCAAGAAATCTCCATACCAATTTCCATCATGATTGTGCTAGTTTACATTTCCACCAACAATATAGGAGGGTTTATTTTTCACCAATGCCTCACTAGCATTTGTTATTTTTTATTTCTTGATGATTGCCATTCTTTCTGGAGTAAGGTAAAATCTTAGCATTGTTTTATTTTGCATTTCTTTAATGGCCAGAAATGTTGAACATTTTTTCACATATTTGTTGGCCATTTGTACTTCTTTCTCTGTGAAGTGTCTGTTCATTTCACTTGCCCATTTCTTGACTTGATCTTTTATTTTAAGTGGTCTAATTATTATGAATTCTTTATACATTCTAGATATTAGTCCTTTGTCTGAGGAGTAGCTGGCAAAATTTTTTTCCCATTCTCTAGATTGTCTCTTCACTCTTCTGATTGCTTCTTTTGCTGTACAGAAGCTTTGTAGCTTGATATAATACCATATGTTGATTCTTGCTGTTATTTCTTATGCAACTGCATCTCTGTTTAGAAATCCTTTTCTACATCTATGGCTTCAAGTATTTTACCTTCCAGTAGGTTCAGTGTTTCTGTTTTAATGTTTAGATCCTTGATCCATTTTGATTTTAATTTAGTACATGGTGAGAGATATGGGTTCAATTTCAGTCTTCTCCAGGTACTCAGTTTTCCCAGAACCACTTGTTGAATAGGCCATCTTTCCTCCAACATATGCTTTTGCCCCCTTTGTCAAAGATCTAATAGCTAAACATGTCTAGAGATGTTTCTGTGTCCTCAATTCTGTTCCATTGATCCACATATCTGGTTTTGTCCTAGTACCATGCTGTTTTTATCACTATTGCTGTACAGTATAGCCTGAAGTTATGTCTTGTGATGCTTCCTGCTTTGATTTTATTGCCCAAAATTCTGTCTATTAAGAGTCTTTTCTAGTTTCATATGAATTTTAGGATTATTTTCTCTAGCTCTGTAAAGTATACATGACAGCTTATTTCTTGCTAATCCTTGAATGATTCCTTTTTATTCACATGATTTCTTATGAGTGCTATTATTTTCTCAGTAATAAACACTTTATAAAGAAGAATTGGAGCCTCTGCTTTTTTCCCCAAGAAATGAAGTTATATTCAGGGGCTTTTATTCTGATTCCTGTTCCTGGATTGCTAGGAATAACCTACAACCTCCCCTTCCCAGCTCTGAGCTTTCAGTAGCTTGATGGACAGATTTGCAAGGAAGAAATTGAGACATAAGGAATTGGTCAGAATTAATCAGAGATAGACTCAGGTTAGTTTTTAAGTAGAGAAATAGCTTAGGAAAAACACTAAATAATATCACTTTCATTATCTACAGTATGAAATTTTTTTAGATGTTTCTTTTGGAAGCTTGGTGGAAAACACCTGTGGCTGTAAGCTTGTGCTTTTTATTCCTCAATTATATTATTCACCAATAGCTCACTCTTCTGTTTCTCTCTGTACACTCGACCCACCTTCTTCATGAGAAAATGAGGGGCAAGTTGTTTTCTATGTCTTGGTCCTAAACTTGGAAGCTCTAGATGTCTATGTTCACTAAGGAAGGATCATAGTTCAAGTTACTAAATACAGATGCTGAGAGGACAAGGTCCCAGGACATTTTATCGATATGCCTTGTCTTTTGTCTGTGAGGCCTTAGGGCTCCTCCGATACCATACTATAGCTCCAGGAGCAGGAGAACTGTGTAATTGTACATGACTCCTTTATTGTCCAGGTTCCAGCACCTTCTTCACCATTTGTTATCCTGGCTCCTATTTTTGCTTGCTTGTTCCCTTTGGCTCCCAAAGCTTCTCCTGACTCTAGATTTTGGGGGTTCTATTCTGATTCCTCTTTCTGGGTTAGTAGAAAGTAATGCATAATCTGTACCTTTCCACCCTGAGCTTGACTTACTTCCCACTGAGGTCACTTGAGTGTAACCAAAAGTTCTGAGACGAACTCCCTCCTCCACATCAACCCTGTGAGGTCCTATTGGATCTTAGCTCACTTGTTTAGAAAGGAGGCTGGGTGTTTGTAGGCTTGCGCTGAACAGCTGGGAAGTAGAATGGAAAATTTGCTGAGAACTCTGAAGTTTGATGTCCCTTCCACACACAAGGGATTAGCACTACAAGAGGAAAGTAGAAGCCAGATGATGTTTGGACAGAACCAAACTCACTCACTTAGTCATCTAATCACTCATTATTCAATAAATATTTATTAAGTTACTAGTATGTGTCAAGCATTGTGTTAGATTGTAAAATGCTGCTAGGTTCCTCCATGTTTGTATGGCTGAAGAGGAAGTGGCTCATGCTTATTCTATGTAAACAGGATTAGAATAAAACAGCCATGGGGTGTTGCAATTTTAGTTGACCAACCAACAATCAAAATGTCTTGCTGTTACTATGACTCAGTTGTCAACAATATGTTACTCAAGAAATGACCACAGCAGACTATTTATACAAAATAACATGTGTAAACCTAAGTCATAATGTGTGGACAATTATCCGTTATCTCTCCTTTGTGGTTACTTTAATGATTATTCTGAGATCTACCTGCCATGTGACACATCCCTATATGATCCTAATATGACTGACTCATTTCTTCTGGTCTTTTATCTTGCAGATTCTAATATTCACCATGCGTTTGATTGGTGTATCTGGCTCTTGCTTAGAAATTTAGTTGAAAGGAAACTGAAGATTACACAAAAGATGAATGGATACTTAAATTGCTTAATATAAGTGACTGGCTTTGTTTTATTTTGCTTTGCAGAAAAGAGAATCATGGTATAGTTGTGCCTCAGGAAGAGTAGTCTGAATAGGACCCACACATTTGGGCCTATTCACTGTAATCCTAAGGAGAAACAGAGGTATCACAGTAAGAAATAAAAATCCATGATGAGAGGAGAGTAATACAGTGTGTTCACATAAAACGAGTTTTGGTTTTTCTCTCTGGTAGCTTAGGATGGTGACAAACAGCAAAAGGCTTACAAATGAAAGGATTCTAATGGTTTCACTGTGGAAACAGAATAATGGTTTATTTTTAATGGTACTGCAGGTAGAGACCAATTTAATGGCACTTATTCATAAAGGTGATGTAGACTGCAAAGTTCGGAAACTCAAGAGAGAAATCCTTTAGATGAAAAAAATTGTAGAGTTTTGATGGGTAGCCTCATTTGATCAGTCATTATTCCTCAGAAATCTTTAATAACTCTGTGGTACCTTTATTGGAAAGCTTTCCTCAACAAAGGTAGAGTTACTTTAAGAAGACAAAGGCTGAAAAAGACACTCACCTTTAAAAAGACACTAGCCTGAAAGTAAAGAGAAGCCATTGAAAACCAATTGAAGAACCATAGGCATGTTGCCTTCCTGTGATTTCTAGAGATTTGGAAAAAATTATGCCTAAATTGTGCTAGATCTGTAAAGATTTCCATAGTGCTTGGATTCCAACTAACTTTTTTTTCCCCAAGCACTGATACAACATAATGGGACATGATTGGGACAATGGTTTTTAACTTTGAGAGCAGAGTCACTGACTACATTTCTCTCACATATTATCACTGGGGAAATGCTAGATCCTGGGAAGTTGAACAGATGGTTGCCCAACTTGCTGTGAAATGAGAGGAAGGAAATACACAGAAACCCAGCAGCCCTTGATCAGAGCTCTTGCCACCTAGGTAGACTCAAAGGAGAAGCATCTGTGATGCAGGCTGTGTTGTGTCCTGTGACTTAAACACACAGGGTTCTATTAGCTTTGATTAGAATGGAATCCACAATGACAGGAAGCAAACCTGTCGTTCCACAGGGCCTTTAAAAGATGACTTTTCCAACACAAATTGAAAAGCATTAATATTAATATAATTAAAAAATCTTTAAGACAACTGTAAAATATTCACAGATAGAGACCACAACTGTTCTCAAAGACAAATTAGAACAAGTTTATCATAACTAAGAATATAGGCTATGACACCAGACTGCTCAAGTTCAAACCTTGATTCAACCTCAGATATTTACTTATAATATATTAGAATTTCTAATTTGAACTACTATAAACCTTAGTTTCCTCATGTGTAGAAGATGATATTAATTGCATCTGCCTTCTGGTGTTACCAGGAGGAGTTAGTGAAATAATGTTTATCAAGTGCTTAACCGAGTCTCTGGCCTGTGGTGGCAGTTTAGGAAGTGTTACCAGTAAAACCTTGGATTGTGGGTAACTTGTTCTGTGAGTATTCCACAAGACAAGTAAACATTTCTAATAAATTTTAACTTGATAAATGAGTGATGTCTGGCAGTACAAGTAGTACATAACACCTAATGTCACAGGATCACAACTGAGTTAATGGTCCCCAGTCACCTCTGCTTGGACTGTGGGTGATCCTCTCCCAACAGCAGGAGGTTTGGAGGAGGTCTCTTCTGTGGAGGAGGAGGAGGAGAAAAAGGCAGAAGAATGCTTCACTTCAAGTGAGATTACAGAGACGTGTCAAATGGGGGAAACTGCAACGTTTTGTAGAAAAGCACCACCCAAATAAGGCTGTAACAGTGCAAGTGATGAATCTGTTTAATGACAATGCAATGTCACATTTCCGAGAAATCCTCAAAAGAAGGCAAAAGCTAGTAGCACTGGATAGGTTCCTTGTTACAGCTGCACGAAAAGAAAAAGATTCTACTGAACCAATAGAGAGCACTGATTCCTGTAGTGGTAGTGAAAGTCATCCTACAAAATAACCCTCCCTGTTCTTGTCTCCCTCACACCAGCCACAAAGGTTTTCAAAGGTCAGTGCAGGTTAATTTGCTTATTTTTCTTTACATTTTGTATTTTCTTTATTACTTTGTATTGTATTACAGTATTGTGATCATTTTTATATGAATATTTTAGGGTTGTGAAATGAGTCATCTAAGTTTCCATTATTTCCTAGGGGGAAATTCGCTTTGATATACAAGTGCTTTGGATTACAAGCATGTTTCCAGAACAAATTATGCTCACAAGACAAGGTTTTACTGTGCTGTAATAGACATGTCCAACCTGAGGCCTGGGGGTTGCATGCAGCCCTGGACAGCTAGTAATGTGGCCCTGAAAGATTGTAAACTTTTGACATTATTATATGTTTTTTTTAGTGATAGTTTTCATAACTCAGTTGTTCAGTGTTTGGTGCAGAATGTGTAGGTGACAAACAAATGCTATGTAGGGAGGATGCAGAGCAGTGCTAACTCTTCCCCTCCTCACTCTTTCACAGACATTTGTGAGTACAAAAAGCACAGGCGTTACCAATATACTATTCCAACCTACCTACATGTGTTTGTGCATGTGAAGATAGGCTTCTATTGTTATTAACCAACCATATAAGTTTTCTTTTTAAATTAATAATCTTGGCCTCTTTTAGTTATTTCATAAAATAAGTTAAAACATTCAAAGGTAAAGGAAGCTTTGTTATTTATACACATTGTCTATATAATAGATTTTTATTTGGCCCAAGACAATGCTTCTTCATTCACTGTGGCTCTAGTAAACTATCACTTCTATGAATTAAAACTTCTATTACTATCAATCATTTGTGCCTAATACCTTTAACACAAAAAACCCACATCTCAAATAGGCCTTCTAGTTGCAAAAAGAGGAGAGAAAACACAAGGTGTCTAGATATCCACTACCTCCCCAACACCTTACAAAAAGTAGAACCGTTGAACTCTGAACTTAAAAAAGTGACACTTTCAGCAATTGCAAGAAAGTCTGAAACTTTATTCTTATCATTGAAGGAAGGCTGAAGAAAGTAACCCAAGGAAACACATAAAGGTAAACCCAGAAATCAATGAAATAGAAATACCATACGACAGAGAGAACAAAGTCAATCATTGGTTCATGGAAAAGACTAACCCAGTTGAGAAACCTCTGGCAAAAGCAATCAAGAAAAAAGAACGAAAAGAAAAATAAGTAGTATAGGGAATTAAAAAGGGTTATCACAACAGATTATGAAGATATACAATAAAAAATAAGAAAATATGATTAAAGTTTGCATGTATTTGAAATTTTAAGTGAAAATAATAAATTCCACAAAACTGTTTGATAAAATTTAATGTTATGATTGTTAACATTTCAAAATAAACTTTTTAAATAAAATATATGGAATATATACAAAGATTATGGGATACATACAAAAATTATAGCAGAACATTATAGCTGCTGGCAAAACATTTAAACGTTTTCCTTTGCAATCAGAAACAAGAAAAGATTTTCCTTTTTGACTGTTTCTATTCAGAATTGTGCTGAGGTCCTAACCATCACATAAGGAATGAAAAAGAAACACAAAATATGCTTTTTACTTTCCCTCATAATATTACTGAAAGTAATATTAGAAAAATTATAAAATGCAAATGCATACACAAGTATCTAAACACTAATTGGGTACATATACATATACACTCCCCAGTCACAGCACTTTTTAAAAAATTTAAGATAACTTTTAAGATACCATTAAAAATATCAACCACTTGTGGTAAACTTAACAAAAGATATGTTTAATGGAACGACTTATAAAATTTTACTAACAGATATTAAACACCTAAATAGTTATACCACAGTAATAGATTAAGTCCAAGAGTGTAAACTAACTTTCTTCCTTTCTTTTTTTCTTTCTTTCTTTTTTTCTTTCTTTTCTCTTTTTTTCTTTCTTTCTCTTTTTTTCATCTATAAGTATAGATGAATGAACACAAAATATATATGTAATGTATAATATGTATCAGTCAGCCTGATCAAAATTCTATCTTCTCAATCTCTCTGTCTGTCTCTGTCTCTACCTCTGTCTCTGTCTCTGACTCCTCTCTTCTCTTTCTGTCTCTCTGTCCTCTCTGTCTCTTTCTCTATGTACATAATTTGACAAGTTTATTCTAAAATTTATGAAAATTTGATGGTCCATGGGTAAACCATACATTGCTGGTGGGAAATGTAAATTGATTCAACTTCTTTTAGAAGACTGTTTGGGAGTTCAGGTTGATCATTTCTAATCTGAAAATACAAAATCTAAAATTGAAAATCTGAAAATTTGGAGTATTGTGTTGCAAATGGAAAATGCCACAAATGCCCTACATAAAGGGTCACAATAAAATGCAGATGCACTAAATAGATGGTATGAAATTCTCTTCAGGTTGTCTGTATAAAATGAATATAAAGCAATGAATTTCATGTTTAGACTAGGTCTTATCCCCAAGATATCTCATGATGTATATGCAAAATTTGTAAAAATCTGAAACACTTCTGGTCCCAAGCAATTTTAGGTAAGGGCCCTCAGTCTATCTCTACTAACACTTAACATACACAAACCTTACTACTCACCCATTCCAATCCTTAGGTAACACCAACGGAAGTGCATACTTACATTCCCATGCACACAAATGTTCATAGCAGCATTGTTGAAAATAGACTCACCCTGGAAATTATTCATATGCCTACCAAGGGTAAAATGGACAAATTGTACTAAATTCACCAGAGGAGAATTTTTTACAGCAATAAGTATTACAACAACTTTTACAACATAAATAAATGTTATGAACAGCATGTTAGACACAAGAAGCCAGACACAAAAGAGTTCGCTTAAAGTTCAAATAGGCAAAATAATCTGGAATAAGGAGGTGCAGAGTCAGAAGAGTATTTACTTGTACAAGGTAACTGGACACAAGGAGTTCTCCTGTTTTTTGACCTGTGTCCTGATTAAAGGGATTTGTTGAGTCTGTGAAGTTCACTGAGCAATACTTTTATATTCGGTACACTTTCCCAAACACATGGTTTTTTTCAGTGAATCTCCTCGTAAAGATTCCTGCAACTAAAATCAATAGCCTTTCTATGCAACAGAATAATGAATTTGAGTAGGTAATAGAAGAGAAAATCTTGTTTACAGAATAACAAAAAGTATGAAACATCTAGTAATATAACTACAGGAAATTTTCAAGATATCTCTGGAAGAAAAATCTTTCACCAGCATGAAGATACATACAATGTTCCTGGATGAGAAAAGTTCTTGTAGCTCTCTAGCCTAGTCGTGGTTTCAGAAAGTTGGCTGTAAGGGTAAATAATTCGTATATGGTCTATCTCATCATAACAGAGCAAAGACAGCTCTGGTGGTCAGACTAAATGAGATTCAGATGCCGAAAAATCTCACATTCAACAGGGTGTTGGAGGTGGTAAAATATAAGTATCGCCTAGCATTCTGTGTGATAAGAGAAGAGGAAAATATAAATCTCTAAACAGTATCTGTGTCTTCAGGCTGTTTAACTTCCATTCTATGTTTCTAAAAAGAATCAAAGTATAGGGTTGTTCAGAAAGAGGAAATGGCCCTGGCTGTCTTTTTAGCAGAATCTAAGATAACATTACACCCTGTTATTTATCAAGACAGATATAAAACTGTACTGGCTAAAAGAATACTGAATTGTCACAGCAATAGGAAAACAATACAGTTAAAAAAGAAAACAAATTCCCATATGAGGAATTACCAAAAGGTGCAGTGAATGTTTAAATTTTAAAAACTTGTTAAGGTAAAATAATTAATATTGCCAAAAATGATGTGATGTGTGTGTTCAAACCAAGGGGAGAATATTTTGAGTGAGATTAATGGCAATATGTCTTTCACTATAACAGCATTTTAAATTTAAGTAGATACCTCATTTTGTTATCACTCTGTGTTGATGAACCATTTGCAGCAATTTCTGTCAAATGAAAACATTACAGTGTGTCTTTATCTAACTATTCACCCCATATGGCCTTATGAGACTTCTGGCTCTTCCTCAAATTCAAAATGACCATGAAAGGTAAATATTTTGAATCTATTCAGGACTTCGAGGCAGCCATAACAGTACAACTAAAGACATTCACAAAAGAGGATTGACAGAGCTGTTTCAGAAAGTGATAAGAATGATGGGACAAGTATAGTTTGAAGCAAGGGGGAGTACTTTGGGGGAAATCAGCAGCAATGTTTCTTTTATTGTAATAAATTTTAAAAAACTAAACATCACTGTGGTATGATGCTTTAAATTCTTCTGGAAAAATATCCAGAAGAGGAATGGCAATATATGTGCACCCATATTTATAGCAGTGCAATTTGTAGTAACTAAATCTTGGAAACACCTAAATGCCCATCAACTAAGGAATGGATAAAAAAGATGTGGTATTTTTATACAATGGAGTATTACTCAGCTATAAAGACATATAAACTTGAGGCTTTTATAGGTAAATGGATGCAACGAGAAATCATATTCATAAGTGAACTAAATCAGATCTGCATGTGTAAACACTGTATCATCTCCCTAGTGTAAGAACCTTAAAGAGTAAATAAAATCTGAAAGGTACAATAGATATCGTGAAAGGGAAAGAAGCTACTCAAAAGGAATGAACAACTGGGATGAGGGAAAGGAGAAATGAAAGAAAGAAGGAAGGGAAATATATATATATGTACACACACACACACAAGATAGCTAAGATAATTGTACTACTAATTTCTATTGGCTTATTGAAAGAAAAAGTTAATGCTTAATTGTTTTGACCAATTTTATATGCTTATATCTGGTAATCTGAACAACTACCTTGAAGATAACAATATGCAATATAACAACCATTGTTGAATTCACATTATCTTGTTTTTTGAAATTCTGTGTGGTTTCTAATGATTTTTATTATTTTTTATTCTCTTTGAAATAAAAAATAAAACATTTACCATTCTTTTTGATGACATCTCAGAAATGAACAGATGGTGCTTTAGCAGGGAATTCATTTATTTATTTTATCATCGGTTTGACTATATTTACTAGCACAAGCACAAATTATAAGGTGTCAGGCACATTGCTTCTATTCTTGCTTTATCTCCAAACTATAAGACTGAAGTAATGGGCTCAGCTGGAAGAAAAATACACTAATTGCCACATTATCTTATTTAATATGATATTCACTCTGATATCAATGAAATATTAATTTAATTTTCTCTATAACAATTTTTCTATTGGTTTATTCTGTATATACATATATATATATATACAATTTAAGTAATGTTACATATGATTCCTAAGAAAGATAATAAAAGTTAATTTTGTAGCTCTATGCTTACATTGGATTGCCAAAAATTAAAACTCCAACAACAGCAAATGTAGGCAATGATTTGAGTGTAATTCAATGCAATGACTCCAACATGATCTAGGTACATTAAATATATGCATAACTCATGATTCAGTGAGGTCACTCCTAAGTGTGTAGTCTCTTGTTTGGGTGTGTAAGGAGACATGTATTAGAACACTCACAGAAACATTATTTGCAAAAGGTGGAAACCAATCACATTCCCACCAACAGCAGAAGGGACAAGTTGTTGGGTAGCACATAAGGAAATGTCTTACAGCAATGAAACAAAAATAAACCTCTGCTACATGCAACTATGTGACATCAAATATCAGAAGCCAGACACAAAAAATATTACAGTATTATTCCATTTAGATAAATTTCAAAATTGGGCATAACTATAGTGTTTAAAGATACAAAATTAGGTCATAAAAATATAAGAAAAGCAAAGGGGCAATAATATTAAAAGGAAAGTGTTGACCTTTGAGGGAAGAAGGGGATTGGGATTAGAAAGAAACACATGAAAGCTTCCGGGGTGTTGGTAGTTGGTTTCTTTATCTGGTTTGTAGCCACAGAGATGACACTTCCCTTACTAAACACATCTCCAGATTTATCACTTTTCTACATATGTGTTATATATCACAATTCTTGAAACTGTTAAACATAAGTCAAAAATGTTGGATACTTTTCCATGGGGAGCCGAGGACATATGTCTTTGGGCTGTGGTTTCCCTTTTCTTGTGGTTGAACTTCCCCTGAGGCCCAGAAGGCCTGGTAATTCAGGTTCACTGAATACACCACTCTGTCAGGAAATAAGTAATTCATGGTCCAGAGGTACTTCACATTTAACACGAAGCTGAGCTAGCTCAGCATTCTTGATTCTTGAAATTTGGATTTATTTCTCCTCACGGGATAGATTATGAGTCTGTAACTGACCTTTTTACTATATTTTTAAAATAAACCCAGTCTGTTTTGAAGTGTAGGTTTGATCTAGTGAAATAGAGAGTGCTATCTGAAATATCATCTGTTTGTTATCATTTAGTAAGGTGGTGTGCCTTGTGTACCCACTTTGGGGACTTTCTTAAATTTCCATATTCACCATTATTGCAAAATCAATCAAATGTGAGCAAAAGCAACTTGAATGACCCAAAACTGAGATTGGAGCTGCAAAAACAAGCAGTAAAACAGTTTTATAACCTCTATTGATTGTCAGAAAGATAACAGTTATAAACTTTAAGGAAGTTTCTAAAAGATCTGAGAAGTGATTATTGGAATGCAAATTGTACAGAACTTTATGTCCTCTGATTATTCACAGATACAAATTATTATACACTTGAAGACATTCTAAGATATTACAAAGATGTTCTAACATTACTAATATGCTGTTTTTGCTACTTGAGGGTTAGTCTTTTCTTTCCTTCCAAAGAAAGATACTTATAATTTGTGTTCTTCTCGATTGGAAATGATCTGGTAAGAATTATTCAAATGCACCAACCTATTAACCATGCTTCCTTCCAAAGAGTGGGGATTTTGCAGGGAAACATAAAAGTGTTCATTTTTTACTTTATATATTTTGGGGTCATTTGGTTTTGATTAAGTATTGTGTAATTGTAATTCATAGTTAAATTTTATGTTAAAATTAAGATTAACATGAAATTCATTACAGTGTGTTATTTATACCTCATTCTTTTCTTTCTCTGGCTCTATTTTACTCTTTATATATTAGATTATATACTCTCTCCATATATAGATAGATATAGATATAGGTATATAGATATCATATAATATATCTATATCTGTAGGTTCCTGCTATTCCTTATTCTGGTAACTTATTCTTCCACTTTAGAGTATTCTACTTTAGAATATTTTTCACAGTTTGTAATCACATTCTTTATTTTGTTTTCTGCCAGCCCCGCTAGACTATAGTCTCCATCAGGACAGGCTCAGTGTTCATTTTATCCACCACTTAATAGCCCACGTCTAGCACAGCACGAGGCATGTAGTATTCACTCAAACATTTGGTCAGAGAATGAATGAAGTAATTAAGGTTGCCAGAGTAAAACTAAGAGATGAAAATGATGATGTAATAATCATAGATGTGAACGCATCCTAGCATTGCTTTGCAAGACACCTGTGTATAATACTAGAGAGCTCAACACTGAGAGTCAGCATTAGAGACTCCGTGCAGCTTCCAAACCAACCCACTGCATTAAAGCGGATTTCACTTTATGTGAGAGATGCTTTTCTGTTCTCCTAACTCCGGCATCTCACACACTAACATTCATCCCCTTTTCCCTCCCCTCAAAGGCAATGTAATGAAGATAAATAGGCGTTTTACAGACAGGTAATCTCATGGTAACAGATCCCTGTTATTTACACCAGCAAAGTCATTTTCAGGGTGTTGGGACTTGCCTGCACCCGCCATGGTTGGGTTCTGCCAGTCAGTGATCTGGAAAGGTATAGGGTTCACAAGGACTCTGCACAGCTGTTTGTGTCCGCGGAGGATCAGATTACAGGATCTCATTAACTCCAGCCTTTCCTGCTTCAAGTCTTTTGCTAGAACCAAGACCTATTATTTCAACTTGTCTGGTATCAAGAGGGTCAAGGGGTGAGGGTTTTATTTTACCTGTTTCTGTTCAGTTTCATTTTAAAGTGTAGGCTAAGAAAAAGCAATAACAATAAACTTTATAGCAAATGTTGCTATACAGTACAGAATAGTTTCATGCCTCTGAGCAACTAGATCTTGTTTGAAACTTGTAGTTATGAAGCAGGGCATAGTTTAAATTTTGGTCGATTTGCAATGCACTGTTAAATATGGAATAATTAACAAAAGTAGGAAGTTTTTGTTGCTTTATCATTTTTCTCCAAGTTTGATTTGGCATTTTATGTCAAACTTAATGCAAAAAGGAAAAATGACCTGAGCACTATAGTACCGGGAATCGAACTCACAACCTTGTGCTTGCCAGGCAGGCACTGTGCTGCTGAGCTAAATCCTCAGCCCCTACCTGAGCACTGTTAAAGAAGCACATGTCTAGGGCTGGGAGTGTATGGGGGTGTAGTTCAAAGGTTGAAAGTTTGCCTAGCATGCGCAAGGCCCTCGGTTCAATCCCCATCACCATCACCACCAAAAAAAGAGATGGACATATACATGGGATTCACTCAGCCATGCAAGATTAGCTCAGCATTTTAATTCTTCAGTGTACAAAGTACAACAGCACACTGGTTTTCTTCAAGGATCCGCTGTGAACACAGGAAAAAGTAAGGCAACGTATTGAGGTTGAGGTTACATCTGAAAAAAGTTGTTGCCAAAGCAATTAGAGGGACTTCTAGAGAAGAAGCCTGTCACCAGCACTGATAATGCAGGCTCCCAGCATAGATGAGGAGGCCTGGCCAGAGAGTATAAACTGAAAGAAGAAGACTTGCACGTCAGCTCTTCCAAACTCTAACATTTAGCGGAGAGAGGAGGAGAACTGGCAACCAGAGAGTTTGAAGGAAGACATGACCCATGGAGAATGATGAGGTAAGGGAGGCAAAAGGAAGAGAGTATTTTAAGATAAGAAGCGTGGTCAGTGTTGGTGGGGTGGAGGTGAACACTCTGAGTATCAAATAAGACCAGAGTGGAAATTTTCTGCTGGGTTTAGAAACCTTCTGGACACAGGTATCTCTAGCAAGAGCTATTTTGTTAGACTGAAAAAAAATCAAAGGTCAAGTGAAATGGGTCTCTGGAGGAGTTAGTGGAATGTGAGGAAATGGAAAATGTGAACATGCAGTTTTGACAAATTTCATTGTGAAAAAAAGGGGAAGCTGACATGAAAGGCAAGCAACATTAAGTGGTGCTTCTTATTAACAGAGGAGACCAGGGGATGTTTAAATATTGATGGAAATAATCCAGTTGAGAGGCAAGGACTGAATCAACAGAAAAATGTTCATTAGCTAGGTTGTCTAATATCCATGCTGCTCCTGGTATCATCCTGTGTTGATTGCAGATTCAACTCCCCACGCACACACCCAGACACACACATATACTTCTTGGTTATTAACAGACATCGCAGAAATGGACACTTTTTCCTGCCAAACAATGCCTGAAAGTTAGGCCTCCTGAAAATTTTAGTAGTCTCCTGCTTCCTAGTATTGGCCCCATGCACCCCCTAAATCTACTTCCCCTTTATTCCAACGCCCCAGGAACAGCCAGCGATTAACCATAGATCTTAGGGGCTTTACCCTAGGTCAGACTCCCAAGACTCTTCATTTGATGGGATGTGAAAGAAATAAACACTAAACTCCAAAAAGATCACTACTGTTTAATGGCAAAAAATATTTTCCCACATCACAGGCAAGACTGATGACTAACCTCTTACTCCATTTTAAAGAACACCCAGCTACAAGGACAACCCATAATAACGGTAAGCTAGATGTTAGACACTTTTGAGGTTCCAACCCCAGCCAAGGCCCTCCCTGTGCATGCTTCATCGATTTTCCTCTTGGGCCTCCCTCTGGTTAGTTTTCCATTAAATTCAGTATGGCTGTCACTTTCCACAAAAATCTAGTTCCATCTGTTTCATGTTTCATTTTGGGCCTTTTAATGTCCTACCTTACTTCTTTGGAGAAAATATTGAAAGCTGAAAGTAGCAGATAAAGATTTGTGTGCAGGAAACAAGCTGTCAGCACAGATGTATGGTATAATTTTTACCAAAAGTTCAATATTACCTTAATGTGTATTCAGGGGGAAAGCTATAAATATAATGTTCACTCTAAATGGGCTCATAAAACAATAGAATATTTTCATAGTTTTTTTCCCAGACATTGGTCTCAGGCAGTTTTGTACTCTATGATTTCTGATTGTTCTATGATTATTATTGGGCTTTTATACTAGAAGGAAGGAAGAAAGGAAGGAAGATGGATTCTGCTTTAGTTCTTTCCCCAACAAGTTAAAAAGCATATGGACATCTATTTTTTTTATTTTAAAGGGAATTTAAAAATAAGAAAAAACATTAAAAATGGTACAGAATTTCAAAACAAGATGATAGGAAATCAACAATGGTTGTTATATTGCATACTGTTATCTTCAAAGTAGTTGTTCATACTCATAAATGAAATAAATCAGACCCACATGTGTAAACATCATATTGTCTTCCTAGTGTACAAACCTGAAAGAGTAAATAAAATCCAAAAGGTACAATGGACATCTATGATATTTCCTTTGGTTCCATTTCTGTCCTCCTCATGCCCAATACAATAAAGTCATGGGTTTAGAGACAGATAAACCTGGGCTCAGATGTCATTTTTATTGTCCACCATCTATGAGACCTTCAGCAATTTTCTTACAATTTGAGCCTCCCATTCTTTATGAAACATTTACTAGTATGACCTTGGGTGCATCACCGTCATGATTTCAGACATTGTGTTGCAAATTGATAATTGTAACTGTTATTGTGAAATGGTCTGAGACTTGCATACATGCTGGTTGGTCTCCATCATGCAAAAACAATGTAAGTGGAATTACAGCCATCTGTTGCTGATGTGGGGGAGTTACACTAAATGGACAGATTCACATTCTAGTTGTGACCATCATACTGGAGGAATCTAAATGCTCCTTAGCACAATAATGTCAGCATTATTATTTCCCATGAAATATGTTTTCTTCATATAAGACTACACTGTGAGGCCTTTGGGGTAGGTCTGGAGAAGGGGGTGAGTAGAAATGAATGCTTGCTTTGATGAATAAGTTTGCTTCTTAGGGCCAGAGGAAATTGGTTACAGCTCTTTCTGATGGGGAAATAAATCAAGACATTTTATATCCTTTCAACTTAGAAATCCAGAGCACACTTTTCCCCCTTTGGGGTCTGCAAAGCATGAGAAGCTTGAATTCATGACTCCAGAAAGAACATAGGAGAGAAAAATACAATGGGGAGCAATGCAGATTCCAAAAGGAGTAAATTTGGACACTGACTTAGGTCTAGAAGATGATCTAAAGGATGACAGGAAAGGAAATTCAAGAGAGTGAAAGAGAATTGGAAAAGAAGAATAATCCATGTGGAACGTACCTTGTGCTTTCCTTTTGAAGACTTTATGTACAAGCTCCCTCTATATCTTTTTGTAGTAGGAGACAGAAAAGCTGGTGTTTTGGGGGTGGCATTGTTCAGTGAGATCTTCTTGAAATTTTCTAAAAGGAATGTATATGTCTTCCTTGAGTTCTTGTGTTTGTATTTGTTCTGGAGAAGATTAACAGGGCAGAAAGTATTTGGGATAGGAAGCATCATGAATTCTCAATAACCCAGCAGAGGGGTTCCAGGGCCATCCTTTCCTCAACATTCACATTTCCTTACATGACTGATCACCACAGAAAGATCATTGAATAGCTGTGCCTAAGACTACTCACCAAGCCAGACACAATTTCCAGATTCCTTCTCACAATTCACTGTGAAAGACAGAAGGACAGGACTCAACCAGTTTAGGGTAGATAGTTCTTCATTCTGTGTTTTGTCAAAAATACGGTGAATGCAATTATCAAGTGTCATCCAACAGAAAGACAGGTTTATAAAAATATTATGGTGTGTCCTCATCTACCCTGCTTCCCAGCTCAGGCACTGTGCAGCTTCAGGCTCTTCTCCAAAGCCAACATGACCATGAAAGGTAAACATTTTGAATCAATTAAAGACACTGAGGCAACCACAGCAGCACAACTAGAAATATGCAACAGGACTTTCAGAACTGATTCACAGTGGCAAGAATGCTGGGGTAAGTGTGTTTGTAGCAAAGGGGAATGTTTTGAGGGAATTAGTGGCAATATGGCTTTTACTGTAACAATTTTTTAAATGTTAAACATTCACCATATTTTTAATCACACTTCCTTTGTACACAAAAGTAACAGAGAGTACACTGCAGCAGTGAGTACTGAGAAAGAACTTATAAGGGAGAAAGAAAGTGAAGAGTTTTTTAGGCAGTTGATGTGCTGATGTAGAAGCTTTGGAGTGACAGGTGGGTAACAAGAAATTTTAGGATACTTTTTTGTGTATTGTACTGTCATCCATTTAAACATACCATCAGAAGTTGTCCACACAGATCTAAATCTCTTAGAATTGTATTTTGTATTTGGTTATATTGATAAGAAAATCCCAACTAAAGGGAGTTTTTTTGTATATGGATTAAAGTTAAGCATAAGCCAAGATAGGGGATTTAGAAGTCAAACTCAGAGCCAAAGGACAGAGGTTTACATAAGTCTGTATCAAAACCAGGAAAAGAATGATTTAAAATGGACTTGAAACACTTAGAAAGCCATGCCACAGATGAGTTAAAGACTCAAACTACTAATTCAGGACAAGTATGGGGCCTAATGATCCCTTTAGAGACACAGTATGCTATAAACCCCTCAAATTTTAGCATCTAGATAAATGAATGAATTAGATTTTTTTTCTAATTATCTATCTTTTGGTTTACAGAGTTTAGCATAATTGATTCTAAATCATGATGGGAGGGTAGGGTGCAAGGTCAACATTTACAATGGGAGGGTAGGGTGCAAGGTCAACATTTACATGACCTTGTAGACATCTCACTTTTTCCTACAACTTGAGAATCCATCCTGACACTCCCTTCCAGCCTGGTGATTGATCTACAATCACTTTTCCTCAAGGCTCCTACTGGGTAACACTGTTTGCTCATGCTCCATGTTCTTTCATTTCTCTCAGCTATGTGGTGTGTGTGTATGTGTGTGTATGTGTGTGTGTGTGTGTGTGTGTGTGTGGTGACTGAACCTATGAACTGGGCTACATCTCCAGTTCCCTCCCCCTTTTTAAATTTGGAAACAGGATTTCACTAAATTGTTAAGTTTTTCAGGCTAGGTTCAAACTTTCAATCCTCTTGTCTCATCCCCCCAGAGTGCTGGGATTATGGGTATGCACCACCATACCTGTCTCCAAAATGTGTCTTCAACTCACAATTTCATTTCTTTGCCTTTGGCTGTAAAATTTGGCTCAAATTTTACTTTCTGTGAATCCTTCCTTGATAGTCCCTACTAAAGTCAGTTTTCTCCTTCTCAATAATCTCGTAGTGTTTGTACATAACTCTACTGGTCCAAAATCTCCTCTGAGATTTAAGGAAAACTCTTAGCTGCAAGCCCTTCTACACACAAAAAGAGAGTTAAACACTTCAAACATTCAATGGCACAATAGACATTTCCATTCCAAAAGTTACAAATGAGGAGAGCAAGGAATGGGGAAAAAAGTGAAACCCAAATCCAGCAAGGCAAACATTAAATATCACATTTCCAGTCCCAGCATCCATGGCAACCTGTGGCAAGTTGTGAACACCAAAGGGAGTGGCTCCACAGTTCCAGTGATGGTAGCTCCTACAGCTTCTCTCTGAGTCAGTTCTGCTTACTCCTTGCAGCTTTCCTCAGATGATCCATATTCCTGGCTTCTTTAATCTTCTCATGTCTTCATTACTCCTCTGGCTTCACACTCACAGCTTCACACACTGCCCTTTCAGGGACACACTGCCTGGTTTTCCAAGCCTTCTTTTGCAATCTGGGTGGAAACCTTCCTGACCCCACAACTCTTGTATTCTGAATGCACCAAAAACCAGCACAACATGGATGAAACCAAAATCTGCTACTAGCTGGAGCAGTAGCCAGGCTTTCTTCTCTCTTGGCTGTAGGGGTCCAGTGCCTGTGAACCAATTTCTGAGGAACAACTTCCCTAGGCTGTGGCCATTCTGGGACATAGTGCTCTGGGGCTCTCTTCTCAAAGCAAAGCTTTTCTATCTCTTTTGAAATTCTAAGGCTGCAAAAGGTAGAGTCCTGCTGATTCTTCTGATGCCCTCAAGCTATCTTTTCTATTCTCTTGTACTTTCTCAGCAATCAAGATCTCTGCTCTATCTTTTTAGTTCACAGCTTTACAGGAGCTTCCTTTCTGGCCAAGCTCAGAACATTTTAAATCATTCTGCTGGGCTCTTTGCTCTTGATTCTCAACATAAATCTGGCTGAAAGACCCAACAGTAGCCATGCCACTACCTCAACATTCGACTGGCTTGAAATTTCTTCTGCAAGATTAATTAGTCCACCACACTTAATCTCAGTCTAAGGCAGCCTCTGGACTGGAGCAAAATGCAGAAAAGCTTTCTGCCAAGGTACAACACATATCATCTGGAGTCCAACAGTCAATGCAACACTTCTTCCCAGCAGAAACCTCCTAAACCTGGTTTTTACCAGCAGAATTTCTGTCAGCATTCTGGCCTTTTGAGCTCTGATCAGAATCTCCAATCAATGACAGCCTCAGATAGTCCTAACTCATCCTTTTCCCACAAACAAGTTCCAAAGCCTCTTGAGACACATGGCTGGGTAATGTCACAGCAATGCCCCTACTTCTCTGTTACCAAATTCTGTCTTAGTTACTTTTCTCTCATTGCTGAGACAAAATACCCAATGCTCAAAATTAAGGGAGGAAAGGTTATGTAGCTCTCAGCTTGTAGAGATTTCCATCCATAATTGGCTGGCTTCAAGGCAGCATGGCATTGCCAAGGAGAAAGAGTTCCTGTAGGGCAGAAGGTAGCAAAGCAACAAGGGACAAACATAGCCCTTTTTATCCCTTATATCTTATCCGGAATACTTAGGCCAGGCAGCACTCACAACCTTAATCATAGTGCCCTTGATCCTACCATTGTACCATGAATCAATTCTAGCATCACACCCTCTAGATCCAGCCACCTCTGAAGAAACCCCACCTATGACTGCATGAGCCTTTGGGGGGACATCTAGATACAAAGCATAACAGTGGTAGAGAAACAAGGGCAAGGAGTAAGAGTTGAAGAACTAGTAGGATTATTGAGGAGGGTTAATCACTGCTGAGGGTGAGGGTGAGCTAATGATAGAACTCAGTAATCTGGAGGTTCTAAACTAGCTCTAAAGTAGGCAGTTTGGAAGTCCTATTTTAAGAGTACAGGGCAGACTTTTAAAAATATAAATTTTGGGCCTATACACAGGAAAGTAGGTTAAAATTGATCATTTAATATTTGTGCAGCATTATGGTAAATCCTGTGAAGATATGAGAACTACTAGACCCATATTCCATCTACTGAAAAGTTGGAGATTCTAAAAACCTGGTTTGAAAATAACATTGTATCAATTATTAGAAGGCATAGTAGAGATTTTAAGAAATAAGAAATCACAGTGAGACCAGTTAGAAGAATTCATGAGGGTGAAAGGAAAATATCCCTTGGTTTTGAAAGTATTGAATCTAGATTTTAAAAATTACTGGATGGGATTATTAACAGATTAGAGGCAGTAAAAGAATCAGTGGATTTTAGGAAATGTCAGCAGAGAATTTCCTATCTGAAGAACAAAAATAAAGAATACTGAAGAAAAATGAACAAATACTTGAAACTATGGGCAAGTATAAAATGTTATACCATACAGATTCAATTAGAATTCCAGAAAGAGAGCTAAATATATTTTAGAAGATGGCTAAAATTTCTCCCAAATTCTTTGAAAAAAATTCAGTTAAGGATCTTAGAAAATTAATAAAACTCAAGTGGTAAAAATAGGAAGAAAAATATGTCTAGGAATAGAATACATAAAATAGTTAAAAATATGAAAGATAAAATGTTAAAAGCATCTTGGGGGGGATATAGCACAGAGAAACAGTATCATGAATGATAGTTGACTTTGCTTCAGAAACAATGGAAGCTGCACAATGATAGAGCAACATCTTATTCTTTAAAGCACTGGAAGAAACTGTCAAATAGATTTTTATGGTAGTAAAAGTATCTTCCAAAGGGAAAATGTAATAAAATACATTTTAGACAATTGGAGGCTGAGAGAAGTCACCACCAGCAGGCTACCATAAGAAATGCTAAAAATGTTCTTCAGGTAGAAGAAAGGATACCTGATAGAAATGTGGCTCATGTGTAATTTCTTTCAAGGACAAGTGACTTTCTTCCTCTTCTTTTTCAATTTAGATATAACCCACATGCATTAATTTTACTCTATTAAAGTACAAAAATCAGTGGTCTTGATATACACAGAAGGTCGTGATATCACTACTATCTAACCCCCAAACATCTAATCCCCCTAAGAGAAAACACTGTTCTAATTAGCAGTCGCCCCTCATTCTTATATCCCACCCTTTCTCCTGGAAACTACTAATCTATTTTCTGTGCCTATGGAATTGTCTATTCTAAGTATCTCAAACACACGAAATCTTATAATATGTGCCCTTTTGTGAAATGTAACTGACTAAAACAAAATTAATAAGTGTAAAGTGGAGTTTGTAACACACAAAAGTGCAAGAAATTATAATAATGAAGATCTGGAGTAGGGGAAGGGGTGGTAGTCAGAGTGTGGTCCCACCAACTTGCCTATACAGTAATTCCTGGGAATTGCAAATATATTATGTTACATGACTGAAGGGAATTTAGGTTGCAGAGAGAACTATAGTGGCTAGTTAGCTGACTTGAGAAGAGAGATTATATTAGATGGGCTCAATCTAAACATAAGTGCTCTTCAAAGTGGAAGAGTAAGGCAGAAAAATGGTCCATAATTTACAGTCAGTAGTTTACAGTCTTTAAGAAACACATATAGGTACACAAAGGATTTAAAGTAAAATTTGGGAGAAGGTATTCTATGGAAGTAGTAAACATAAGGAGATTAATATGGCAATATTAGTATATTTCAAGAGAAAAGGCTTTATAAGACATATAGAGGAACACTTCACAGGGATTTTACTGTATCACAGCCTTAAGTTCCTGAACATTGTTCTAACTAATGAAAACTTCAAAATTCATAAAACTAAACTGGCAGAATCAGGGGGTGGAGGAAAATAGCCACATTTATATTCACAGCTGGAGATTTAAACAAGTATCACTTGGTAATTGATCAGACAAAAAAAAGTCAGAATATAGAAGATAAGAATAAAGTTTCAAGAAAATGCACTTATTTAACAATTATATAGCACTATTCCCAATCAAAATTCTTTCAAGTACATATGATATATTATTTATCAAGATATACATTGGCCCATAAATTAAATCTCAGTAAATTTCAACAAAGCATGTTTTGATCACATAGTAATTACACTCAGTAACTAAAAGTAAACTATCAAGAAAATGGAAATAAAGATACACATTTATTAACAACCCATGGGTCAAAAAGAAACCCCAAGGGAAATGAGAAAATAACTAAAACTTAATGAAAACGTAAAATATCAAAATCCATGGGATAAAGCACTGCTTAAGAGGAAAGTTATTGCTTTTATGCTTACATTAGCATGTTATGCTTTAAAAATCATTGATCTAAATTTCAACTTTGAGAAACTAGAAAAAGGAAAGCAAATCAAAAGATTATAATAATAATAAGGCCAAAAAGGAAGGAACGTTTCTAAGATTCCATCCGAAAGAAACAGCCAGAGAGCAAGAACATAGATTATCAAAATCATAAATGAAAGAAAGGCTTGACTGCATATGTTAAAGAAAGCTAATAGCGTGGCTGGGGATTTAGCTCAGCGGCACTGCGCCTGCCTGGTAAGCGCAAGGTCGTGAGTTCGATTCCCGGTCCCGGAGTAGGGTGGGGAGGGGAAGAAAGCTAATAGGGCCTCATCAGCAGGCTTCAGCTGCGGGCGGTACAGCTGCCTCTCAGGTTTGTGGCTAACCTCTCCACAAGGTGCGGGCCTGCTGAGGGCGGCACACTGAAGTGGAGAGGAGATGGTGGGTCAGAACACTGCCATCGCCTCTGGTGTGTGCGGGGCCCTCTTGATGGGGTACTGCATCGACTTCAACCCCAAGAGGTGAAGAGATCCCTACTTCAGGAACAGGCCAGAAGCTTGCCAAGGAGAGAGCTGGGCTTTCCAAGTTCCCTGACCTTAAAAATGCTGAAGCTGTTCAGAAATTTTTCCTGGAAGAAATACAGCTTGCTGAAGAGTTACTGGCTTAAGGTGAATACGAGCAGGGTGTGGACCATCTGACAAATGCAATTGCTGTGTGCGGACAGCCGTAGCAGTGCTGCAGGTGTTATAGCAACCTCTTCCACCACCGGTGTTCCGGATGCTTCTCACTAAGCTCCCAACAATTAGAGAATTGTAAGCGCCCAGAGCTTGGCTGAAGATGATGTGGAATGAAAGCAAATCTCAACAGAAGAAAATCTCAAAAAGATTTTTAAAATTCTAAGCTCAGAAGTTGAACAGCTGGGGGAATAGGGCAAATATGCTTGTTAATGGACTGTCCTACACTGAAATCTACAAAAGTTATTTTGTGTAGATCCATTTGTCTATTATTTGCTTTTCCCAGTGAAAAGTGTATTTTAATAGAGAGTTTTTCATTCTATAAAAACACTATGAGTTACCAAAATACGAATTTTGTTTATTCCTTAGACCTGCAGTTAAAGTGTACATATATTATTTTTAAAAACCCAGTGCTCAGTTTCAAAGAATAGGCAAAAGGGCTGGGATTACAGCTGAGTATAGAGTATTGTCTTGCATGCATGAGGTCTTAGTTTTGGTCCCAGCACCATGAAAACAAACAAAGCAAAAAAGTGTAGGAGACTGGTGAATGTACATTTTTAAAGCTAGCATATTTTCTTATCAATGAGAGTTGGACAGAGACTTGACTGCATTTTTGAAAAGTGTTACAGTGAGAGCTCCTTTCTTTCCATTTACTCTTCAACACGCTGCTATGCTGGACTAATGGCTCCACCTCTTTCCTTGTTATCAGTTTTGAGCAGTTTTATTTACACCAGTGTACTTAATGTTTGGGGGTATTTACCTCGTATTTTGAATATATGCAACTACAAGTAGTACGGGGATTTAGATCCACGTACCTAATCTCACCTACGAGCTTCTCCACTTGGAGTCTGCGCACTCTCGTATATAAAACCGGGGAATCAATTCTGGTGATTTTGAAGTATCCCTTTCAGTTTCTCTTTCTTTTGGCTCTATTCAGCATCTTCAAATTCACCTCCACCTGAGGAGTGTATCTGGCCAACCAGAACTTGCATTTTTTTTAATATTCTGAATTTTGCATGCTTGCTTGACTTGGTATTTCTGAATTGATCTTTTGATTTTCACTGGAATTGGTCAGTTCTGTGACTATGTAAATTTGAGAATTAACCTTTAAGGTAACTAGGATCATCTGCCTGTAAAAGTGTTTGTTCCCTTTTGCTTTCATCCTCTGTATGTTTCAGGTTGATTAATTTATATCAAAAATGAGAGTGGGATATAATACTGACTAAAGACTTGAATAGAGTTTGTGGGACCTCATACTCTCACAGTGACATATTGTCTGCCATTTCAGAACAGAGTCAGTTCCAGAATTGAGAATAAAGATTTTTTGTACTTAAAGACAAAAAAGAAAAAAGAAAGCTAATAGGCAAATATCACCAACTAATTAAAATGGTGAAACACATTAAAAACACATCTCACTGGACATGATTCAAAAAAGTAAAAAGAAAGAGTTCTTTGTCTACCAAGAGATTGAATACATACTTAAGGTTATACATTTATATTAAATTCCACAACTAAGAACCTTCTAAGTGGTGATTTCAATCCATAACACCAATTCTCACCAACTCTTCCAGAGCATCATGATATGTGATCTAACATCATTAGTCATCATTTCTGTAAATGGGAATTATGATCAAAATCAGATACTAGTTTGTACCTATTTGAACCCATTTACCTGAAGATTGAAATTTTTTTAATTCTTGCATTATATATGTTACCTAGAAAAATTTAAGGAACATGAATTTGAAAAGAACATATCTCATTATGTTCCATTGTTATGGGCATTCCAAAAATGGATCACTAGGCACTGAAGGGTTAATGGCCAAAATTTTAAAAGACTGATAATGTTAAGTGTTGATGTCAATGTGTAGCAACAAGAGGTCTCTTCAATGTTGTTGCAAGTGTGAAATGGTACAATCACTTTAGAAAATGATCTGAAATATTCTTATACAATTAAATAAAACTTGACATATAACTTAGCAACTATTCTCAGGCATTTACCTGGAATAGAAAACTATGTTGATAGAAAGACTTTGAATGAATGTTCATAGCAGTTATAGTCCTAGTAGTCCCAAAGTGGAAACAACTTCAATGTCCATGGATAGATAAATGTTGGAATGCTCACACAATGAAATGTTACCTAGCAATAAGAAAGGAAAAATGGCAATAAAATAGTATGTTACTTAGCAACAACACAGATAAATTGTGAAAACATTTTACTGAGTGAAAAATCAAAGACTCAAAAAATAGACACTGGAATATTTTTTCCTCATTTACATAGAGATGTAGAATAAGCAAAACATTTGTAACAATGGACATTAAATCAGTGGCTTTCTGGAACAGGAGGCAGAGGAAAATTGACTGCAAAGACGCATGGTAAAACTTCATGGGGTGATGGAAATGTCCTATATCTTGATTAAAGAAGTGGTTACATAATCGTTTATCATAGAACAAAAAATTCACAATATAATATAATATGATATGATGTAATGTAATATGATAAAATGTGATATAATGTACCTTTGAGCTAATATGCCTCAAAGAGTTGAAAATAAAATGGATATGCTAGATGACCTTGTATTTTAGGTGAAAACTTGTCTGTATGTAAGCAGACATGAGTATTAAACCTAACTCTGACATTAGCTAGGCTCTTTCCTGTCAAGTAATGAGTTACACCAAGCCAGAAGTTCTCGACGTTGACTACACATTAGCATTACCTGGAAAGATTTTAAAAAGTATTTGGCCTTGACACTGCATCAAATCACTGCCATTTTTTCAGACACTTCTTAACTGATTTTAATGCAGAGTTTGTGTAAACAACAGGACTTCAGAAAGTTTACTGACAGAAAAGTCCGGAGAGTTTTGTTTCCAGGGAAAATGGTCTCTAAGAATAGCGTCACTGATTATCAGACTATAGCTTAGGACTTATAAAAGGTGCCTAGGAAGAGGTGCCTAGAAAGATATAAGTGACATACATTTGCCAAAGTATAGACTGGGAGTCATTTTCTAGGAGAATAAATATTTAATAACCAGTCCCAGATTTCCCCACTCTTACCTTTTTTTTTTTTTTTTTTTTTTTTTTTTTTTTTTTTTTTTTGGTACCGGGAACCGAACTCATGACCTTGCGCTTGCCAGGCAGGCGCTTTGCCGCTGAGCTAAATCCCCAGCCCCTCCCCACTCTTACCTTTATGTAGAAATAAAAGATATATTATCTGCTCTATGGAAGCCACCACCCAAGATAAAAATAATCAAACTAAAATTGCATCTTGAGAATTCTGAGTCCAGTTTTAATTTATACTAGCACAAAGAGCTATTTTAATATAACAGAGCTAAGTGGTGAGAAAGTGGTAACTGTTTCTTGGTGGCCTAACCAAGGGGCAATTTGCTTTAATTTGCAGGCTCTTAAAATGATTGAGGAAGATATAGTATAGAAAAAAACCTCTGTGCTAGTTCTCAGTGAATCACTGAAAACTCACAAATATCGTTTAATGCTTTGAAGCCATTCCAAATTGCAATCCAATTTGGTAATTCCAAGAGTGATTATTTTCTTTGTGAGTTATCTAGATGCCCATTCTCCCTCAGCCTTCGGCTGCTTGATAGCCAATTGTCTATTCCTCCACTGGAAAAGAAGATTAAGCATTTGAGGGAATCCAGGTCGTAGTTAAATGTATCTATTTACTTGTGGGGAAAAACGTGGAAACCTTGTTTAAATATGGTTTGAGAATTGTCCTAAATTCCTCAGTAACAAACTCTCCATATTTTAATACTATTATGAGCAGTAGACTCCTTCAACTGTTCAAACTTGAAATGTGGTCCTAATTCTATTTTCAAAAGCTGTTATTTACCAGAGTAGATCTCCCCTCATCCAACCTGCTAGGTTTTAGTCCTGGAGTACCTAGGAGCAAAGGCCAATGTCATTCTTTTAAAAATTACTCCAGTGGGGGCAATCCGGGTCTTGGGAAGGGAAATCTATGCTTGGTGCAATAACATATGGTCTAATAAATTCACAAGTGAGTGACTTTTCTTGTAGCTGTGGTTCAAATTATAGGCATTTCAAATGTTTAATGGTGACTTTAATTTACTGTAAGGAAGTATATGCTGAGCATCTGGAAGGACACAAGTTTACTTTAATCATTTTGATTTAAGTGACAGTAATTACAAGTATCATCACAGTCTATAGAAAAAACATTGGTTTTTACTGTTACCCGCCAGGACTTGTTTCCATCATAGCAAGGCATTTCTTTTTTTTTAGACCAAGAGGGGTAAATCATCATTCTGCAAGTTCCTTCCCTATTTAAGTGCCTGGCATAAGCCAGGATTCATAATAATGGATTAAACTGATGAATTTGCTAAAACAAAGTAACTACAGTTTAAAAGAATAGAAATGATGGCATTCAAAGTAACAGTGGGACACAGTGATAACCTTCTCCAGAAATTTTATAATTAAGTAGGTAGAGCACCTTGAAAGACCTTGAAGTAACATAAGCTATTTCTGTTCTTAAATGCGCAGGTACTTTTGGGGAAATCAGCACCAGGTACACAGAAAAAATGTACTAAAATATGGAATGAGGCCAAAGCTTGTATGTTAGTTCTTCAGTCATTTTATTTCCTACTTTAAAGACATAGAATCAAGAGGTTAGAATAATTATTGAATTATGACCACAAGAAGATATTTAAACTCAGTATCAAAAATATCTCAGCCAGCCAGAATGCTTTTAAATCAGAGGGAATATCGAGAAGATATGAATAAATATGTTTCCATATACAGACATTTTTAAGCATGCAGGGCATGAGATGAGTACTCAGTAATATTTATTGAATGAATCCCAGCACTCTGGGAGGCAGAGGCAAGAGGATCATGAGTTTGAGCCCTTTCTGGGCAATTTAGCAAGACTCTGTCTCAAAATTAAAAATAAGAAGGGCAGGGGGTGTAGCTCAGTGTGACAGCCCTAGATTCAATCCCCAGAACCATTAAAAAAACAAAACAAAACAAAAAAAAACCAAGAAACCCACTTTATTAAAAGTTACTTGAGCACCACTTGCTAGCCTTTAAAGTTCCTTACAAATATATTACTTTATACAAAGGGCTTTCCCGTTTTTCTCTACATCACCAGATGGTGCTGAAGATCAGATGAGCAAATACCAATGCTTGAAGAACCAAAGAGCTGAAAACGTCAGTGTTTTCCATATTATTCTCCTTATGTTTTCCCATAAATGAGTCATTTTTTCCTCCTGTTTCTGCCCCAGATATAGTCTGATAAAAATATTTGCAATCTAGGCACAACGTTTCTTCTCGACCTTATAAATATCAGTGCTTTGAGTCATGAAATCACTTGGAGAGGATACACAATTATTCCAGACTTAATCAGGCCCAGTCCTGTTCGGCTCTCTCTCGGGCTATCCTCTTTGAAATAATTTTGTACCAGAACTTCCTTCCAAGGTGATGTAGCAGAAAGAAAAAACATTAACACTATATTTTCTTAGAGCAAAAAAAGCAATAGAGACCCCACTGTATGCTCACCCATTACCTAAGCCTCCGAGCACATACAGGTAAGTTCCTCAATAATGAGAGGCCACACTGCACACAACAAAGCTGGACGTTCCCCAGATCCCTGTGTAAGGCTCTTCTCATTATTTCCGCCTAATTAGTTCAACTAGGAAAGATGCTTTGGGCACAGCGGAGTTGAAGGCTCTAGTTAAAATGGAAATGATCATTTTTCCTTGCCTTTCTTACCCAGGCATTTGAGCAGTAGAGTTGGCTGAGAAATCCCAGAGCCTATGCATGAGGATATTTTAAGCTATGGACACGTTACTGGTTTGGTTTGTTTTATCCTTTAATTTCACCTCTAGAATCCAAAAAACACAAATTCTTAAGAGGAAATGCCTTTACTACTGAATTCTATGTATGACTAGGTTATTTTAAAAATTCTCAACTTTAAAACTACTCAAACTACAATCTATTGTGGATTAATAAATCATTATAATTTGTACATAAGAGGGATTTCTGCTTTGGAAATGTAAAATAAATATTGCCCAGGAAAAGACACCATGGTGGCATTCTTCCAGCATGAATTCTCCCTAATCAGTCTACCAATCTTGGTCTTTCCCTGGCAGTGCATGGTTTAGGATCAGCATGTAACTGATTTTATTCAGTTTATGAAAGTAGGTCTGGTAAATGGGGCTAGGAATAATTTTCTTGCTGCTAAAACTTTTACAATGAAAGCGTGATCCTATTCATCCTCAGGATAAAGTTGTGTCTGGATTTGGAACCCAGAACTACTGAAGCCATCTTGATGTCCATCTGAGAATGAAACAACACGTAAAACATTATAGAGCCATGAGGGATGCCAACGAGATAGAGATAGAGCCCTAAGAAATGGTGTCTCTGGAAAATAATAAATATTTCAGCCTGCTTAATAGAGGTTTCTTATTACTTGAAGCTGAAGGCATCCAAATTGAAATTTGGGCTGACAGCAACCTTATCACTAATGAACCACTCTCAGGTTCTCATCTCCGTGAAAATGTCTTGAAACATGTAGTTTGCTGACACATTGTCATTATTATATGAGTTTCTCTGGAAGGATATATAGATTTCAGGATAGAGAAATAACTATTTATAAAGATTTCCTAAAGAATAACCAATTCTTCTTCAGCTGGATTGGATAAAGAATAGAATTAACCAGCGTAAGATTAAGCCACAATACTTTATGGAGTATCTATTACTTTTCTGCATCTTATCTGGAGTTTAACCAAGAGTAGATGCATTATTTGTGTTATCTTCATGAGAAAGTCTGTTCATCCTTGATTGTCAGTTTCTCAAGGAAGTATTCTTAATTACAAGCCAGAAAACTCTCATGTTGTTAGTGCCTGGTGCAGAAAAATGTGCTTGATGAATTTATGTTGACTTTTCTTTGCTAGCCAACATGAAAGCAGCCAAACCCTGCCAAAATCATCAGTTAAACTATTTCTTGTGAGTAATAACAATAATATTATTTTCCTTTATAGCACCTTTAATCCAAGAGTCTTGAACCTGTATAAACATTTGCCCAATAGTATAGTCACAATCTCAGTATTTGGTTGGTGGGAAAATACAACTAGATGCAAGAACACGGAAATAAAAATAAAATCTAGAATTTTAACTTCTAGTGATCTTTAAGTCTAAGGTCTTCAACTAACCAGTCAAGAAAAGTTAAAACTTACTGAGGTTTTAGCAGTATAAGCAACAAAGCATTTCTAGCTCCAAGTAATAGATGATTCATCCTTTCCCTTTTCTTGTGATTTAAAGTGGTTTTTTATTTTTTATTTTTCATATTTATTATATTGTTTTACAGCAGGAATTCTGAATGCCAAAACATGGAGAAATTGAGCTAATTAGGATT
The DNA here is from genome assembly GCF_000276665.1 of Chinchilla lanigera. Lineage (NCBI taxonomy): Eukaryota > Metazoa > Chordata > Mammalia > Rodentia > Chinchillidae > Chinchilla > Chinchilla lanigera. Next base: position 8,601,112 of record NW_004955432.1, read on the forward strand.
ATCTCAGTATTTTGCAAAAAAGAAAAAAAAAACAACTTGGCAATATTTAGAAGTGAGTTTTGTTTCAATGTTTAGAGAGTTTCCTGTTGGCCAAAAGTATTATTAAAACCACTTTTCTTTTGGATCTAAAGTAATTCTTTTTTTTAACTTGAGAGAGAAGAGAAAAACATGGAATCAAATTTTGAAAGAATCAAAGATTTAAAAATGCATTAAATTGCCTGTATTCAGATGGTCAACAAATTAGGAGGAGTGCTTTGAATTCCACATTTGGGACTTACTAGAATACGTCAGCAGAACCTATGCAAAAGTTGATCTTTGACTAATAATGTGAATTTTTTAAAAAAAATTTACAGTAAAATTAATATTTCATGATAGTATATTTAATAGCACATTCTTTTTTAACACAAAAATTAATAATCTGATTATAAATAAATCATTTTCAGTAAGAAAGTAGACCCACCAGGGTCTACTTTTACCCACGTTGGCTACATTTTGATAAATCTATTGTTGGTTGATTGCTATACTTGATTCATAAAGGCTTAGAATTGAAATATGCTCTTAAAAAGAAATAATACTGCATTTTTAAAAGCAATTTTACTTCACTTGTTCACTTGCATATCCCTCCATGTAGGCCTTTGTTAGGCCATGAAGCATCCTGTGAAATGCTCCACCCTGTGTGAAGCATTGTGGGAAAATGGCTGGTGAGCTCTAAGACAGCAGCTTGACAATGAAGATCTTACTAAAGTAGCTCCATCACATGTTATTGCAGCTGAGTTCACAAAAAGAGTGCAGAGGAAGATGTGGGTTTTCTTTAGTTTACATTTTAAGCCTTCCATTAATAACTCTCAGTCATCCTTGTCAGGGACCTACACCAAAGTTGTGATGTCATAAACTGCATAAAAATATCCCTTAAAGCTGAAGCTTAAAGTGAAAACCCAAGATAACACCAGAAATAGTCCCAGATTTAGCAGATGGTGGTCATTTTACATGCCAAATCACATTTTCTTTTGGAGTTGACTTTTCTCTCTTTTTTAAATTTCTTCTTTAGATTAGGTAACTATTGATCTAGCGTTGTTCAGATTGCCCTGAAATAACAATTACTGAGTAATTTCTAATTTTCAAGGAACTTTATTATTACTTAGTACACTTAATACCCACCACTGTTGCATGAAGTAACTCACACAAGTTATTTGCTCCAGGTGGCTCAGCTGCTACATTAGCATTAGATTCTAGTCTCCTGACAGTTCATCCATCACCATTTTGATTTTCTTGCAATCCTAAAATATGTGTGAAGCAGCTCTCATGCTGTAATTTATTTCTGTTAAAATATTATCTTTACCTTTATTTCCTTATGCTATCTCCATAAGGACTGAATCACCACATACATCCCCATTTCTAGGTATGATGTTCTTTAGTGTTGATACAAAGTATTAAATAGATTTGTCCTGCCTCCTGAAGAGTGGTGAACTTGAAGAATGTCTCAACACCACATGTCATTATTGTTACCCAATTGGACTAGGTCTGCATGACAAACTTTTTAATAAAATCTTGATAATCTGAAATTGTTATGAGTTACCCCATTCAAAAAGGGGAAAATAATAAAAAGTATTCATACTATACCTAGATTTTTTAAAGGGTTGAGGCAGGTTTGCTACTATACTATGGAATGAATCCAATGACCAACAAACTCAGACCCTCTATAAGTTCATTCATTATTATGCTCTCTGCTATAACAAAGTACTTTATCTGGCATCAAAATTACATTAATGCCCTATTCACACTGTTCTTGCAAGAAACAAATACTTCTTTGTGTCAGAGTTTTCCACATGGTTGCCCTGATGAAACATACGCCATTGGAGGACAAATATATTGATGCAAGTAAAAAAGAGCAAATTAATTCCAGAACGTAGTTTGAGATAAAAGATGCCATTTCCTTACTCTCTGAAATGCAGCTTATATAAAATGTCACGCTGGGCTTCATTTGTGGAGGGAAAACATTCTGCAACTTCACAAATGACAATTTTTCTCACTTGACAGTTTGTCCATTCCAAAAACGCTGAGCCAAATTGTGGCAAATTTTGGCGGATCCATTCAGTAACTCTTGATGTTATTGGAGATGAATGAGCCACCCAAGATTTTAGAAACTTGATTCCAAAATTCTCTGTAAAGTTTTGGAACACATGTGAAGGGCCAAATTGTGAGTTTTCCTAGATCAGCAAGAATGTCCTTTCCTGGGAGAACTTGCAATGTTTCCTTTTCTAATGGAGGCATGCTTCTAGAAAGCTTCCATGAAAATTTTGATACTACTGCCAGAAACCGGAGAATAAAAAGAAGAAACTGTAAACCTTTGTTTATAGTTATCCAGAATAATTATCAGTAAGTACACATTCCATTGTGTAATTATGAGTTGGAACACCTGACCTAATGGAAGAGAGATCTTTGCATAAGAATAAAGATACTTTGCTCTCAATCAGCACATCTAAGCCATGAGATTTCTGTATTTCAGATCGAAGGAGAAGTATCTCTTTCTGAATAACGGAATGAACAGTGAAAAACTAAAACAAGTTTTGACAGTTATACAGGACACAATTTGAATACAAAAGATTTGTGTCATTTTATTTTCATTGAATTCTCTTGTAACAATTTGTAAGGTTAGATATAGCCTCAGATATTTCCCTGGTTTCTAGCAGAAGCAGCATGCTGACCCTGAAATTCTAATATGACATTCAGTCTTTGAAAATAACACACACCTCTTTCATCACTCTGCAGCCCAGTTCCTGATGTATATAGGGCAATTCATAAATAATGAATGGATGAATAAATAGGAATAGAGTGTTTGCCGTTTGGTAAATGACTCTTTCCTTCTCTTGGGAGACATAACCATTCATTCTCATGCAGAGTGCCCTTGAAAACTAATTTGAGCTTTTTGCTAATGGTCAAGTGATAGTTAGAAAAAGTAGAAGGATGGAAACAGTGATAGTCAGACTAACAAATTTGACAGTCATTTCTTATTCCCATTTCAGAATTTGTCTCCACATCATTGCACTTTAAGAAAAAATAATGGAATAGCTTTTACTCTTATTTACAAACAAAAACAACCCTAGGTAGACATTAACATTTTTCTGTAATTTAAACATGGATCTTGAAATAACTTTTGGTCACAGCATTTTGAAGTGGATTAGAACTATATACACTGAGGTAGAAGAATTTTGAGAGTTTGCAAAAAGCTTTTATATTGCCAATAGCTCAAAGTTTCTCCCTGCTAATATTGCCTGACCCTCTAATCTCTCTCCATAAATACAGTTACCTTTGGTTTTAAAGAAATTCTGACTAGAACTAGGATGTAACACTTGGAAGGAATACATTTTGCTTCCAAGTTCATTTCCTATTTACAAATAGGGAACCTTACCTTGTTAAGATCAATTTGAAAGGTAAATTATACCATGTTATGATATGAAAATTAAAGAACCTTAGTGGGTACTGGGTGTCAAAATTCAGTCAAGCATCATCAGCCATAGGAATGAGTCTTTAAATTCAAATTATGTTAGTGTTTGACAAAAAGGGAAGAGCAAATAATGAATAGTTATAATTATAAATATTTTCAATATAATAAAAAAGACTATTATATGACTAGAGTTGCTAACTTTAGGATAGTATCTGACTGAGAACCTAGTTTGGTTTATAGATAGAATTAAGTATGAAGTTTATCATAGCTAGTAGGAAGTTAGGTTAGAGGAGGGGGGCCAAGAGAGAAAAGGGGATTTATTGAATTTACTGAATACCTACCATAGATCTACTGTGTTAATACTTCAAGCATAAATCATACAGAAATGGAATTGTTTGCAAAGTTCACCCTAAGCTTTGTTCTATTTTAGTTTTTAAAATGCCTCATCTTATTTGTGCTGGATAGAAGAATGAATCTGGTGATTCAGTCTGCTTATTCCTGTATGGCTGAGAATCACTTTTAGATCAGAAGTTGTTTAGAATTAAAGGACATAGCTGCCAAGTCAAAGGAATTGATTTCTCTTCCCTTTGTTATCTTAACTACATTATAATGCCTTTTGTGGCCGTCTACACAGTCCACTGGAATACCAGAGACCTGACTCATGCACACCAGCTCATGTTTAAAAACTGACTATTTTAGGGAAAGGGTCAAACAAGGTGCAATTAAATAATACATAGAATTTATTTTAATGTGTTGGTCCTAACGGGCATAAGGTTTGATATCTGATATACTAGTTAATCAGCTTCTGAAATTTTTGCTTTTCTTCTCTGTTAAGGTTGTCACCTATAAATAAAACTCTAATTTATACTTTTTTATTCCTAAAACATAGTTCCTTATATAAGAATTAAGCTGAGAAAATATCCTATATAAACTCTGGCCATAAAAGATGTTCACCATAGTGTTGTTTATAATGGCTTCCAAATTTAAAAGACCATAAATATCTACAAAAGTGATATTTGTCAAATAAGTTTATCTTAGAACAATATATGGGAGATGACTCTTTATTACTTAATTTTAAATGGAAAAGTACTGTACTGTATATTTATGGGGCACGAAGTAATGTCATTTATGAATCAATGTGGAATAATGAAATCAAGATAATTAGTACAGTAAGACCCTGACCTACGAGCAAGTTCTATTCCAAATTGAGAACGTTTGTAAGTCAGATTTATTTGTAAATCCAGAAAAGTGAGTCTTATATACCTTTGACACAAATACACAATGTAAAGCATTAAAAACCAAATACAGACACAAAAATACCACAAATAAACTTTTTTACTTTTATAGCTACCTTAAAGTTGTGGTATAGCACAGTATAACTGTAAATAATCTGTTTTTACTGTTACACTTGCCTTAAAATAGTGGTACAGTGTTTCTGTAATTTTTTGCACTTACAGATGCTCTTAACATGAAATCCATTTATATATTTGAAAGTTTGCAACTCAAATATTTGTAAGTTGGGGACTTCCTGTATATCCATCACCTCAGCTATTTATCCTTTTTCTCTGGTGAGGACAATTAAAATTTACTTTTAGTGATTTTGAAAAGTAAAATGCATTTTTTACTATATTCACCATGCTGTGGACTACATCTCAAAGAAAAAAGCTTAATTAAGGTTTTATACCCTTTACCTTCCCTTTATCTCCCTATTATCTCCACACACTGATACCTGGTACTCCTGCTACTGATGAGGCTTATTCTAGTCTCTCCTTATATGAGTTTTATTGTTGTATTTATTTATTTTTTTTACTGTAATCCTTTTTTCTTTAGATATTCACTGTACTTTTCTATCATACCCTATTCTTAGTTGATGCCACCTAGAGAACACTACACAGGTTCATTGGCCAGAAAAGGGAAATGTCCTGGCTACTGGTTTCAAAGTTGGAATGGCCATACGACCCAGGATGTCACACAGCAAAATATGATGCCATCCCAACAAATGATGAGTACAAAGATAAATTGAAGGATGCATTAGGACAGCAGAGGGCACCGGGGGTATTCTATGAACATATAGGGTCCCCCGTTTTTATGGGCTGGCCTCTGGTTACAATTACAGGAACTCAGAGAAAACTCTTACCCAAAGTATTTTGCTTGTCTGCTCATTAAGCTTTAGGAAGCGAGAGTCACTGTATTACTTAGGTACTGATTTGGCTGCTTTAACAAAAGCCCAGTTTCCACAGATTTAAGAATGTAGTTTATTTTACGTAGAAGTCTGAGCTGGCAGGAGGCTTGGAGGACCAGGATGGTTCTGCTCCACGAGATGACCATGGACATGGATTTCGTCCATCTTTCTCCTTCACCTCCCACCAGTTTTAGCCATCATTGTTGTGAGCGAAGTCTGCTAAATGCTGTACTCCAAGTCTGTGTCCCAGCCACTGGAAAGTAGGAGGAAGATGCACCATCACATAGCCTTAGCTGCAAGATCAAGTTTTATTGTTTTAGATTGCACTTATGAGAACATGTAATATTTATCTTTTTGTTCCTGACTTATTTGGGAGATGACAATTAAAAAGAATGAAAAGAACACAAAACAGGAAGCTCCCTGGGAGCTTCCTACTCTGCTGCTTCAATAGAACCCCTGAAAAGGCTGGCAAAAATAGAATCAACTTTGTCAGAACTATGAAAAAGTATCAAGGATTTGCAACAACCAGGTGAATGTCAAGTAATGCCTACCAAAACTTGATAGGAGAGCTTGATGGCATTTCAATTTACTTTGCCCCACCCCAGTGGTTTGGCACAATGGCAAGCAGAAGAAAGAACAAGTAAACTTGAAAATAGATCATCCTCAAGTATCCAATCTGAACAGCAGCAGAAAGACAGGGCACCATCAAGCTTACCAGTATATTTATAATGGTAGCTCCAGAGGACAGAAAAGGATTGGAAAGAATGTTTTTAAAAGTAATAGCTAAAAATGCCTGAAACTTGATGAAGTACATCAATCTACACATCCAAGTAGCTCAGCAAACTCCAAGTACAATAAACTCAGAATTACACACTGAACACATTAACATCAAACTCTTGCAAGACATACTCTACAATATTTGTAAAAGGAGTCTTTCAGACTGAAATGGAAGCTTACTGGATAGTAACTTACAACCATACAAAGAATAGAACCTCGGCAACAGAATATGAATATATAAGTACAAATGTCAGTAGTAATTTTTTTGTTTCATAGCCTCTTTCTTCCACATAATTTGAAAGAAAAATATATATGTCATTATAAACCTATGTGGATGGACACACAGTGTGTAAAGATATAATTTGTTACAATGACAAGACAAAGGGAAAAAGATAAAGATAGGTACGAGGTGTTTTATACCATTAAAGCTAAGTTAATATTAATTCAAAGTAGGTTTTTATAAATGTTAAAGTGTATTTATAATCCCTAGAATATTGGTAAAGTAATTTAAAAAAAAATACAGAAAGGGAAATGAAAAGGGAACCAAGACAGTATACTAGAAAAAGATCAACTAAACACAAAAGTAGGTGGCAATGGGGGAATTGAGGGACAAAAAAATATATGTAACTTGTAGAAGACACACAGAAAAATGAGAGCCCTTCCTCAAGTATCAAGCCCTTTCTCAAGCCCTTCCTTCAATATCACTAATTATTTTAAATGTAGGTAGAAAAAAACTCTTCAGTTAAAAGACAAAGGTTTTCTGTGGAGATGTGGGGTTTCTTCTTAATGGTACAACTATATGCTGTCTACCAGAAACTCATTTCAGATGCAAAGACACAGATAGACTGAAAATGAAAGAATGTAAAAAACATATCTTTCATGCAAATAGTAATCAAACACAACCTGGGTTTACTCAACCTGTGCAGATAAAATAGACTGCACATCAAAAATTGTTATGAGACAAAGAACATGAGCAAAGCATCAATACAGTGAAAAGATACAAAAATTATAAACATATACACCCCAAACAACAGAGCTACAAGATAAAAAATAAAGCAAACCATGACTGAATTGAAGGGAGAAATTGGCAGTTTTAGGTTAACGGTTACAGACTTCAATACCCTACTTTGAATAATAATCTAAGCAACTAGTCAGAAGATCACAAGAACTAAAACTAGAACCAGGACTAGAACAGTGCTAACATAACACTAGATCTCCTAGGCATATACAGAACATTCTACCTGACAACAGTGAACACACATATTTTTTGCAAGTGTGTAAGCAGCATTCTCCATATAGGCTGCATGTTAGGCTACAAAATGAGGTTAGACAAATTTTAAAAGATTAAACTTATCTAGAATATCTTCTCAGACCAGCATGGAAGGAAGTTAGAAATCAGTAACAGCAGAAAAATGAAAATTCACAAAATATGTGGAGATACACATTCTCAAACAACAAATGTGCCAAAGGAAAAATTGCATGGGAAATTAGAAAAGAGTTTGAGATGAAGGAAAACAAATCATGATCTAAGGAATCTGAAAGATAGAATGTGACCATTAAAACTGATATATATGTGCTAACTTAGAAGAATGTTCATATTTTCTCAAGATTAAAAGAGAAAAAGTCCAGCTGTAATATGTAGCTGTGTATAAGAGGATACATTTTAAATATCTCAGACCTATATTCACACAAATAGGAAAGTATCTGAGTGGATATAAAGCAAAAGTCCACTGTAGTTAGCTTTAGTTGATTACTTTTAAATATCTTGTTTTCTTTTCTCTTTCTATTTATTCACACTTTCTAATTTTACACAACTGAAAAAACAATTGAGTATATTGTAAATGAAATTTAATGAAAAACAAATAAGTGCTATGATTTTTTAAAACTTACACGTGATTTTGGATAAGATTATTTTTATGTTACTATTTTCAACATGTAAAGTCAATAAAACAAGCAGATGAAGAAAAGGAAATAGAGTTTACTTAAAGCCAACAAGATATTGCATGCACATAACAGACAAATTCCAACAACATTATTATATAATGTAGGCTTTTGAAGCATTTTTCAATCAGAATATTTAGCTACTGCCCTGATTTCTCTTTGATGTGATTTATAGTTAGATAACTTAGGCTTCAAGAAGAAAGTAAACATACTCTAGCATAAAGAAGCACCATTTCAGTTAAATGATTATTTCACAGCTACTGGTATTTTGGAATAGCTATTTCAGGATGATTGATCCTCAAGAAAAGAAAGGAATTTCCCCTCTGACAATCTGGGGCTCCTTGGAGCTCTCAGCAGTGCTTGCTTTGTTTTCACATTGTTGGAAATCCAGTTGCATTAGATTAGCCTCAAGGACTAAAATGTTATGGGAATGAAACATTTTCTCTCTGGAGCCTTGTCTTTACTCTGATATGAAGACCATTTTATCATCTCGAAGTCATATGTAAACTGGGTAAGGAAAAATTTGTCTTAAAATGTAAACAAAATCATAGAATACAGGCTTAAATGGTAATGAAAAACCATGGAGAAAAGAGGCCTTTTTTTGTCATTTCTATCCGTACTACCAAATATGGATCTTCTTTATGTAAGAATTAGGCTTGAGAACCATTCTCCCCCAACAGTGAACAGAGAAAGGGGACACTGATCACACTCTTTCCATTATTTTCTGTAATGTAAGATGCTGCTCATTGGACAATTTTTGAACAATACAAATTAAACTCTCTCTCTCTCTCTCTCTCTTTCTCTCTCTCTCTCTCTCTCTCTCTCTCTCTCACACACACACACACACACACACACACACACAATATCAAACAAACCTATTTTGCAAAATATCTTAAGTTTCTCAGATGAAATCCTGTTCCACATGACCCCTGACATGTCTAAACTCTGCATCGTGTTTCTCACTAGCTTTGCTGTCAGAGGTAGGACTTCAACTATCCCTAAGACCCTTATCCATTATGCTGTCCCTTCTAGTTTTCCTTGGGATTTAGCTGAGCTGTGGATCTTCCCACGTTTGTTTGTGAACTACGCTTTCCTCTTTGGCCACAGCAACAATCTCTTAACATGTGTTATCTGTAACTTAAGTTTTTTTGTGTCAAACAGTAACATGGCATCGCATATTGAATTCAAGGAGTAAAAAGAATGACAGTTTGTAATATCCCAGAGCTACCTAGAATGAGACTACCAACTTCATTCCACAGTAGTGCTCTGAAAATTTAGACAAAATAATCTGAAACCTCAAATCCAACATCTGTTCACTAAAGAGATCCCAAGACTTCTTCTTGCTTAGCTGTGTGAGGGTAGACTGTTGGATTTTGTGCTCATGGAGATCACTGAGTTTTTCTTTTTCTCCTTTGCCTATGGCCTGCTGAGGGGAGTTTCCCCTGCCCTTACCACATTGTCATGAAGTTGGTGTTAGGACTCTGTATTACAGTAGTAACATCTAATATTTCTGTGTTTCACCCAGTTCCTGACTCTCTCCTTTTGTACTTCAATGCTTTCCCTGGATATCCTTCCTCATCATGCAGCTTACACACCTGCTATTTTGGTTCAGTGTCTTGGAGACTCAAGAGAGTGCTACGTGTCACTAACTGGCCATCTCCCTTCTTCACTTGATTTTTTGTATACCAAACACAGACCACATAAAACAATAGTGCTAGCAACACCTACAGATAGCTCAAAGATTTCCCTTAACTGTTCCTACTTCTGATGGTACTTACACATGTTAGCTTGACTGGACTGTAGTAACCCAGTTATTCAATCAGCCTCTAAGTTTGATGTCATTCTGAAAGTATTTTGTAGAAATGGTTAACATCTAAATTTTGTTGACTTTCGGTGAAAGGGATTATTCTCGGTATAGTAGGCAGACCTCATCCTAGCCTTAAAGGCCATAGGCTTAATAATGATGAAATACTACCTCAAGACTGATAGCATTAGCGTCTGCCTAAGAGTTTCTTGCCTTCCAGTTTTCCCTTCAAATATTGGACTTGGCATTACCCAAAAGCACCTGTCAGTTCTTTGGAGTAAATCTCTTAAGGCATACACACACACACACACACACACACACACACACACACACACATTTACCTGCTTACTGATTCCAGTAATCTGAGAAACCCTGACCAGTACACTATCATGTTTCCTGACACAAGCTGCTTTGGCATGAAACTGAACATGTAGCTTCTCTAAAAGATCTTGAAATGATATTGCTTTACGCCAGGGGCTAAATTTCAGTGTTTTGAAATTTTCCCTGTCCATATGGTGGTTCTACATGTAGAAGTTGCCAGGCTGTTCTTGTATAATGTTTTTCCCTTTAACCTTCTCTCACCTGTAGCACCTAATGGTGATCACCTCCTCCAAGGCAGTTAAGAATTTTCTTTTTTTCCTTGTTCTAAGTTCTTTCTAACTATGTCTTATAGTAAAATGACATTTATTTTTTATATACTTTTGGTATAGGAGCAAGGATTTTGGAATCTAGAAAACAACTTTCACTCCCACCAAAGACTGACTTTCTAGGGGCTGGGGATTTAGCTCAGCGGCAAAGCGCCTGCCTGGCAAGCGCAAGGTCATGAGGTCGGTTCCCGGTACCGGAGAAAAACCAAAAAAAAAAAAAAAAAGACTGACTTTCTAATATTGTCTTTCTAAAGACTCAAAAGGCTTCAGTTAGGGCAAAGCAGTGAATTTATTGTTCCAGAAGACATATACTTTCCCACTGAAGCACTGAAACTCATTGATTTACTAAAAGGAAACCACATGTAATAATTTTAAGGGAATTAAAAGTATTTTGATGTATTTTTAAATATCTGATTCTGATTAATTGAATTTCTTGCTGATTCAATTAGTCTGAACTTCATGCAGCTGCATATAGTCACCAGTTGTGTCAAATTATAATATTTTTCATCATTCTTTCTTGTGTTCTCACCCAGATATATTTAGGAGAGATATTTCCCCAAATCACTGACTTCCAGTTTGGCTAGGTGACTTGGTTTGGTCCATGGAATGTTCGAGATATGTGAAGTAGATTCAATACAGTTGTTATGGTTTGTGTCTAGATGCTCCCCCAAAGCCTCACGTGGTCATAGGGGTTTTTGGAGGTAGCTGAATCTAGAGTATATGATTGACTTATGGTGCCATGCTGAGATTAAGGGTGCTGAGATTATGGGTAGATGCTTACTGGATCAGACCACTGATTGGATTGGCATTGCCCTAATCTAGGTAGACTGGGCACAATAGAGGGGATGGAAAGAAGTTTGTCTTCCCTTTTTGCCCATGTTGCTTTTGCTGTCTTCCACAACCATGAGCTGTTGCACCTCTTCCATGTGCCACCCTGCTTTGGAGCAAGCCAGTTATGGACTGAAACCTCCACAAAGTGTAAATTAAATAAAACTTTCCTCCTTTAACCATAGGTGTCAGGTATTTTGTCTCAGCAACAAGAGAAAAATAACTAAGCCAGAATTTGGTACCAGGAATAGGGTTGTTGCTGAGACTATACCTAACCATGTGGTTCAGAATCCTTTGATAACAGCTTGTAAGAAGATTTAGGAAACATTCAGAGATGCTGGCTGAAAAAGCAAAGCTGGAACATCTTGGGCTGTCCTGTATGGGAGAGTCTGGCCAGACCTCAGAAAAACAGAAGACTGATAGAAATCCTGCCATTAAAGACCACACTCAGGAGGTTTCTGCTGGGAAGAAGGACTGCATTGGCTATTGGACTCCAGACAATGCATGTTATGCCTTGGTAGAAAGTTTTTCTGCATTTTTCTTGTATCCAGAAACTTTGTCTGAGACTGAGAGTAAGGGTGGTGGGCTAATTAATCTGACAGAAGTTTCAAGGCAGTCAAATGTTGAGAAATGGCATCACTACTGTTGGGGGCTTTAGCCAGATTTATATTGGGAATAAAAAGCAAAGAGCTGAGTGGAATGATTTAAAACATTCTGAGTTGGACCAGAAAGGAAGCTCCAATAAAGCTATAGACCGGAACAATAGAGCAGAGGAGATCTTGATTGCTGAGAAGGGATAGGAGAATAAAAAAGATGGCCTGAGGGCATCACAAGAGTCAGAAAGGCTCCACCCTTTGCAGCCTCAAAGTTGCAAAAGTGAAAGATTTTGCTCTGAGAAGAGTGTCTCAGTGCACCATATTCTAGAATGTCAGCAGCTGCATCATGTTCCAGAATGGTGGCAGCTGCACCATGTTTCAGACTGGCACCAGCCGAGATAATTTGTTCCTCCAAATTGGATTCAGAGTGCTTAGCCGTGAAGACACTCAACCCTTACAGCCAAGAGAGAGGGAAGCCTGGTTACTCCTCCAGCTGGCAGTAGACTTTGGCATCATCCACATGGCATGGGTTTTAAGTGCGTGCAGAATGAAAGAGTTGTGGGGTCAAGAAGGCTTGCACCCAGATTTAGGAAGGCCTGGGAGGCCAGGCAGTGTGCTCTTGAGAGATTAGTGTGTAAAACTGTGAGTCTAAAGCAATGGAGACCCCAGAAGTTTGGAGAAGCCAGGAATGTGGAGTGTCGAGGAAAACTGCAAGGAAGGAACAGAATGAGCACAGGAGAGAAGCCATGGGAGCTACCACCACCCACCAGAATTGCTGTAGAGGTGGAGTCACCCAACTCCTTTGGAGTTCACATCTTGTCACAGATTGCCTTGCATGCTTCACATGGAACTACAGGACTTAATGTCTTCCCTGCTGACTTTTGGACTTGATTTGGTTCCATTTCTTTGTATCCCCTTCTTTGTAACTTTTTGAAAGAAAATGTCTATCTTGTGGTGTTGAACATTGGAAGCATTTAATTTTCTTCTCATTTATACAGGGGCATGGAGCTAAGAGTTTTCCTTAAATCTCAGATGAAACTTGGGATTTGGATTTTTCAACAATGCTGAAACTGTTCAGATTTTGGCAATTCTTAGAGATGGCTTAAATGCCTTTTGCATAAAGGGATGACTCTTGGAGACAGACTAAATGCCTTTTGCATGAGTCTTTCTGGGGCCAGGGACAGAATGTTATTGTTTTGTGTCTAGATAGCTCCCCAAAGCTCCATGTGGTCATAGGGTTTTTGGAGGTGGCTGAATCTAGAGTGTGTGATTGATCCATAGTGTAGTGCTGGGATTAAGAGTTCTGGGATTAAGGATGGATGATTGCTGAATCAGCCCATTGATTGGATTGGCACTGCCCTAATACAGGTAGGCTGGATATAATAGAAAGAGGCTTGTTTTCTTTTTCTTGCTCTTGTTGCTTTTGCAGTCTTCACAGCCATGAACTATTGCCCCTCTGCCTTGTGCCACCCTCCTCTGGAGTCAGCTGACTATTGACTGAAACCTCCACAAAATGTGAATGAAGTAAACCTTTTTTCTTTTAACCTTGGATGTCAGGTATTTTGTCTCAGCAATGAAAGAAACGTAACGAAGAAAAGAGGCATTGTATATGTGTACTTTACTTTGTCCTCTTGCAGTCCATAATGAAGAGACACTGTTCCAGCTTCTTCTGGAAGTGAAGCTTCTTTCATCTGTGTCTCAGAATAGATATATATATAAGCATGTGCCAAGCCCACTCAAACTCAGCACACTCAAATCCAGCTGAGCCATCCAATCCACAGATATTTAACAAGAAATAGATATTTGTTTATATAAGTCAACTGAAATTTGGTGGTTGTTTGTTATACATCATTTCAGAAAAAGCTGACTAATACAGAATTTTGTACAAATTACTCTTGTATGTTCTTCATTTCATGTGGTTCATAATACATTTTATTCAAATTATGTATCTAATTTTCCAACTTGATCAAACCCCTGTAGCAAAGAAAAATAGTTTGTACTAGACAGTGTTTGCAACATTTAGTGAATGTGATGGAAATAAACTTTTACAGTGCCTTGGTCCACAGATTAAATAACTCATAAACAAAGGTACTTGTTTCCCAAAGTCCTAAAGTCTGAGAGGTCCAATATCAAGCCATGAGCATATTGAATGTCTGCTGAAGACTCACTGTCTGCTTCAAGAGGGGGCCTCTTGTTGTAGCCCTACGTAGTAGAAAGGGCATAAAAGAGATGAACAGTCAAATCCAGCTGAGCCATCCAGTGGAAGGACTCACACCACAGAAGAGATGGAAGGACTCTGAAATCTTTTCGTAATGGCAGTTATCCCGATCACAAAGGCCTGGGTCACATGATTTACTCACTTCCCCAAAGGCTCCACCTCTTAATACCATCCCCACGGGATTTAAACTCCCACATTTGAAGTTTGAAGGGACACACACAGTCAAACCATTGTGACCTGCATTTCCCCATTAGGTCAGGTTTCAGTTTTCTTCTCTCAGCAGGTCAGGAACATAGCTAGGCCTTCACACATGCAAAGCCTTTTACCTCCCGCTGGAGTGTATCCACACTTGACAAGCTTTATGGTAGCCAAGAAGAATATACCATCCTGTAGGAAAGTAAGTACTCTTCCCCATGACCAGCATTGCTCACTTTTACAACTGCAACAAAAGGGTGGCATCCTAACAATGTGCTAGGCATCCTAACAAGAATGCTAGGGATGAATTTGATATGTACATATTATCACAGGTATCTGTCTCCTCTGTATTACGTTGACATCTGTGATGGCCTTTCTAAATAACTCAGGGCATCAGAGGATTGTTCTGTCCTGTAAGCCAAGATAACTTTGGCAAACACATCTGTATAATGTGTGCACTGGGCACATTTCCTTGTTGAATTATTCAATTAAATCTGATAATGAGAGCACATTGACACAGTTAAACACTCAGGTGAATAAAAGATTCACTTTGAAGTGCAGACATTTCTGGAGTCATCTGTGTGTTAAGTGATGATTCCATGACGACCATCATCGAGGGAAGGAGAAACTTTAGAGAAGGTAAGCTGGAGTTGAGCGTGCTGGAGGCCTTTGCTGGCATGATTTCAAGGAGATGAAAGCCAGGGACAATTTCCAGCGTTCGTTTCAGCTATCAATCTTTTTAGAATAAATGTATTGAACTTTAAGAGACATAAAATAAGATTCAGTTCTCAAGTGAATCTTACTCTGCTGAACACTAACGGGACATGGCGAGATGAACACTAGCACGGGTTTCCACACATCTGAATTCTGTTCTCCCCTCTGCGATGCTTCTCACGCACAACCTCACAAAGACATCCGAAGTCACTCATCTTAGTTCTCACTCTGTAAAATGAGAGCATTTTCTCTACTATTATTCTCAGAGTGCACACTATAAAACATCAACAAAATTTTTGCAAACAAAAGAATCATTTGGAGATGCGCTTTTGGATTTATTTAAATACGTACGTTATAAAGCTTCTTCCAATCACACTGGCCGTCTTGAAAGCAGGGGCATCATTGCCAACAGTGATTTGACACTTGCGATGTCAACTTGTGTTGTTACTAGCCTTCTCTGTCTCTCCAGCTAGGGTGTATGTGTACTCCATACAAATGGGGAATTTCTTAATTCTCTTTTTAATCTTCATAATTTAACACAATACAGAAAACATGAAGTAGGGCATCATTAACTGTGTAATACAAATAGTTAATAGCTGTCAATAGTTAATCCCTGTGCCAGGCATTTTATATAAACTGTCTCTAATTTGTATAGTTGTACAACTCCAAAAAAATACCCATTTCACAGATCAAGAAACTGAGAATCAGAGAGTGTGCAAGACTAAGCCATGGCTTTACTGCTAGTTTAATAAGAATAATTATATATTTTATGAATAATATATGTTTTAAATAATTAGATATTCATAGTTCACAGTTTAAAAAGCTCATACTGAAATAAACTATCCTTAGTAATCATCAGTTGCTGCCATATTTTACCATCCTTGTCAACTATGTTTTCAGTTTCCTAGTATCAGGGAGCTGCCCTGGGTTTTACTTAACCTCTGATCCCAAAGCTTTGCCTACACATCAGTGTCTAGAGAAAAACCAAATATATGTGAATACTTGTTTCTTCACACAGAACTCAGTTTGGTCACATCTCTGTCTGGCCAACATCTTTCACTGCAAATCTTTACATTATATTTATAAAGGGGGAATTCTTTGTCAGTCTAATGTTCCTTTGCCAATGAAATAATGCCTGTTCCGTCATCTTAATAGTTTATAGATTATTTGACTCCAAGAAAAAAAGCATAAAAGCAAAACCAGGAAGAGAATTTGGAGACAAATGATACGACTTTTTTAAAATACTTGATCTACCTAAATGTAGTAATTAAATCATTCTCTTTAGAGGTTGGCAAATGAATCTGTTTGCCTCAAATTGTGAAAATGTTACACTAAATTTATATCAGTTGGGTGTTATGTCTTCAGTGATGTTCTGATGATGGTACCCTTATAATGTGGATGAGTCATTTAGAGGAGTTCCCTCCTCATAATATCTCATTCATGATCAGGAAAGAACCAGTTAGCTAACCACTCTCTTTCTGCCTCTGAGAAAATTAGAGCCCAGACAGATGAAGTGACCAGACTGCAGTCAGTCAGCTGGCCGACGTCAAAGCTGCAGTTAGAAACCAGGCTTTCTTTCCATTACCCTAAACCCCAAATTCCCAAATTGTACTTTTAAAAGTACACCATCCTTTCTCATACAGTTATTAAGAAATACAGTATAAGCTTCAGACATATTTTTCTTTGCTCATGAATTAGATAATGACTTGAAGAGTAAATCTGCAAAAATATATAGTAAATCCAATTAGAGAAAAAGAAAGCAACTCTGCTTATCCACAGCAGCAGGAGCACAGGTCACCCTTTCCTTGTTTACCAAGAAGCTCATACTTAGTGTTATATTTAGTCCTCACTGCAACCCTGTAAGCTGTTATTTTGAACTTGACTTTACAGATGAAGAAACTGCTGATCAAAGAGCCTAAATCATTCTGCGAATGGGTGGCAGAGTCAGAACTTAAAAATGACTTTATAAACTCAACTTCATTGCTTCCTCTATTTCAACATTTTTCCCAACTCTCCTCATGACAGAGTTGCCTAACTATCCCCAAGGGGGTTCAAGCTCCCACTTGCAGAGTGGAGAGTTTGGGCCAGGAGGTGGGTTCCTGGACTGTGACTGTATTCACAGCCCCACGCCCATTGGCTGAGCACTCTGTGAGCCCTCATCAGAGGAAGAGGTGCAGAGCAGATATGTCATAAGGTACAACTTCTGTATCCTCTTACTTTTCTCCTCCATTGGCTTATATAGGTTTCCAGGACATCCTTGGAAGGCCTACATTCAAGATGGTCGAGCCACTAAGCCTCGCTCTGTAAATAACAGTGGGGCAAATACACCCTCCACCCTTTGGCTCTTAACCAGTAAAAGCCACAATGAACTACTCATTACACAAAAAGGAGCAAATGTTTCTTGTGAAAGCCACTGAAATGGTGGGGTTTGTCTCTTACAGCAGGTAGCCAGCTCTAATTAAAATAAACATATTGTGGGGGCTGGAGATTTAGCTCAGAGGCACAGCGCCTGCCTGGAAAGTGCAAGGTCATGAGTTCGATTCCCAGTACTGGAAAAAAAAAAAACGAAAAAAAGACCGAAAAAATAAAATAAGATAAACATACTTTTTATCGGAGACTAGAATCAGATTTTTGGCATTCCTTGACAAAGTCTCCATAACACTTGCTTACTAATTAACCAAATTTAATTGTGTTAAATGACAATGTCTCTGGAGAGTCACTCACCTACAGACATCTCTGTACCTTGCTGTCTACCACTTTGCAGTTAATGACATTATTATCCTATATTTCTTTTGGTGTTTTTTGTTTTTGTTTTTGGTACCAGGAAATGAACTCATGGCCTTGCGCTCGCCAAGCAGGCGCTGTGTCGCTGAGCTACATCCCTGGCACCTATATTTCTTTTTATTACACTCAAGTGAAACTATCATAAAAGTCCTTTCTTGGCAGAGATCACTATAAAATGCGAAAGTAAAATTAAAAAGACATGTTTTAACCCTTTCCCATCACTTTCCATCTTCAAAAACAATCTTGGAGAAAATGTACATTTCTGATTGGGAAGGAAGTAGTGATCTGGAATTAATTGGTGTGAATCCAGTGCATATCCAAATTCAAATCTTTAACCCTGAGGATGATCCCTCAGGAACACTCAGGACTTGTTGCCTAGATACGAGTTCCAAAATGTAGCCTAACACACCAAGCCAGCACAGATTGCTTGCATTTCCCCATCGCTTAAAGGGTCTGAGCCTTTTATTTTTTACACCTCCTTAATGTGGTTTGTCCAGGAGTGCAGAATAGGAGAAAGAATGCTTTTGAGAAAGGTACTTAGAAAATTTATTTTGACAATTCCCTCCTCTACCCTAGGCTTTGCACTTTTTCTCTCCCCAAAGCTTGAAAGTATTACTCCTTTAAATACCTCAAGTGTAAAACCTAAATCCAAAATCTGAAAAGAAGGGAAGTTGTGCCCACAAAACAACTTCCATAGCACATGATGAATGCTCCAAGTGCTTTTTGGAAAAAATCCCAAAAGCGGAGTTTGGTCACTAGAGTAAATCCCCATAGAAAAAGAAATAAATCTCTGTGACATCTGCTAATGTACACCATTTCCCTTAAACACCTCTTCCTGTCCAGTTTCCACACCTCCTTCCCCCTTTGCCTAATGCTTCTTTTGTTCTGTGCTTTTCGGCCTCCAGGGGATGACTTAGCCAGCAGATGGTACCAGGAAAACCAAGGGTATTGCATACAGCTGTGTATAAGCAGATTGGTGAAGTAAAGCCCCTGGTTTAGGATCTGAAATAGAAATCTTCGTAAGCAAAAGATAGATACTTTTTTCATGCCTTATTCATTCATTTGCTCATAAAGCGTCTGTCATTTACCTACAATGTCAGCACGGTTTAAGGCAATGGGAAAATAAGATATAAGAGACTTGGTCTCTGTTTCCCAGATCCGAAGTACATGCTCAAGAACCCTAAACAAACTATACAATGAAACCATAAAGAATGAGGGATTCAGGACCAGAGATGAAAAAAGTCCACATGTTAGAACACATGAGTTAGGAAATGTGTACTCTTATTTTATGTGTTTATTTATGGGAGGATTGCCACTGGATGGATTATCCCCCACCCCCAAAAAAATAACCTTAGTATATAATACCTGGAGAGAGATCTTTGGGCTGCAGGCTTTGTGAATTAGAGCCTAGCCTGGGGTTTAATGTAGCTCTCCTTCACTTTAGCTGGAGAATCCCTACTATGTGGTCCCTCTTTGAGGGACTCTGCCCTTCTCATGGAGAACCATAGAGGTGTCAAAGGCTGGAAAAGAAGAGTCAGGACCAACAGAAGTAAGAGCAGACCCCATTATAGCTCCATAATGGTATAGATTCACATTCAGCTCTACCATAAACCAAGCTCCAACGGAGTCCCAAAGAGGCTGTCCAGACTACTAAGTTTCACTATGGAGCTTCCACTCTTTTATGGCTATTTTGCTGTCAGAATGGGCCAATCCAGAGCAGCCACATGCGTCACCTTGAACTCCGCCTGCTTTGCATTACTGCCTCTGGAGTCTCTTCCCTGGAGGTTCTTCAGACAGCTGTACTGCATTGTGGCAAGACATGCTTCTCATTTTCCCCAGAAACATCCCTGATTGAAGGCAGATGATGCACGACCTCAAGCTCACCTTTAGGAAACTGTGTTAAGCCTGGTTTAGCTCTGCTAGGTTACAGCGTGGATGTTATTCCTATCTTCCAACCTTATGGGTCATGGGTTATTTTACAGAGCTCCAGCTGTTGTGCATTGCCAGACAGATCAGAACCAGATTGAGAGAGGGTTTAAGTTAAACATGCAGATAATAGACTCTCAACTCCTGAGAAGACCTTAAGAACAGGATGACACTTACCTGTCTTCGATGTTTAAATACAGTTCTTCATAAGAGTATTTCATGTCCCCTTTGACATTTTAACTGTATATCCCACAAGTGCAGGTGCTAGACTTTTCCCCACCTTTTATTTCTTCTTTTATCCATAAGTTCAAGGATTGTAGGAATGGAAGGAGACAGATAATCTGCAAATAACCTGTAGCTCTTCCATGGACTTGGAAATGCCCCAGTGATTTTTAAAATCTGGTTAACTCTTGCTTCACCTAAGTGTATTTCACTGGCTTGATTCTTGTGCCATCCACTTTGATGTCTTCTACCATCCTCATAACCATCATATCATCATTCCTAAACAACATAAGCACATTCTCAGGTTCTATTCTAACTGATTGACATATACTATCTCTCTAAACCTCACAGTAACTCATTAAGTATACACTGCTGCTCTGTCCATTTTATATATGAAGAAGCAGACTGAAAGATTATACAACTTGTCCACTGGTGATGATGATACTTATTTGGGAGTTATCCTAAGGTGTTTGACAAGAAACCTCTCTTCTGACCTGAAGACTCATATTTATGAAATAACTCCTCCTTTTCTTTAGACTTGACGTCACTATGTTACCCAAGCTCACCCCAAACTGTTGGGCTTAAATTATCTTCCTACCTTAGCCAGCCAAGTAGTCTGGACTACAAGCATATGCCTAGCTGTATTGTGTCTTTTAAAATCAGTTTTAAGTGAGTAGAAGACACTGAGCTCTTTCTCTCAAAGTCTCTCTCTATACTACTCATTCCTCTCTGCTCTTGAAGTCTATTATCCTCTGCTCCTTTCTCCTTGATTTCTGACCTCAGTCTCAACTCCATCCTCAGCACCCTTTTACCCTTCTGTCCCCTCCTACCCAAATCAGTTCACAGCACAAGACAGAGGTGCAGAGGAGCTCTTCCTCATATAGGCTGGTACTAGAGGGGCTTTTATTTGCAGGAAGTCCTAAGGGCTTTTATGGCAAAGGGAGAACTCTTTCCTGTCCCAACATTTGACATCTTTGAAAACTCCCAATGAAGTAATATATTCCATACAAAAACAACAGCAAATACCTGGAGTATTTTATGCACCTGACACCATCACATTAGTGGCATTAGATTTATATTAAGTAATGATTTCTGCCACATACTGTTACAATTAACCCCATGGGAATGTGTAGGCCAGACTCACCACAGTAATTCAATCGGTGACATAGTACATCATACAGCACTAACAAAAATGCCCTCAGAACAGAATTCTGTATCCCATTAGAAAATGAAATCTTGACTTCCCTGGAAATGACAACTCTGGTATGAGGAGACGGCAGCCTGGATTCCTAGTTATCACTGTAGTCGCTACTCTTTGATCCTCCAGCTTGTGCCATGTCTTTGTTAATGAAACTCCAAGAAAATTTGAAGGTGGCTTGATTAAGCCATGTCTTTTGACAGTGCCTATAGATTTTAGATGCCTAATCAGCCAAGAGAACCCAAATCAAGGCTGATTAGAGGACTCACTAGACCTTAGCCTGCCAATCTGTAATGATTCCCAATCAATCCATTTGGAATGTATATGGTACTTTCCTCATGACATGTAAAATGGTCCCTAAGGATTCTGCTTCTGAAACTACTCTTCCTTCTTTCCATTACAAGGACCCGGACTCACTGAAGCTCCTCCCATACTGATAAAGGCTCCTCGCCATGTCTTCCTTGCTTCCCTGCCCAGAATTCCAGATCTAGACCTGTTTCTCTTTGTTCCTACCACATCCACCCGTGGAAGGCCTTATTTCTGACAGGTACTTTGTCTTAGTCACTTTTCTTCTCACTGGAACACAATATCCAAAACCCACAACATAAAGGAGGAGAGGTCTCTTTTGGCTCATGTTTTTCCATTCATAGTTGGTTTCAGGGCAAGAAGGCATGGTGGGAGGGTCTGGCAGAGGAAAGCTGCTCACATCATGGGAGCCAAGAAGCTGAACAAGAAAAAGAGAAGCTCAGTAGGAAGATACGCCCTACAAAGTCATCTCTCCAGTGACCCACCTCTTCCAGCCAGGCCACACCTCCTACCATCGCGTTTATCTATAGTGCCCCATGATTCAATCACAGTTCAAAAGTGTGAGAGCATGAGGCTTTGAGGGAAACATCCAGATATAAACCATAACATGCTTCTGACTAGTTTTGGAACTAGGCTGTGTTTGCATATGTACCAACTCCACATGAGGAATGTAAATATCATACACTGCAAACATGTATCAAAAAAAAGGAAAGGGACCAAGAGATGGTGGAGGGGAGAGGACGGGAGGGAAAGGGCATAAAAAAGGAATTAATATGTGTTCTGTACATGTACCAACTTCCCACAAGAAATGCAAGCGTATGTGCTAAACACATGTACTAACAAGCTAAAATAATTTTAAAAATAAAAAAAAGCAGTAGAGATTTGAAGGCATTGTTTTATGACTAATCTTTGCTACCTCTAATTTTAATTACTTTAGGATGTACTGACTAATAATTCTGCTTAGTGGTGTAATACTAAACACTGAAGGAATAAAATAATTTAGAAATCCTATTATGGAATCCTGACTCCTGCTCAGTTAAACTTATCATAGCGCTGAAAATATGTATGACTTTAGTACTGCAAAGAATATCTGTTCTGCAGAAACATTTATGAAACCAGTGCCAATGGTCACACTGTGGGTTAAGGAATATGCATTGGTCATGAAGGTGGCATAAAAGTAAATGGGCCACTGTTTTCAAGTAATTTGCTCAGAAGCCATACCAACACCACTTGGAGAGAATAGTATAGAATATATTCTTTGCCACTTATCATTATATTTTGAGTATCTTAATAAAGATACAGTTTATATTATTGCTATCTACTGTTATAAAATATGGCAGCATGTGCTATGCACTCATGAAATCTCTTTTCTTTTTATTTCAGGCATAAACTTGGACCATATTTTCTATTCTCCTTAAAGTTGGTTAAAACCATATGATTGCGTCCTGGCCACTGGACTGTGGACAGAAATGATGCTAAGGCACTGCTGAATGTAGGCCCTAACCCTATTGCATGGTGCTCTGTGAACTCCATCTTCTTATCAACCTAATACAATGAATGACAAACATATGGCAGAATCACACTGCTAAAGGATCCTGAATCCCTAAATAACAATGTAAAGAACGCATACCACTGCCTCTTCCCTCCTTCCCCCTCGTTGGATTGTGATTTCAGCAAGCCTTCTTCTCTCAAACATCTCTCAAATATCAGTGACTTCATAACAGTCACACTGATAAACAAATATACAGTTAGCACTTCCTTTGTGCCAGGGAGGTTTGCTGAATACTGATGAGATCATTGGTATAGTCACTGCCAGGACCCAAATAAAGTGGTCAGACTTCGAGGTAGATGCCACTTACACTGTCCTTTTGAAGTAGAAAATCTGGGGCGTATTGTTGTTTGAGAAATATGTATTTTTCTTCCCGCCTTCCTGTTTTTCTTATGGAACAAAATAATAACAGTATCATATTCCTGGGGTGGGGGGCTGCTCTTACCATCCACCTTTATCCTTTGGTTGGGACCTCACAACTCTGCATAGGACATTCTACAGCATTCAGTGGTTTTTTAGCTGAGTGAATTCAAACAAAAGGAATGTGGTAACACAGCAGTAATCTCAGCCCCTGGGGTTCCATGGCCTTTCACATAGAGCACATGTCCACAGCCGGAGCACTTGGCGTTCAGGTCCTGTCTGAGTCTACCATGCATAGAAAGGAGGAGATGACTTGAAACAGATGATGGTTTTAAGTTCAGTCTCTGCTCAACAGTTAAATTAAATTTAAGGACTTCCCAAAATCTTTTTGAAATTACAAAAAGGCCATGAGAAATCAGCTTTTCTTTTGTGGTTGTAGATTTAATTCTGCACTTCACAAAGCTACATCAAATTGCTTGCGTAACACTCCAAGCTGTTGCGATGGAAATGAGGAGAGTTCCTCCTTTGTTGTTAAATACCTAGAGTTACTCCACAAACATTCAGCCCCCACTGTTGTGTTAGATGTGTGAGTCGAGGTTCCTGCCTTCAGAGAATTCAAATCACGGTGAAATATCCATCGAAAATGCCTTCGAAAGAAAAATGCTAATAGCAGACCTGGTGCCTCAGAGGTTAAACTTGAAAAGCCCATCCCTAGAAGGGAAGACTTGAAAGTCTAAGGGAGATACTTGGGTAAAGTTACAGGGTGGAGGGGAAGGTAGGAGACCAGAGACACTCCTGCTGAGATCAGATCCCCTGCCTCTACGTGGTCAGCAAGACCTTTCTCAACATCACAGAAGATCCTCCTGCTTCGAAATTGCTCCTTGCAGCCCAAATGAAGGTTCAGGATTATGTCCTGGGAGACAGCGTGTCCTAGTATCCTCAACCCCTTTATTCCTCCTTGGTATGCTATACTATTCTTTTTCTTTAATACTGAATCTAAGCTTAGAAGCTAGAAATATGGTTTCCATTCCATAATTAATTGGTTAGTAATAAGACTTTGAACAAGTCCCCTTCTCTGATTTGCATCTATAAACCACAGTCTATTATATGAAAGCACATAATGAATCTGTTAATTTGAAATTCTGCTTCATCATTTGCAAGAATATTTAAAGTGGAAATCTCTGTGGAATAATTCTACCTAACTTGGGAGTATATCAAAATCACTAGGGAAGAGTTTCTCTTAATTGCCTTTTCTTTGTTAACATATAACTTACATACAATAAAATGCAGAAGTCTTAAGTACAACCAGTGTGTCCATAGATACAAACATGGATACGCAAAACCTCAAATTATGTTACTTAAAACCTCAAATAATATAGTAAAGTAGTTTTTTATAATATGCCAAATAAGCGGGGCCAGAAATAATGTGAAAGAAGTGGTCACAGTGGGCTCTTATGATCAAAAATGACTTAATATAGGAAAGGAAACAATGTAAGCCTAAAAGAGAAGGTAAGGTAAGTGAGGCAGAGTGAAAAAAACCTTCTTGGAAGAGGTGATGCTATGAAGAAAACTTGGCACACATTTGAGAAGGTGAGAAGTTTACAAAGATTGAAGGGTGTCGTATTTTGGAGAGTCAAGGAATTTGACTGTGCGTGGCCATTAGTTAATGCAAAGACAAAGACAAATTATTATTGTGGTAGCCAAATACAGAGCCATTCTATGACGTCAGCCTTATAGCCATCTGCAGATAGTGGCAAACCTACTTACTCTTAGACCTTTGTTCCCTACTCTGTATCATGGTGACACTAACCCCAAGGGCTGTATTTGACAAATAAGGTTGAAGAGTGGGTAAAGAGAAACCAGCATGTTTCTTCCCATGGCTATTTGCCTAGGATTTCTCCAGCATCAGCTACGCCAGTTCCTTGGCATCCATCCTAGCTCTTGCTAGCTGACCCTGGCCCCTGAGTTCTGGTAACACAAGCTTGCCTTTCTTCCTTCCTGCTTAGGAACTTCATAGGTTCCTGATGTCATTAAACACTGGGCTGCTTTGCCAAGCGCTGATAAATTCCTCATCTTCTTCCATTGCTTCTGTAACAAGGTACCTTCATTAAACTTCTTGGGGTTTAAGTAGCCATAGTGGATTGCACCCAGTTATACCTTAGATATGATTATAAGTGATTTCCATTTATGTACCATGTTTGTATTTCTGACTTTTGAACACTTTGTGACATATTACTTTTTCAATCACAGTAAAACCAACTGTTATTTCAAATTAAGAAATATTGGATACAAACAACGTAACACTTGAGTATGGATAGTTGTGAGTTGTCATTATTTAAACTAAAGGAGGAAAAGACACAGGGAAAATATATAAAGAACCAGTAAAGGCAACCAGTAAAACCATGATTCCAAGCCAGGGAAACATATCAGAATCACCCAAGAATCTTTTTCAAAATAACATTTTGAGGTCTGCTTCAGTGGTCCTCCCTCCCTCTCACCCACAAAAACTGCATGAAGAAGAATCTGCAGCCATAGGTATTTGATTATGTCTTGACCAAGGGTGCAGTGCAAATGCAGGTCACATAGCACATTTTTTACACCAGAAGGGCCATTTGTACCAATAGACAAAATAATAAAAAATACACATGTATTGCTCCAAATCGACAGAATCAATGTATCTGAAAATGGGTTCAGGTATGACTATTTGAAAATGCCTTCCTTAGTGGTCCCCATAAACTCCACTTTATTCCAGGTTCACACAGGACCAAGAACCTTTAGACCAGACAGAACCACAGTGAAAGAGGAACAGAGGTAAAAGGATGAGAAATCAGAGAAAACCAACCAAACAGGTCTACAAACCAAAACAGCATCTATCATGAATGTATGTCTAGAAATTGGCATTGAGTAGAAAGACTTTATAAAATATTTCCTGTTTATTTTACATATTAGCTCTCTTTTTTTTTAAAGCACACTCCTCCAATGTATTAAGGTGGGGGAGTTTGGGGAACAATGATTTTAAACACGAAGACTTTGCTGTCTAAAAGTACAAAATAAAAGAGAAGAAGTCTATTTGGAGCAATGGGATTTTCTAAACCATAAAACCATGAAGAAGATCCAATAAACAACAGTATTTTAAATGCCAAATTAGACTGAATAAATAAATGACCCTCCCAAGGGACAGCTGGCTGTCTCGAAATTCTAGCAATTAGACTTATAATTGCCAGATTTCCTTATTTATGAAAAACTGAGCTTCATTAAGAATAAGTCTGCCAGTTATCTACTTGAGGAACAGATCATTTTTGTGAAAGAGAAGATTCAATAATTAGTATTTACCTCTTCATTAAAAACACATAAAGAGCAAGAAAATCATTCAGTCATGAATGCTACAAACGTAAGAGTTATCTTTGCTACAGAGCACCATTTATGAGAAGTTCAATAAATAATTTATGAAAAGCATATCACAGATTTAATTGATATGAAAAATTTTATTATGTTTAACAAAATACCCAAACCCCATCCACAGATCTAACTTTCAAAATACAAGAACCTCTAACCCAGACAAAGAAATAATCTAATGATTACTTCTAATGTAATCTAATGAGTGAGTGACTCATTAGATGAGTGAGTAATCTAATGAGTGAGTGACTGCCCTAGGGCTAAGCCAACTTGTCAGATACCCGTGTTATAGCTCTCAGGTCTGGCCTCCCAGCCCCTAAGTTGTTAGGAATAGCTCCTCTCTCCTGTTAGGTGAGCATAGAGATGATGGCATTCTATTCTGCCCGCTGTTGACACCCCATGCTCATGCAATGCAAGGGTGGGACTTGAGGACACTCCCATTGTGAAAGGTTAGAAATTGGGCTAGGCAAGGGACAAAATAGTGGTGAGAGAGCAGATGGAGGCACACATGGCTCTGTAGTGTCAGGAAAAGTAAGACAGAAGAGAACAAAGATCTGAGTAAATCTAAGGCAATGGCTCTCAAACCTGAAAATGCCAAAAATGCGTATTTGTCCACAGGAACGAGTATCCATTTGACTAGCAGAAAACAGACTGTTACATACATGTATGTGCTTATGTGTACATATAAATATACATGTCTATAAATATACATATACACAATGCAAAATCATTACCACATGTCGAGCATAACAAGTTATGAGCTACACACAGAGGCTGCTTCTCGGTTTTCCCATTAACATTTCTCAGCCTGTGCATTTTGTCATCTGCTAGTATTCACCACCAGGCAAGTGGTTACAATTTCCAATGGTTTGAGAAGTAATTTATGGGAGAGAAAAACATAAAATCAAGGCGATTATTCAGTAACTTACATTTTTCTGAGAATTGGAAAAAGACTACGATAATTGAATTTTAGAGGAAATTAGCTTGGTCCATTATAAGAAACGCTCATAATTGTTAAGGCCCTTAAACTTTAAACAACTGAAATTGAATTGGGTTAGCTAAAACAGAAAAGAGGGACATTTTTACAAGCATGTAAGAGACTCTCTGGTCTACAACAGCAGAGACAAAATAAAGATGGACAAAGTAATGGAAGCAAAGACAGCGAAGTCAGAAGAACCTTCTTCATCTGTTATCTGTTTTCCTCGGCCTGGCTGGCTCTCCTTCTTCTTCCCTTTCCCTTTCCTTTCTTTCTCCCTCTCTCCCACCCTCTCTCTACCCCTTCCCCTTCCCCTTGTCTCTGTCTCTTTCCCTCCCTCCCTCCCTTTTCCCACCCTAAATTACTTCTTTCTGCTTCTCCATTCATCAAGTACTTTTGTCTGGTTAAGTTCCCATCTCCCAAGGACTAGCAGTGGAGTCTCTTGTTGGTTGCAAGGCATACGTACGCCTGGCTCACGACTCTCAGACGCAGATCACTCCTGTACTCCTTACTCCGGGACTGACTTCCACTGTCCCCTGAGAAGCAGTAAAGAGCAGAGTCACCTATTTAATGATCGTCAAATCTTCACTACTTTATGAAAAGAGCTTTCACTAAAAATGCTTCACTTTCAAGGCGCTTTGTGCATGTTTTAAGCTATGAAAGCAGCAGCAGGGATAGGCTAGCATCTTGTTCTCTCACGTTTGTGAGCAAGTGACTGATCACATGCACAATTTAGCTCTGTAAGCAAGGAGGATTCCAGATTGCCTTCCAGAGTACCCGAAAGGGCCGCAGTGGTGGTAAACACACAGAACAGCAGCTCATAGCCCCTGGCATGCCCTGGTACAGGGCTCCACACACTTGGACTTTCCTATCAACAGGCAAAGAGCTACAATGTCCTCAGGACAGGCCTAAGAAGGCACACTGAGTGATGATGTCTAGTGCCTGGAGGGAGCCAGGGAGCGGCAGCCCAATGCAGAGGATTACATTGCTTCTGTGTCTCCAGACTTGTCCAGATCCACAAAGAATTTGAAGTGAGTGACCTGCTGTTGAACACTATAATCCATTCAGTTGGCACTGTCAGATCTAACTTACCTGTGAGTGCTGAGCTGTAAGCAGATTAAGCAGCTGTCATGCACTGGTAATGAGGAAAATTCCAGGCATCTGTGAGACCCAAGACTTTTCAGTACTTTCAAAGGGAGTTACCTTGTTTTTCTGGGGGTTTATTTTGTCTGGATAAGATGGTAAAAAAAAAAATGACTGAGATAAAAATTAATAAATGAGGATTTTGTGCAAAAGGGAAATAGTTCAAGGTATTAAGACACGTCAAATAACTCCTGGATACAGTCAGTCAGTGGGTCAGTGAGGCAGATTTAGGCAGAACTGAAAGATTCTAGGTGCTCTTGTTCCCATGTCCCATGATAGTTGTGTAAAGCTGAGATACCTGATTGAGTCACACAGCACCATGTGACTTGCCACACATCCTGAATGACCCAGGTTACATAGACAGTTTTCAGGTTCCCCTCTGGGATTCTGTATCCAGATTCTATTTCTAACAGCAGATCCTCTGCTGGCCACCTCATGCCCATGCATAAGGAGGTGTGAGGTGACGAGCAAGAAAGCCGCATCTGGCCCAAATCCCCATGTCAATCTGCCTTGTCCCTGGATTCCTGCATCTCTCCCATCCTTTATGGTAATTTCCCTTAAATCTACCTTGTGTTTCCTATCCCCACTGTCATCGCCCCCACCACACCACCACCATTTTGCCTATGCCAGTGGTGGCGAACCTATGATGTGCATTATATTGTGCTTTTCTTTTGAGACAGAAGATGTTACTGTATGAGTTGTTTTTTTTGAAACTGAAATCTCAGTATTCAGGCTTAACTGCAGGGTTGGCACTAAGTGATAAGTAAGTGGGTTTGGAGTTGCAGTTTGGGCACTCTTCTCTAAAAGGTTTGCCATCATTGGCCTAGGCTGTTATAGCCATATATCAACTAAAGTCTTTCTCAGCAAAGAAATCCGTCCTACAACTTGCTTCCAGACAATGTTTTTGGCTGGGTGCAGAAGTCTGTAATCTCAGTATTCTCTGAAGACAGAAGATAATAAATTCAAGTCCAGCCTGGGCAATTCAGAGACTTAGGGAAAATCCTGTCTTAAAATAAAAACTAGTAAGTGTCTTAGTGCAAAGATCCTAACTCCCCTGAGCTTATATGTATACTGTTACATTATTCTGTTTCTGGGGCTTCGCCTATTAATGTATACCATTATACCATTATCTGCATATCTGTTTTTCTTATTTCCCCGACTTAGAATTCTGTTTCTCCAAATTTCTCCCCTCACTTAGTCCCAAACTTCTGTACATGTTTTTTTTTGTTTTGTTTTGTTTTGTTTGTTTGTTTGTTTTTTGGTTTTTCTCCAGTACCAGGAACCGAACTCACGACCTTGCACTTGCCAGGCAGGCGCTTTTGCCGCTGAGCTAAATCCCCAGCCCCCTTCTGTACATGTTGAACTCACATTCATCCTTCAAGGCCAATCACAAATCCCACTTCTTAAGGGCCACTCATATGATAATGTCAGTTACATTCTGTGTAAACTACTAAAAAATTTGCAAAGAACCAGGGGATGTAGTTCAGTGATAGAGCTCTTACCTACATTTGGTCTGGAGCATCACAATAAATAAATGAATGAATGAATGAATGAATGAATGAATGAATGAATGAATGATTGAATGAATAAATAAATAAATGTGCAGACACATGAATGTAAAATGTTAATTAAAAATACTTGTCCAGGAAGTTGTATTAGTTTTTTAGGGCTTCCTTAACAGACTCCTGAAACCTCAGTGACTAAAACAACAGATCTTTCTTGCCTCATAGGTCTACAGACTAGAAGTTCAAGATCAAAGAAATGGCAAGGTCACACCACCTCTGAAGGGACCAGGGAAAACTTGGTCTGCTCTGATGGGGCCTTTAAGAGGTTTTTGGGTCATGGGGGGGGCTCTGCCTTTATGAAGGGATTGGTGCTGTTCTTGAGTCAGTTCTCACAAGAAGGGGTGAGTTATCACAGGCAGTTATAAAGTGAGGCCACCCTCATGTTCTGTCTCTTCCACATGCACCCATTTGCCTGCCTTCTTTTCTGTCATGTTATGATGCAGCACGAGGCCCCTTGCAGATGAGGGTGATTGGTCTTGATCTTGAAGCTTCCAGAGCTATGACCTAAATAAATCTCTTTTGAGATTTATTTCAATTAAGAGTATGGTCTCAAAGTGCATCCATTTATCTAGAAATGTCTCAATGTTATCCTTCTTTATGACAGACTAGTATTCCATTGTGTACGAAAATCACATCTTCTTTATCCATTTACCAGTTGATGGGCATTGAAGCTGTTTACATGATTTAGCTATTATGAATTGTGCTGCTATAAACATGGGCATGGATATGTCACTGTTGTATGATGCTTTTAATTCTTTCAAGAAAATAACAAGAACGGGAATAGCTGGGTCAAGTGGAACCTCTAGTTTTAGTTTTTTGAGGAATCTCCACACTGATTTCCACAGTGGTTGCCCCAGTCTTCACTCCCACCAACAGCAGAGAAGAGTTCATTTTTCCCCACAGCCCTTTCAGCATTTGTTATTGGTTGACTTTTTGATGACAGGCATTCATTCTGGGGTGAGATGAAATCTCCATATTGTTTTAATTTGCCTCTCTCATAAGACCAGTGATGCTGAACATTTTTTCATATATTTATCTGCCATTTGTACTTCTTCATCTGACAAGTATCTATTCAGTTTAGATTCCCAATTTTGGATTGGGTCTTTAAATTTGAAGGGTCTCATTTGGGGGGTTCTTTATATCTTCTAAATATTAGTCTTTTGAGGAACAGCTGACAAAATTTTCTTCTCAATCTGTTGGTTGTCTCTTCATCTTTTGGTAGTTTCTTTTGCTATGCAAAAGCTTTTTAATAAGATGAGATCCCTGTTGTTGGTTGTTTATGATATTCCTATGTGATCAGGGTTTTGCTCACAAATTCTTCACCTACACTGACATCTTCGAGAGGTGTGCCTATTCTCTCTTCCAACAGATTTAGTTTTTCTCTTTTAATATTTAGATCTTTGATCCATTTCAATTTTATCTTAGTGTATGGTGATAGACATGGGTCTGGTTTTATACTTCAGCATGTGGAAAGCCAGTTTTTTCCAGTACCACTTATTAAAGAGGCTATCTTTCTTCCAGTGAAGGTGTTTGGCCTCTTTATCGAAGAAAAGTGGCTGAATGTGTTTAGAGTTGTGTCTGGGTCTTCTATTCTGTTCTAGTGATCCTCAGGTCTGTTTTGTTTTCTGTTTTGCTTTTTACCAGTACCATGTTGATTTTATCACCGTTGCTTTGTAGTATAATATCAAGTCAGAGATTCTGATGCTCCCTGACTTGCCTTTTTTACCTGGAAATTTTTTTGCTATTCTAGGTCTCTTCTGTTTTCAAATGAAGAGATTGATTTTTTTCTAATTCTGTGAGGTATGCTATTGGGATTGCATTAAATCTGTAAAACAATTTTGGAAGTATGGTGATTATCACTGTATTGGTTCTTCCCACCCCAAAACAAGGCATATCTTTCCATTTTTCTGATATCTTCTTCAATCTTCTTTTGCAAATCACTATAGTTTTCAATGTAAGGATTTTTTACTTCCTTCATTAGATTGATTCCTCAGTATCCCATTTTTTAGATGCTATTGTGAAAGGGGTTGTTTACCTAATTTCTTTCTCAGTGAGTTTATTATTTGTGTACAGGAATGGTATTGATTTTTGAATTCTGACTGGGCATCCAGTTATGCTACTGAATTTGGTTATTAAATCTAGAAATATTTTGGTGCAGTTTTGGGGTCTTCTATGTAGAGTATCATGTCATCCACAAATAATGATAATTTAACTTCTCCCTTTCCTATCCTTATTGCATTTATTTCTTTCTCTTGTCTAATTGCTTTGACAATATTTCCAGGATTATATTGAATGAGAGTGGTGATAGTGGGTTTCCTTGTCTTGTTCCTGATTTTAGAGTGAAAGCTTTCAGTTTTTGACCATTTAGTAGGATGTTAGCTGTTGGTTTGTCAGAAATGGCTTTTCTCAGACTGAGATAAAGACCATCTATTCCAATTTTTTGTACAGTTTTATCATGAATGTGTGTTGGACTTTGTCAAATGCTTTTTCTGTGTCTATTGAGATGATTATGTGGTTTCTTCTTGGTTCTGTTAATATGATGTAGTGCATTTACTGATTTGTATGTGTTGAACCATGCCTGCATCACTGGAATGAATCCTGCTTGGTCATAGTATATAATCTGATGATTTGCCACATTCTATTTGCCAGAATCTTCTTGACAATTTTTGCATCTATATTCCATAGGGAAATTGGCATGTAGTTCTCTTTTTTGGTTTGATCCTTCTCTGGTTTTGGTATCAGGATAATGTTTGCTTCAAGGAATGAGTTTGGGAGTATTGCTTCCCTTTTAATTTCTTTAAAGTGTTTGCAGTGTAGTGGCATTAGATCTTTTCTAAATTTTTTGTAGAATTCAGCAATGACTCTGTAAGGACCTTCCTTTTTGTTATTGGTAGGTTTTTAATTACACCTTCAATTTCATTGACTGATTCTAGATTATTTAGAATTTTTATATCTTCTTGATTTAGCTGTGGTAATTCATATGTATCTAGGAATCTGTCCATTTCTTCTGTGTTTTCCATCTTATTAGAATACAGATTCTCAACATAGGTATAAGGTGATCGTATGGATCTTGAAGGGTCATTTGTGATTTACTCTTTTTATTCTTAATCGCTTGGATTTGGGTCTTTTCTTTCCTTTTATTGATAATATTGCCTAAGGGTTTAGCAATTTTATTTAATCTTTCAAAGAACCAATTCTTTCATTTATTGATTATATCATTTTCCTAGTCTGCATTGCATTAATTTTTGCTCTAATCTTAATAATTTCTTGTCTCATACAAGCTTTCAGGTCACTTGTTCTTCTTTTCTAGAAGTTTAAGGTTCAACATTAACTTGTTTATTTGAGTTCACTCTGTTTTCCTGATATGGGTATTTACTGCTATAAATTTCCCTTGCAGGAATGCTTTCATTGCATCTCATAAGTTCTGGTGTGTTTTATTGGCATTATCATTTAATTGTAGAAACTATCTAATTTCTTCTTTAATTTCATCTGTGACTCATTGGTGGGACCCATTGGGTATTATTTCATTTCTATGTGCTTATGAAATTCTTGTGGTTTCTTTTGGCATTGATTTCTTATTTCATTACACTATAGTCAGTTAATATGCATGGAAATAATTTCAGTACCTTTGTACTAACTTAACCATGTTCTGTGAGCTTGTACTTGGTCTAGTGTGGAGAACATCTCATGTGCAGCTGAAGAATATGAATTCTCATGATCGCTAACCACAAATCTGTCTTCTAGATGTGATACTGTATTCTCACATTAGTTGATGCTGTTGCATATACTCTCAAGAGAAAGTATTTTAATCTCCTCGATATCTGTTTGAATCTGTTCCATGGGTTCCATTCCCTTTGTTGGGCATTCATGGTCTCTATCATTTTCCTAGGCTCCTCTACTTTTTGGTATGTGCACCTACTCTAGATTCACTGTGTCCTTCGGTATGGTCATCATCTCTTTAGTTACCTGAGAAATTGCTTCTAATTTGATTTGTTTCCAGAGCCTCATTCATCTGCTTTGTTACTCCCACTCTTACCATTTCAGAGAGTTCACGTGAGTGGCTTTTGATTTGTGCAAACTCACTGCCTCCTGGCTTTGCCTTTGGTGAGTTGGAAGTCAGGGATTACATCTTGCTTCAGTGCCTCCTCATTTTCTTTCTTCCTCTCTTTCTTTCTTTCTCTCTTTCTTTCTTTCTTTCTTCTTTCTTTCTTTCTTCTTTCTTTCTTTCTTTCCTTTTTACTTTAGCTTCTGCATTAGTGCTTGTAAATTGCTTATGGTAGGTAGCCTTATTGTTAGTATTGAGAATTTTTAGGAAATGACTACTTCTCAGAGATGTCTTCCAGGCTGTAATGGTGGATACATTGTGTCAACTTGAGAAGTTTAGAAGTTTAACTAAGAGACTCAGCAGAGAGCCAGGGTCCTTACTTTGTAAACATCATCATCCTGTGCAAGAGGAGGGCAGGGAGATGGTGTGAGTGCCACACCTACCCTAGAGAGTGGTAGCCCGCTTGCAATACAAGAGAGGAAAAGAGACGTGCTCTCCCTAGAAAATGAAAAACTGGTGACTATTAATTTGCCACCCTTGACCATATGAACAAGATTTGTAGTTATATAACCACATCTAGAACAAACCAAAAAGCTATACACAGTAAATATCCTCTCAGTAAAGTGATTTTACCTTCAGAGAAGAAAATTGAAAAGGAATAAGAGGAAAAAATAGAGATATAGTGGAAGAGAAAGAGATTAGAAGCAAGGCTGAAGGACAAGGGAAGATTATACAAGCTTTGGGAAACTGATGAAAAAGGAAGAAAGGAAAAAGGAAGAAGCAGAAACAAGAAGAGAAGAAAAAAAAAAAAGCTAGAAACAACACTGACACTCATAAGAAAATAAGAACAAAAAAATCGAGACCAAAAAAGCAAAGAAAGGAAAAAATGTCCTCTTCAGGGTGTGTCTCTGCCATCCCTGGTAGATAAAGGAGACACACAGAGGTAGATCCATGTTGGTTGGCCCCAGCAAACCTACAGTAGAATTACAGGAGGGTGGTGGATATCCCCGTAAGCCTGTGCTTTCAAGTCTACTGAAGTTCAGACTGATCCTAGTTTCTGGCTGTGAGGCCAGAACCTAAGGTTTTCAGCCCACAACTCCTCAGGTTCCTCTTGCCAGCTTGAGCTTGGCTCCCCGACCCTGGTTGTCTGCCGTTGCTATTCCTCTGACACAGGGAGCGACTAAATGGAGCCAACTCTCAGGTGCTGTGAGTCCCAGGTTTAGCTGGCCCCTTTTCAAAATGGTGACCAGCCAGTCGCCCTCTCCTGGGGATGTCTGAAAGAGAATGAGTCACCAGTCACTGCAGCCCACAGCACCCACTGCTCTATTCCACTGGTGCATTTCTGTATGGAAACTTCTGGAATCACTTGTCTCACACTGCAAGCTGGGATTTAGGGAGAAAGTGCCATTTACCACCTTCCTCTTCTATTTTGCAGTCCCTCTCTTTGCTCTCCCTGTGGGCTTCAACTCTCACTTCAGATCCTTGCTGGGTGCCGGGGATCCACTTCTCTCCCTCTTCTCTTCCCCATATTGCTCTGTTCCCACATCTGGACTCCAAATCTTGGAGAGA
Source organism: Chinchilla lanigera (assembly GCF_000276665.1). NCBI lineage: Eukaryota > Metazoa > Chordata > Mammalia > Rodentia > Chinchillidae > Chinchilla > Chinchilla lanigera. Next base: position 8,637,498 of record NW_004955432.1, read on the forward strand.
CTAATTTGCTGCTGCTCACGACTCTGTCGTTTTCCTAGAGGTCTCAGAAGTGGTCCTGCTCACCATGGCGTCACTGATCGTTATGCAAGTGGGGGCTTTCTGTGGTGATTCTCATCACACAGTTCCACTGAGCATCATCTTATTGGGTGCCTTTGCAGTGACTTTAACCTTGTCACAAGTCTTTGTCTGGGCTCTGAGGCTGTCTACTTTGAAACTGAGGTAGAAGTAGTCACGGTCCCACAGCTCTTCCACTCTGTGCACCTGCAAAGTTAGTACCATGTGGACACTGCCAAGGCTCATTGCTTCCACCTTCTAGAGCTAAAGCCTGAGCCATACCAAGTCTGTATGAGCCATAGATGGGACACCGGAAAGTGCTGTGCTAGAATATGGTGAGCAGAGACCCAATGTGGTCCTGAGCAGTGAGCTGTGATGTCCCACAGATGCCCTGTTGCCTTCCTTAAAACCATTCTGGGGCTGGGGATTTAGCCCAGCAGCACAGCACCTGCCCGGCAAGCTCAAGGTCATGAGTTCAATTCCCGGTATCGGAAACAACCCTCTCAACAAAAAACTATTCTGTTCTCAAGGCCCTGGCACACTGGGCCTATGAAGACCATGGCAGCCTCAGAGATCTCTGAAATATTTTGAGGGTCATTCTATGGTCATGATGAAGAATGCCTGGGGTTTTAAAATCCATATTAATCTCCTTATTAAACAGTTGGCTTTTTCTTGAAACACACTTTTGTGTTCTTTGTATGTCCAGGGTAAGAATTTTCCAAATTTTTAAATTCTGCTTCCTTGGTAATTATACATTCAGTCTTCAAATTATTTCTCTCCCCTTATATTTTATTATAAGCCATTAAGAAAGCCATTAGCAGAAGTCATGCAGCCTCCTCAAGACTTTGTGTTTAGGGATTTCTTCCACTAAACTTCCTAGTTCATCACTTTTAAATTCTGTCTTTTAAATAATCCAAGTCATGAACAGGACATAATTTTGCCAAGTTCCAGCAGCAAGTTCAGTCATGACCAGCCTCACTCACACAAATCCATTGCCTCCTAAGCACACATCCCAATACTGCTGCACTGGAATTAAGTTCCAACATGAATTTTAGAGGAGACAAAATATTCAAACCATAGCATACTCCCTTTGTGATATTTGGATAATTCAGTAATCTTTCTCAGAGCACTTTGCCCAAATTGTTGAAGCCATGGTATCTACTTTAGGATTGCCAAAATGGATGTGAGTTGGTAGGCTGAAATCAGCAGAAAGGCCTACCCTCAATGTAAGTGGACATTATTGAGTGACCACGGCCTGTATGAAACCAAAAGGTGGAGGAGGGGTGAATTCTCTATCTACTCTGTCTCTCCTTTCTGTCTGTCTTTATCTTCTCTTTTCTCCTTCTCTTCCCCAACTTCTTTTTCTCCTCTTCCTTCCCTTCTCCTTACCCCCAGTTTCTGAAGCAGGACACCTTTCTTCTCCTGCCCTTGGACATAGAACTCTAGGTTCATCAATCTTTAGACATAGGGACTTTGCACCAGTAGGCCCCAGGTTCCCAGGCCTTTGATCTCAGACTGTGAATTATACCCCTGCCTTTCTGCTTTGGAGACCTTCAGGCGTGGACTGAGCTGTGCTACTGGTTTCTGTGATTCTCCACCTTGCAAGTGGCTCGTCCTGTCTTGGGACTTCTCGGCCTTCATAGTCACATAAGACAATATTTCTAATAAATCCCGCTATCTGTTATCCATCTGCATATCTATCTGATCTCTTATTTATTCTGTCTTTCTGAAGAACCCTGACTAAAGCAATACCAAAACACAGTTTCATATTAAAAGTTTTATGGACTAATAGTATATTGAGAAACAACCATTAAAGGTTTTTTAATGCGATATTGCTCTATTGGTCATAAGCTTGTCAATTTTTTTATCACCACACACAATCAACCATCACTGAAATTGTATTTTCCCTTTTCAGATCACTCCCTGAAATATATAGGAATCTATTTAAGGTTTGATGAACAAGGACAGTGCTTGATGCTCTCACCCAAAATAAACAAGTACAACCCCAAGGACATTAAAGGTGCTCAGAATGTGTTTTGTAAGTAGCTGTAGCCACTAATCCTTTCTGCTCTTGCTAGAATCAGAAAGGGGAAAAAAACGGCATGAGGCTACTGAGTCAGCATTTGTCACTCTGTGTCTTCAAAAAGCCCAGAAATACCTCTAGAGAAGCCTTTCGGGTCAGCATGACTTTAAATATTTTATGGACATGTGTATTCATGACTTTGCTACACATTTCTGATGACTTACAAGGGACAAAGTGAAGTGGTTTTTCCTGCCATAGAAATCAATGACCCTCTAGACTGTACTTCCAGAACTATGCACTAAAATCTCACAAAAGAACATACCTTGCATATTCACATATTAGGTTAACTAAGAGTACAGGCAGCTGCAAAGTGTTTCCTATGTTTAGAATACTGTGCTGAAGTCCCATGATTCAGACCCCTGTCCAGCTCTTTTAGAGACATTCTGAAGTGATTATTGTTAGACTTTGCAACTTATGGACAACTAAGAAACAATCTATGATTTTCTTAAAAAACTATAAATTGAATTCTTGAGGTAACCAAGACTCCTAAAGAATGCTATATTCTAAAGAAAATTTTAAAGGATTGAAACCTGTTTTAATTTAGTTCCAAATAGATGCTGCTATTTACAAATTCAAATTAAGAAACTTTAATAAAAGCAGTATACCAGGGTCCATGAGTAAAAAAATAAAATAAAATAAAAGCAATATATACCAAGACTGCCTCCCATGTTGTCCAGCCAGAAATTATTTTGATTCAAGATGCAGTATAGAGTTAAAAATTATTTCAAAAGAATTTAAAGTTCAAATTGTTTGCTAAACCCAATTGCCTTCTTTCTTTTCCTGTACCCACTCCTACTCATTTGGATTTATAAATTTCTGCTACAATTTAATTTTTCATGGTAACCTTTGAAGTTGTTAGTATATAATGATCTGCCATTCCACATGAATACAGCATAAACTGAATCACATTGAGAAATTCTCCACTGTTTTCCACTATTTGATGCATTGTAAAATTCAAAAATATTTTATGGATATCTAAGCCCAATGACAATTCACTTAGTATATGGCTTAAGAGGACTTCAAAGAACTGTGCTAATGTAAATATAAAGGCTTCATTCTGATTATTCAGTCATGGCTAAAATAACGCTTGATATCTAACACATTTATACAACAACCTGCTGGATTATCATTTAATAATTAATAATATCCTAAAGAGATGATATCAAGCCAAGAATTGATGTTGTTACCTGAGTTAAGACAAAAATATCTATGTTAATAATTTTAGAGGGGCTGGGGATTTAGCTCAGCAGCAAAGCGCCTGCCTGGCAAGTGCAAAGTCGTGAGTTTGGTTCCTGGTACCGGAGAAAAACCAAAAAAAACAATAATAATAATAATAATTTTAGAACAAGACAACACATCTGATTGATTCATTTTAGTTGTCAGTGACTGGATAAGGGATGCCTAGATGTGGCATTGTTTCTGAATAGGTCTGTGCGTTGGTCCATTTTCTGCTGCTATAACAGAATACTCTAGACTTGGGTAATTTACAAACAATAGAAGTATGTTTGACTTCTAGTGCCGAAGGCTGGAAAGTCTAAAAACATGGTGGCAGCATCTGTTAAGGGCCTCTGTGCTGTTGTAACATGGCAAAAGGGAAAGTGACCATGTGGGACACAGAGGAAATGAGGAAAAACCCACCCATCAGGAAACCCTCTGTGTGATAACAAACTCACAGCCAGGGTAACAGTGTCTTAATACTATTACAGAGCCAATTAAATCACCATGTGAGTTTTGGAGGGGGACATCCACACCACAGCAGTCTGTGAAGCTGCTTCCAATGAAATAGCCTAGTTATCGCATAACCTACTCAGATCCTCTTGTACACTTAAGATCATCTCTAGATTATTTGTAGTCCTTAGGATAATGCAAATGGTATGCGGATAGTTGTACTATGTTGTTTAAGGAATAATGACAAGAATAAAAGTCTATATTTGTTTAATATAAATACAGATTTTTTGGAAATACTTCCAATCTTTGGTTGGTTGAATTCATGGATGTGGAAGCTGCAGATCTGGAGGTCTAATTGTGTATACTAACCAGAAGGTGTACAGTGTTTTCCTAAGACCATTCACAGACACTTCTGGCTGTTTTCTCCGACATATGGTCCTTTGAGCTTTGATATGGTTGTATTACCATCCTTAGGCAGTAAAATATGAGAAGAAAATGCATTCATGGTGCTATGAGACAGTTCATGATTTCCACATTCTTTTTCACTTTGTATAAAGATCACGGGAAGCCTGCGCCAAGATGAGACACCCGTCAGCCTTGGTCCCCACATGACTATGGTCAACAGGCGTCCCTATGCTTGACCACAAGAGAAACGCATGGTAAAAATTTTACTTGAGTTAAAATATACAGACTTGGGTGTTGTTTGTTACCATGACCCAACCTAGTATATCCTCACTGAAGCACATATCAAACTGGACTAAAGGAAATCTTGCCCTTACTTGTATAGATATTGTTGAAAACACCTCCAAAATGAGACCCTCACGTTAAAAATAACTAGACTTCATGATGTTTGAAAGTTTTAAAGTCATAGCCTTGTTTCTAAATTCTTAATGATACCTTAGAAGAATCAAGAAAAAGTTTGTGTGAGGATCACAGTTTGTCCTGAGGACATAGTAGAAAGTAAATTCTTAAACATCTCTTTGAACCCCTTATTGAAATGGATGCACTCACACAAACAGCCTCATCTTTCAGTTTGAGGAGCACCACAGAGGTTTTCTGCAGCCTTCTGAGACACACAGATATCCTCTCCATGAGGAAAAGGGGGCGGTCTACCCTACATCCTTTCTGTTCTAGGAGTTTTCTTAAAAGGGTGATGTTTTTTCTAATTAACAGTAAGAGGAAATCTATCATTCTTGACTCTTCTCTAAACTACCAGTGAATGAATCTCTTCCCCTCATTAAATTTAGCACAAGCTACAAAGACACAAATAAGAAGTTATCATAAAATAAAACGTTGGAAAGGAAAACACATAACAACATAGCCACTATGGTTTATATTTTACTGTTTATTTTAAAGGGGAAAACTCACAATAAAATGATTTTTTTCTCATTAGGAAGATATGACGTGTAAGCATGTTGTGAAAGAGAATTCTCTGATGTCCTAACTTCCCTGAATATGTTCCAGGTCATGATCCACCTGACCTGAAGTTTGTTCCTATAAAAATATTTGTTCTATAAATTTTTGTTCCCTCACTCCTGCAATCATCAAACTAGAACAGTAACAATCTGTGTGAGGTTAGATATTTTCCTTCGCAATACTTAAATTGTTTAGTTCACTTCTCTATAAAGGTAAAAACATTTTATTTAAATAAAACCACCTCTATAAATGAGCTATATATACTTTCTTAATAGTTACTATAGTAAATATGTAGGTAGGTAGGAAGATTGCCTGACAGATAGAAGATAAATAGTTAGATAGGATACTCTCATGACCAAGCAATCATAGATAAGATTCAGGCATAACTGTGGATTGATCTAACATACTCTCAGTCTCCAATATTTATGTGGTTTAACAGTTCTCTTATGTGCAATTGTTTATAAGTAGAGTTCAAGGGCCAAATGTATTAAGATAAGGAAAAAATATTATATCTTCATTTTCACTCACTTTTGATGAAGCATAGCATTTCTTTCTATTATAATAGAAAAGCTATGATAATATTAGCATACTTGTGACTTTGTGAGACAGAAATCACAGATATTTTCATATCACATTATAATTATTGAAAATATCTCAAAATATTATTCACTATGTCAAAGGAAATCCATTATTTTGAAATATAATTATAATACTTTATTAAGATACACACTTCTTTAATGCATAAAATAACAAGCTCTTGTAGGAGATCTAATAATTACCATAATTTCAAAGTAGTAAAGAGTATAAATAATAATTGGAAATACCTGAAATGTCATGACATGAAAATACACATGATTTTTACTGGTGACAAAGTTGTAAGTATTACTAACATGACTGTAGTTTGTTTCCTACATTCACAATACAGGGAAGCTAAATTTCAGAGATTAGTAAAAATAGAGATGTTATTTTCTTCCCATTCAAATTTAGGGAGCTAGCTAAATTCCACCTTACCAGTCCCTTGGGTGTTGATGTACCACAGTTTAAGAATCCTCAGACCTCAGCTTAAGAATCCCTGGGACTTCAACTCCCAGGGCATGAACCAAACTCCCTGGTTAGAGATTCTCACCCTCTTAGCCTCTCATTGCCAAACGTGTATGGATTCAAAAGACTCAGTTCCTTGCCAAGGACAAGAGACAAAATCTGGACATTCAGAGCCAAAGCTATACAGTCCTTAAGAGAAGGGCCTTTGTCTCTGCTGACAATAGAAAGGATTCACTGTGAAAAGATCATTAAGCACCTTTAATGTTTGGTTAGCTTGCCTTTGAAGGCTCTGGAACATACCACTGAGAGAATTCATCTCCCACTGCATGGCGAATACGGCAACGGAAAAGATGGATTAGCGTGTTTCTCCCACGGGGAATAAATAGTCTCCCAGTTTATGTCTAGTTAAATCGGCCTGTAAGTTTCCTCTTGATTTAAACCAGTTTGGCTTGGTTTTCCATCACAATAATCCTGGTGCATGATAATCACTGAAGACAAATTCATTCACCAACCTTTTCATGTGATTTTAGTCATGCTGTATTAGACACTGCTCAGCATTTAACCATAATGATTGATTCTCAAATGTATTTACCGTTGCAGTACATTCAAGTAGAATTATTTTCTCTCCCTATCCTCACCACTCCTTCTGTTTGTTCACAGTGTTCTAGTTTTAAACATCAGATAACCAAGCTCACTTCATGTTAGCTTACTGTTTTGCATATTTCAAGATAATATTTTAAACACAATCACTATAACCCTGCACTATGATTCAGAGCGTTGAATTAAAAGACAAATAGAGGCTTTACTGATGCCAGGTAGGAAATAATTACCAGCTGACTTTATGAATGGGGTACAGAGAAACAAGTTTCAAATAATACCTTACATTTAAACTGTGGTTTTTATATTACAAATATATGATTTTTATATTTCAAAGAGCAATCAGCAAAAGTCTGATACTATAACCTATCCCCCACCACACACACATATAATATGCCTGCGATCACAAATGTACATAAAACAAAGTGTCTTTGACAGTGTAATGAATGGAATTTATTGCACTCCAGTCTTGCAGCTGAGCAATCCACCTTGGGTTGCATAATATACCGGCAATTTAATGGCTTCCCTAGATTAGAACTGTGCTTTTCTTTTTTGATAAAAATATATAGGAGTTGTCCCCTACAAAATTAGCTTGCCATTCCCCCACTAATCAAAGTTACATTGTGGTTAGACTACCAGGAAAACTTGGAAGTGTCAACACCACACTAGGCAGTTGAGACCATCTTCAAAATCTGTCTCTTCTTGTTGGCCCAGAAGCCTCTGGAAACTCCCTTCTCTTGAGATTTCTGTTCTGGGAGCTCAGAGATGAGGCCAAAGTCGGCAGCCTCCTTGGATCATTGTGAGAAATGATAATGTTGGTCAATCTAATGAAGCAATCTAAAATAATTATGGAAATGAGGAAAAGTGTACAATTTAACTTTGAATCTATTTTTATAGATCTTTTAAAACTCCTCCAAATTGTTTCAGATCAGCAACTTGGCTTGAGAAATAGAGTTCTCTCTTTGGTGAGGGTAGGCAGCTATGTGATTTTCTTTTCTTCCTCTCTTTTCCTGATGGGGGTTCTGGAGCCCACAGGGCTAGAGTCCCTGGCAGAAGACACATTCCAAGTCTTCTGGGGACATGGTGTGCGTACCTTCATTTATGCGCTGAGAGTTCATTACTGAGAAGTGTGTGCTTTGGGTGGTGAATAAAAACAACAGGCCCCAAATAGCCTGCAGCCAAATTCATTACCTGTGGATTCAGCACTAATGATTTGGGGAGAGCACTGGTGGTTAATATTTCATCTGTTTGGCCCCGATGTAAGGACAAGGCTCAAAGGCAAGCCCGGCACTGAGACTTTAGCCTGAATTTCTGCTCTGCAAAAGGCTGATGTCGGCAAGAACCAGGCTTATTGGAAAAGAACCATTTTTCTTTGGCTTCTGCTTCTTCTAAAGCAAAGCCCAGCCCTTGGGAAGCACAGTCACCCAGGCTGCTGTCCAGAGGCCGGTTCCCAGTCCCATGGCCCTGGTCCTTTAATCACAGGCTACCTGGAGAGCAACAGAAGAGGAAGAATTGGGGTTTGAACTCTGGATATGGTTTTGTTATGGATCTCACTGATATTCTGAAGACGTCAGAGACAGGGGGGTACATATATTAAAAATAAGATCATTAAAATAGGGGCTTGAAGACTGACAGCTGAGTACTGGATCATTCTTAATGTGAGTCCTAACATTCACTTAAACCACAACCGGCTTCAATCACTTTATCTCTAAATTCAGCATTTAGGAAGGAAACAGGGACACTGCTCACATGGAGTACAGACATTGCGATAGTTCCCCAAGTCAATCCAGGTGATGTAGGATTTTTACCTAAAATACCTAGATAAAGTAAAAATTTGGATGTTGATCTGGTTTAAATATTCACTTCAATTTTCCATTTGAATTTTCACGTTTTAGAATTCCTTACTTCTTACCCTTTCCCAAAATAATTTGAGGTAGCTAATTAACATCTGGAGGGCTGGGGATTTAGCTCAGTGGCACAGCGCCTGCCTGGCAAGTGCAAAGTCGTGAGTTCAATTCCTGGTACCGGAAAAAAAAAAAAATCTGCATAGTAAAATATAATGTTTAAGAAGAAACCAATCAGGCTAAGAATAGCTAACATTTATACAGAGCATATTACACCAACTATGATCCTAAGCACGTTACATTTTAAACTCTTTAACATAATCTGAAGAAATAGAGACTAATACTGTCTCTATTTTAGAGATGAGAAAACTGATAGGTTAAGAAACTTGCTGAAAGCAAAAAGCTTTGAAGAAGAGGTGGAACAGAATTGAGAGCTAGGCTGTCCGGCTCCAGAGTGTGTGTTAACAGGTAGAGAAGCAGTGATCATAACATGCAGTTACCAAAGATGGCCACAAAGGAGGCTAGGCATCTTCATGGCCAAAGCATAAGGGAAGCCAAATAGGCCAAAAGTAATGATGTTTAGGACATGCGCATGTGTACACAAGTACACATGCACATACACACACACTTCACCCAGCCAGGAAAACTGAGTCTTTCTTCTCAAGTGAAGGTGTGGGTGGGTTAGAGTGGAGGTAGAAGATGATGCCTGCTACCACAGCCAATCTGACAGCAGCATGTCACATAGAGCTATTTGTTAAATGAGTCTTTAAAGCAGACTGAAGGTATAACACCAAAACACCAAATTCAAATTCACAAATTCAGTAAAAATGACTATTCATTCAATGGAAGCAAAAATCAGTAAGATGCAAATTACCATCTCTCTGATGACATGGTTTGATCCAGAGATAGAAACCAAGTTCATTCAGCCAAATAAAATAACTGCACATCCTCCAGGCAATTCTCCCATCAATTTATTTATTATTTCTTCTAAGCAGCCTGTCGGCAAGTGTTGAGCAATAGATGGTTTGAACCTAGAAAAGGGGAAAAGTGCATTGCTGATTAAAAGCAAGGTAGGAGTGGTGATATAGTTCAGTGGCACAAGTGCCTGCCTGACAAGTGGAAGGTCCTGAGTTCGATTCCTGGTATAAAATAAAATAAAATAAAATAAAATAAAATAAAATAAAAGCAAGGTATAAAGGATGTCCCATTAAGGTCAAGAATGTAGTCTCCTCTCAACCTAGATTTTATTTGAAAAAAATAGAATCAATCTAGAGAAACAAATTGTATTTTTAAAGCCAATTAAATCGTGTTTCTTAAGAACACAATGATGAATTTGTGTTTTTAAAAAGCTAAAATGAGAGAAAAAAGAAACACCAAAATGTAACAGTGGTGACAGTGATGGTACACATCAAGATACAGCTTCACAAAGAGGAAAAATAAAATGTAGGTGAATACTTTTACTTTTTTTTTTTTTTTTGCTATTTTGTTTTTAATGTTAGCATTCCCTAGACTGCAGCTTTTTTTACTGTAGTAATAACCCAGACTAAAGCCTGGGCACTGTATAAAATGGGTGATTTCATTTTTTTAAGTCCAGGATAATCACATACCTGGCACCTTGCAGTTCAGTGTGAGATTTTTCTGGAAAGTGAGATCCACAGATAAACATCCCTCTGTCTCATTTATCACACCCTCTACCGCCTCAGCCTCTGAGTCAGTGAAACTGTGACTTGCAGACCAAGACCTATGCCGTAAGCAATCACCTTATGTGAGAGGGTGCTCACCAGTTCTGTTTTGTTAGGATCCCTAAGCTTGCTGCAGGCGACAGATTGCATAATTTTGCTGATGAATGCCTCATGCTGTTCTTAAGGAGAACGTTTTTTTTTGCTCTCCCCGTAAATGGCTGTAAATCCAGCCCGGCCTCATTCCTGTCTTTAGGTTGACCTCATCAGTTGTAGGCATCTTATCAGCAAGAAGCAGCCTCTCCTAATGGTTTGATAAATATTCCAGTCTCCCAAGAATTATTTATCAAGAGATTCAAATCGTGGTCAGTACTTATAGCAGCTATTACTACAGACTTAATACCAGTTACCCTTTGTACTTATCTCTGTAACCAGAGAGGCTGAAAAGCTCCTTTTATGTCTCCACTCCTGGCCACTAAAAACTGAGTTCATTCAGAATTTCCTCCTGCCTAGGGAGCTCACAGACCTGTAATAAAAAATGAAGAAAAGATTGAGTGAATGTAAAATAACATATAAGTTTCCCTGGCATCCACTGTCAACCTCCAACCCTGCCCTAAATATGGTACAAGGGCAAAGTTTTCAGTGATGGGGCAGCGGGGAGTAGAAATAAATCTCAATGCCTTTCACTTAGTATAGCATAAGCTAAAATGCTTTCAAGGTGATACAGACTTCCTTCTGGCCTCTTCACTTTAACAAAATTAATTTACAGAGTCTGAAATCTGAAGAATATTGGGATGGGGAATTTTAAAATTTTGCCAGTTCCTGAAGGAAATCAAGTACTTTGTCCTGCATAGCCTTAACACTATATATTTGATAAATTAATTCTCAAATCTCAATTACTGGGAAGATTGAGAGGAACTGCAAAGTCAAATCCTCACTGTCCTTCACGGGAAACTGGTACCATGAGATGCAGTAAGATTGTCTGTGAACTCTTCCATTAGGAAAAAGGACACAAAGCCGAGCAATGAGGGGCCTCCTCAAGAAAGCTGAAAGGAGTGCTTGGAAGGAGGCCCCTGAAAATGCTGAGACTCAACAGTCTTTAAAATTGTCTCTGTCTCTACATTTGTGTTTAGTTAGATCCTCTGTGCAGGGATGCAATGTTCAGAGTCCCAGCCTTTCAGCTTGACTTTTGTAGGACTCACACATGTCTACAGCATTCTTTAGTTCCACCTGGAAGTTCTTCCCTTTGTATTCCTTTGTTGACCTTCACAAGCTTTTATATCGGGGAATTATAAGTACCCATTTCCCTGACAAGATCACAGAGGTTCAGGCAAGTGTAAGCAATTTTTCTAAGGCCACAGAAACAGGGAGATAGACACATCCTGTGGTTATATGCATAGCTCTTTCCACTGTAGCCACATTGCTACCAAAAATCCGGGGACTGGGAGCTGATGGATGTGGGAAGGGGGCAAGCCATGTGCAAGAAGGATAGCTCAACCTGTCAGTGGCCATTGCTGGGACATACACTTCTAACTTTGATTCATATGCCTAGCTGTCATTTTTGCACAAAAGGAAATCAGCTTTAAAAAATTCTCTAGTTTTCTAGCACGTATAAAAATATCCCTTTCACAGTTCTTCATTTCTTTCTCCATAGGGTCGTGCTCTCTCCATAGTAAGCAGCTATATTCCCCTGATGGCTTGTCAACATCTGAGGCTGACTTTCCCCAGGAAAGTTCCAGTACCGGTCAGCCTTTGTCCAAAATTCCAGTGGTGTGTCAGGGTGAGAGGGAAGGGGATGGACTGAAGCAGAGATGTGTGTTCTCCTCTGGTTTGCAGGTCTCTGGCCTCCTCCTCCCTTGCCAGGCTCAGAGCCATGCCCCTCCAAGCTTTCTGATCAGTCCCTTTAATGTGAAGAGGGCAGGGAGCTAGCACTATCTGGGATGACCTGTGACCGGCAGAGATTGTTCCTCCATCTTTGCCCAATAACTGAGCTCCAGATTTGAACTTGGCCCCAGGACACCTAAGGCCATGAAAAATATTTCCTTAAAAGATCTTGGTAGCATGAGATGCATTAAAAAGTTAAAGTCCTCTCAAAGTAATATTTTTTCTTCAAGTGGAAAAACTTGCTAAATCCATGACCTCAAGGTTGACAGTTGCATAATTGTGGACTGCAGTCAATGGCCATAAAAGATTTTCCTCTGATTTTTCAACACTTTTCTGTACCACACACATGAGGCAAAGGCGCCATTCGCTACTGTCTTTCAACCCCTACTGCTTTTTTTGCCCAGAGACAGAGAAAAAAAAATTCCTGCTGGATTCTTCTTTCTTGTACTGAGATTAAATGGTCAGATAGCGTATACAGGGCCACATTCCAAGTCCTTCAGAGGCCATTTAGAAGTATTTCGTCATTGCAACTGTTGTGTTAGGTTTCATGTGCTTGATTCTCAGCCACACCAACAGGCCCAGACCTGCTTCATCACTCTCCTCTGAGACTTTTTCCTCACTGCAAGCCAGGAATCTTCTCACCTTCTCCTACATTCTGAGGAGCCAGTGGGAGAACACATCCTAGTTCAGTAACTTGTGTTTTCACCCCCCTAGCCTTCAGACTCCCATCCCCAAATGGAGATTTATCCAAAAACATTTTATTGCTTCCTAACTCCACAGGGTGCTTCAGTTCATCTTTGCTATTGTATCTCAGGTCTTACCCAGCACGTTTTTCTCACTGATCCGAGTTCTTCTTGTGTGGTCCTTGTGTCTTTTTTCAAAGTTGTCAGGAAACAACACACTTGAACAGAAAACTCCAGGGAAATGTGTGTCAGCAGGGCTTTTAGTTTATGTCCCTCCTTGTCCTCTCTAGCTCCTCCCCACTGTGCCTTTGTGCAGACTGTCAGGGGGACCAGCTGAAGCTGCAGCCCCTGAATGGGATGTGTTCTCCAACTGGCAGAGCAAGCGACCTCCTTGGCAGCATCTCAAGGACGCCAGGGAAGGCAAGGCGCAGCACAGCGACCTCCATGAAGAAGGGTTCTCTGACTCGGGCTAGAAATATCTGTTGTCAGCGTTGCGTAGAAAAAGTTAGGCCTCCCAAAAAGGCTTTCCCGAAAGCTGAATCCATCACCTGGGCAACGAGGCAAACAGAAAGTTCAATGAAAAAAATACATCTCGACATAAACCAGTGCCACGCTCACATGAACGGGCGGCAGAGAGCCTGAAGCCATCTTAATCCCCACATTTTGAATGGCTTTAAGAGAAAGAAAAAGAAATGCAAGGAGAAATTGTAAACTTAGAGCTCAGAGAGGAAGTTGCTTTGGCCTGTCCTGCTCTGATCCTGAGCATCTGGAAATATTTTCTGCGCTTTCACTAGGATTACTTGTAATTAACCAGCTTACACAAGTCAGAAACCAACCCAAACACATCTCACAAACCCACAGCACCTTACCTTTGTCTCTTGCCTGGGGACTGAGCTCTGCTAATTCATCTCACTGAGGTGAGGAACTGGAAGTAAATGATTCTAGGAGCTTCTTTTGCTCTTAAAGAGAATTAAAGTTCAACGCGGGAAAAATCATTAAGGAAATGATGACACTGTACATTTCTAGTCCCTGTCACGCTCGTGTATAATCCCCTGTGGTTAAATATTTTGTGAGAGTAATGCTTTATCCTCCACTTTTTCCTCCCACTGTACCTGTCCCACTTAGGTTGGCTCTGCCTTACCTTGCCCGAGGGAAGTTCACATTATAACCAGAAAGTAGAGTCTTCAAGGATCTCTGGCTTTTGCTTTCCCAAACCCCAGACTTTTAGAACCTAGTAAGCACACTGAAGAAATAGAAGGAAGAGAAGGGATTTATAGTACAGGAGAGCACCTTGGGAGCAGCCGGGGAGAGACGGAAGTAAAAGGGATCTTCCCATGTCTAGAGGGAAGTGCAGGAGACAGAGAAGTTGCCAGCTTCCATAGGGACAGAAATTTACATCAGCTTTCTGGCAGTGTCAGGAGAGACGTCCAGAGAGGTACATCCATGAGACTGATGTAAGAATGTGTAATTTCTGAAGTTTCTTGCCCGTCTCTGCTTAGGAACTGAGATTCAAATCTATTCTGGCTGTGATGACCTCAGTAGACTAAGGGTTTACATCAGCACATCTGATGCTATATGGATAGATTCCAATGCCAGAATTAAAATCAAAGGAGAGGAGGAGAGGAGAGGAGGGGGGAGGAGGGGGGAGGGGAGGAGGAAGGGAAGGGAAGGGAAGGGAAGGGAAGGGAAGGGAAGGGAGGGAAGAAGGAGAGGGGATGGGACAGGAGGGGATGGGGGAGAAGAGATTTTCAAGATTATTTATCTTACTTTCCCACGTGTTGGGCTAGTTGTCCTACAGAATCCTGGTTTGAACCATGGAAAATTGCTGCTAATCAACCATCTGTTGACTCACAAAAATGGCAATTTCATATGACTCATCAATTAATAGACAGTTTCTCGCCAGGGCAGGTGCTGACCCTGCTGGATCACTGGGGAACTGTGCCTGTCAAACGCTTCCCTAGTAAAGGTCCCCCACGTAAGCTCTTGCTGTTACCCTGATATACACAGAGCTCTCCTGGAGGCGTTGTTATGATTCCTGACAGAGGAAAAATCAAGATAGGGTGTGAAAGAGAGTTAGGTAGCTACAAGCTGGGAGCATGAAGGATTACAAGTTAAAACACAAATTGACTTGGCAGCCTCTGGTTTTCCCTTTGGGAGGCTTGGTGTCCCTAAATAGGGTGCATTTTCCTATCTTTTTTCTGTGTATCTTCAAATGTACCCTTGTGTTTGTCAGTATGTCTCTGAACAGCAATGAAGAATAAACCAACATCGGTCCCTCAGCTGCAGGCAAGTGATGAAATAAAATCCTTTCATTGATATCAAGAGAAGGAAAAGCTGTGAGTTACGATATGTTAAGAATATGCCATTAAAAATATTAAAAAGTCAGAATTGAATATACACCTATGGGATACCAAAGAAAGGCAGAAGAAAGGACATATCTCTAAACTAGAGCCCAGATCTATACCAACAAGCGAAAAGAACTTCCACAGAGCAAGTGTTTCACTTTGGAACTTCCAATCAGCTCAAAAATCACCTCTTCCTTGAAGCCTTTCATAATGGATTTCTGCCGTCATCATTTTTCCAAGAAAACTTTTTACACAGAATGTGATTCTTCTTTGAGTAATTTAGACACCGGGTTACATAAGCTCCTTCCATATTCAAGGCACTATCTTGCGGGCCATATTTACGTGTAGAAAATACAATCCTGTCTTTAAGATGCTTACAGTCTAGCTGAGAGTTATATTTCTGGGCAGTTTTTTTGTCCTATGCCAAATGTCTTTTTGTCCTATGCCTTATGTTCTCCACTGGATTACAAATTCCCTAAAGACAGGGTTTGTGTCCCTTCCAAAGGCAGAAAGTTGTGCCTACTGCCAAGCTTAGCACATTATCAACATAGAACTCCATGGATACTTGAATTGAGTTCTCAGATTTGCAGGTTAACTGGTGAATACATGAACCACACCTGCTCTCTGCTGTGTTTCTGCTGGGAACAACTGCTTCTGCTTCTACCTATCTGCCAACAAGTTTCTGCAGTGAGGATCAGAGAAGTGAGCTCGTTCCCCACCCCTCCTTCAAGACTCCTGACCTCACAACCAAGATAGTGACACTAAACCTGAAGCCCATGGTCCCCTGCCTAGGTGTTAATAAACACAAGCTTTCTGTCTTTTCCCCTCTCCTTCTACCCTGCTGACTGCTAGGACTTAATGATTTGCTTTTCCTTTAAGTACATTTTTAAATTGTGGATGGTTGTAGAAATCAGCTTTTCTCATTTTAAGTTCTCTGTGTGACCACTGTTGTTTTCCTTCTTCTAATGGTGTGATTTGTTTCTTTCCTGAGTGCTTCTATTTGTGAAGAATTTCACATGCTGGCCAAATTAGATCTAAAGCTCTACCTGTCAGGAGAGGAATGGGTGACACCAAGAGTTAAAATTCTGGAAAGGAATTGCAGTGTCTTAACTTTGGCTTCCCAAAAAGCAGACTCAGAAAAGAATTTTTATTCAAGGATTTTGATCCTAGGAGGTATTAAGAAGGAACAGGGAAGTGTATCAGCCCGTTCAGGCTACTATGACACAATACCAGAGTGTGGTGGCTTATAAACAACAGAAACATTTCTTACACCTTTGGAGCCTGGATCTCTGGATGAGGGTATCAGGTGGGTTGGACTCAGTACCTCCGAGCTGTAGACTGTTCGCCTCTTGCTGTGTCCTCAAATAGGGAAAAGAGGGTGAGAGAGCTCTCTGAGGTCTCTTTTCATAAGGGTGGAAATCCCATTCCAAAACTTTTTCTTCTTCCCCAATACTACATTGAGGGCTGTGAATTTTCAAAGCCCAAACCTTCAACCTATAAGGGAAAGAAAAAGAAGGAAGGGAGGAAAATCAACAGAGGGTATGTTCATGAGTAGATGGCCACTCTGAACAACTGGGGTTCCATCCTACTGAGGACACTCTGGGAGACAGTGTGCAAACACAACTCACCCTTGATCCCCCAGAGGCAAGGAGGCTGGTGATTTATCCATTAGCTCCACTCTACCTCTCTTTGGTTTAAGCCTATTCCTGGGCATTAATCCTATCTTTTTCATCATGCCCCTGAAAGCATAAAAGGCAGAGAGGAAATAGGAGCTTGGGGTGAAAAGTCTTGACTTACACAAAAAGCTAAATATTGAAGTTGTGTTTGCCAAAGTAGACATTTTGGTGTAGGGGTGTATCCAGTTGGGAAAAAAAAAGAGAAACTCTTTTTCAAATTTGCACAAAACCGGCAAGTGGGCTAACTAGCAGTAGCCTTGGTTACATCACCCAGATATTATAACAGATCCTAAAGCAAAATAAGCATCACAAGGTCTGAATTTACACATCACAGTTTCTTTCATGTGGAAAAGATGACACACCAGAAAAACAAGGCAGTTAAAAGCAGCCAAACTTTGTGCTAGGTAATAATTCACTTGGGGAGTAGAGGTGATTCTTAACGCAAATAAAATCTTTGCCATCCATTCCCAGCAATTCTCCAACACCTTTTGCAATAATAATTAATTTGTGATTATCTTGAGCTTTTTTTCCTGTTTCCAAAGACTGCATCTTTTTTGCCTGGCCCTGTCAAATTGTGCCTTCTACCCTCTCCCCAACCCCACCCCTATACCTGAGAGTGAGCCCAGCACCTTCACATTGAGCTACATCCCCAGCCTTTTTTTAAAGCTCTGAGACATGGTCTTGCTAAGTCACTACATTGCCCAGGCTGGGCGTGACCTTTTGATACTCCTGCCTTAGCCTCCTAGAGTGCTAGGGTTTCAGGCACGCATCACCCTACCTAGCTGCCTTCTGCTATGGTTACCCATTGCCAGTATCTGCCACAATAGCTGTGCCTGACCCAGAGAACATTTTGGCTTGACCAGAATCTCTTTATCCAAAGTCATCTCTGCATGAGTGAGTCCCATAGCCTCCCCCTGCTCCCCATTGGAGAAATGCGTCTCTGTTTCCCACGTTTACAATAGACATGCTGACTCTGCTGAGTACATTTCCTATCTTGCCTGTGTTTCTGAGCAAGGGCTTTTAATGTTCTTTTTCTCTTGCACAAACTGTGGTCTGCATGTTTTCCATCTGACTGCTTAATAGCAGGATGCCTTTCTCCACCTCACGAACAAATTGAATTTTCTGATTGTAGGTTATTTACTTAGTCTTTGAAATCCTATAACTTGTCCCAGTTATTCATACTGAATGAATAACTCCTGCAGCATGAAAAGCTCAGGGGTAGTCTCACATAACCAAGCTTAAGTCAAGAACCCTTTACGTTCTGACAGCTACAAGACATTACGAAGACACCCTCAGAGGCTTTTCTGTCATAGTAATTGTTAACCTATTGGAATCATAGAAAGTTAGGGCTGGACAAAGACTTGGAGATCACCCCTAAGTATCATCCAACATCTGTAGCTTGTAAGCTATGACAGCTTGCGATTTGATGGAAAGAAGTAATTTTAAGGAGGACCTAAAATATGTTCTCTCTTTCCATCTCCCTCTCTCTCCCCCCCTATGCTTGATTTTACTTGAAATGGGATGGGAGGAGATATATGATGGTGAACAGAGCTTCTTTCGTGGATGCTCTGGCATGAACTTGAGATTGTCTTTTGTTACTTTTCCATAATGTTTGATAGCAGCTATGATAATGTTAACTGACCCAGGTTCCCTGCAGATACAGTAGGTGAGAGATGGTACAGAAACACACGATGAATAAAATAAAATTTGGTCAGCTTCATGCACAGATGGATGCTCCTATTCTTGGTTCTTAAAAATTTTTTCTAATTGGAACCACTTGACATCATGGGATAGTGGTGTAGGGGTCAGGAAACGTGAGTTCAAATCCCACTGACTAACTCTGTGAACTTAGTCAAGTTACTTCACTTCCTGAGCTTCGGTGTTCCCACACTTGAGCTAATAGGATCTCATAGAAATGATGAAATAGATCAATGTACAGATACTCCTCATTTAATGATCACGTTCATTTCCTGAACTAGGTCATTAAATGAGTTGGACAATAAATGAGGAATTTGTGTATAGTATGTACATTACAATATTCAGAGCAAAGAAATGGTGAAAGGGAACCCCACCTTGATGACTTTACTTTTATTTGCATAACTCTAATGTGGAGTCCTGTAATATATAACAGAACACAAAACTATAGTACTGTAGTATGCAGTACAATCACCAAAAGTTACAGTACTGTATAAACAAAGTATATTACAAAAAAAGACAGTGAGGCTGTATAAACAAGATATATAGAATGATACAAAAAAGATAGGTCTTAAGTCCAAGTGGCAGGTGGAACGTCCTAAGAGCGCACCTTAGTTATAAATCTGAACAGTTGTTAAACAGATAGATCATTAAACGAGGACAGCCTGTATAAGAAAACTAATGTAGTGTCAGGTACACTACTGATTTTAGCTCTCACCACTACTGCCTCCTGATTCTATTATATGACGATTTTAGGAAGCCTAATAAAAACAGTTAACATTTTTTTGCAAGTTTTTTTCAAGTTGTCCATGAAGATTGCTGATAGTTTGCATAGTATCAGAAAGATACTATTTTTTGCACCAGTAGGAGAGTTCAGCCCAGTTTCAGGTTCTGTCCAGTTCAATCAATCATTGCTTCCAAATCTGAATTCCTTCCCTTTGTCATGAGGAAAGTGGAAAGAAAAAGCCTTTCTAACTTCCTCTCTCAGATTTGTGTGTAACAGTTCTTACAGCTGATTCTTTGACTTGAGAGACGTTGTCCGTTTGTCCCCATTATCTCACAGACTTTATTGTCCTTCCTCTTGGTGCAGAAACTGGTAGAAGAGTGCATCCTCAGCCTTTCTCCAGGGGCTGGGGATTTAGCTCAGTGGCACAGCACCTGCCTGGCAAGAGCAAGGTCTTGGGTTCGATTCCTGGTACCAGAACAAAAGCAAAACAAAACAATCAGCCTTTCTCCATTACCCACTGAGTTTTTAGTGCTAAAAACTCTTGGACAACATGTGGAGAAATAGGACTCCTTGGAGGGGTTCATTTTTATTTTCTTTTTAATGAAAAATTTTGGAACTTTGCTGCAGATCTTTGAGGGAAAATGCAGGTGTTAATTTTGGCAAATGCTAACACTTGCTGGGCAACTCTAAGGAGTAGCTGGGCAGGCAGCTCCTGTGTTAAACACTACTGTTTCTGGAGAGATGATTGCTTTCTCCTCTTTCACCCACATGCAAAGACACACATGGGGCAGGTTCACTGCAGAGTTCTCTGCGTGGCAGCCCCAGCATCTCCTGACAACTCTACAGTCTGATTCTCCTTGAGGTGTGGTGAGCGCCGTGTGTGCCATGAGATCCGCCACCAACAGAGCCTTGTGGTCTGCACATTCCTATTCACTATAATTTTTTAAAGAGTAAAATATGGTATAGTACATACTATGTCAAAGGAAACTAATTGCATTGAAATACAATTATTATGATACATATTCCTTTATGAATATACAAAATAACAAGGTCTTATAGTAGATCTAATAATTATCATAATTTCAAAGTAGTAATGGGTATAAATAATAATTAGATATACCTAAAACAACAGTGTAATGACATGACATAAAAATACACAAGACTTTATTGATGACAAAGTTGTAAGCACTGCTAGCATGACGGTGGTTTCTTTCCTACATTCATAATTCAGGGAAGCTATATTTCAGAGATTAGCAAAAATAAAGATGTTATTTCCTTCCCATTCAAATTTAGGGAGCTCGCTAAATTCCACCTTACCAAGCCTTTGGGTATTGATGGGCCATAGTTTCAGAATCCTCAGACCTCAGCTTAAGAATCCCTGGGACTTCAACTCCCAGGGCATGAACCAAACTCCCTGGTTAGAGATTCTCACCCTCTTAGCCTC